>NW_021940682.1:4036134-4359799 GCF_001715985.3 Manacus vitellinus
GGAATGACATTTATCAGCTCTGGAACTGTCGACTTCTATTATTTCCACAAGGCCTTGTATTTCTTGGCTCCAGAAACGACTGTGCTGACTTGAATGAAGAAGAGCATTCTTACTACCAAGAATAGTTACAACACAGACAGCCTCATTGCTGGATGCTTACAATGGAAAAAACCACCTCCCCCCGTTTCTAACTCACATTAAATGAGACCAAAACCACTCTTTTATAGTGGACTTGTACAAGACCTTGCCTTCACACCAGGATTAAAAAAAAAAAAGGGAACTAAGGAGGAGCAAGAGGAGGCAAGGAAATAAACTTTATAGGGATAGGATAGGTGAGGGATTGAGGCAAAAGGATGAGACTGAAAAAAAAACCTTTCAACATGAGGATTCAGTTTGGAATCCAAACTGCCTTTGCAGCGAGTGATACCCATTCCCATCAGTAACTGGCTGCTGCTCCCTATGGATTGCTGCTGCTCTTGGTCAGATTTCCAGTGGCCAGAGAGCACACTGCAGGTTTTACTACCATTTCTGACATTAATCAGTCCCTTTTCTTGAGACTTAAAACAGAGGTCAAGAATTGAATGTACATAGAAACTAAACCCTCTTGGATTGAACCGAAACAAGTCTGTGGGCAGGTTGACTTTGCTTCTGATGCTGTCTTCCAGGTAGATGACTTTGCTCTTCAGAGATCCTTGTCTGGCACAGGGTCACTGTGTTCGGTTGGTTCATTGGCTCATTTGTACTTAAAACTTTTATGCAACGCTCTCAGTACTGATTTCACAACATTAGAGTTCACTGCTTTGGGATTTTTTTGTTTTTTTAATTGAAATTGGGTGAACAGCAGAGCAAGCCCCCCTTCCATTTGGCCAGTAGGTTGTTTTATTCTAATTTGATTTTATCTTTATTTTTACCTATTTAATACAATGGATTTGTATTTCTGTAAAGTAACGAATCCCTTCTTAAAATGTCAAATGCTGGTTGTGCTCGTAACATTTTAACCCTGCTGCTTAGGTCTCCTAAAAGATCAACAGATGTCTGCCTTCTAGGTGCCTAGTTCACTTCTGAGAATACAGAATATAGGCTCCTAATACAAATTTTATGTGTTAATTTTTTTCCCATTTATTTTATGCACGAGGGTGGCTTAGACACCACTTTAAGGATGACAGCTTTGTCCATTATGCCTCTGATATGTTTGTCTGCTATGACTGTTCCAAAACTATGTAGAAATAATCAAATATAACAAAGGTACTTTGCTTAGAGCTTGCTTCTTTAAGCAATGGAAAAGTTATATGACGGTGCTTTGCAGAATTGTCTTGTGTTTGTAGATGTACATCTACATCATACTTCCACGAGCTATAGGCAACTATAAAATTCCTTCTTTACTGCAGCACACCACCCTCTGTGGAAAAGAATCAGTGTTATATGATAGTAGTCAGAGATACCTCCGTGATAACAGTAAAACACTCAAACATTACGAGCCTAATTCCAGTCAGCTTTGCATTGTTGTAAGTCAGGAATAATTCTATAAAACTAGATGTACTTACAGTTTAGAGAGATCAGAATCAGTTTCTTCAGTGCCTAGAGCTGAAACCCAGTTGTCTGATATAACATATTTTGTAGCTAAAGGATGATTTTCCTAAGTCACAGTGTCAGAGAAGAGCTAAGCTATTATGTGATGATTTGATCTAATACCATATTCATTAGTTCTGGCTATTTAAAAGTCAGCTAAAATAACTTCTAAAATACCCCATTCGTTGAAAAACCTTTTCTCCCTTCTCTGTTTTTTTTCCCCTCACTGTATTTTATGTTGGTCAAACAAAAAAACATGCCTTAGAATTTTAATGTGTTTTATAGCACTGTCTGTCACTCTGTGTAATCAAGCCAGGTTTAGGAATAATTCCAGTTACCCTGCAAAAAATGTCACCCAATTTTTCTATTTTCACCTAATAATAATAATTACTGAAATCTGGAAGTTCAGCTTTGCAGAAGAGGAAAACATCTATGGCTATATGCAGAATTATCCAGGTTATTGTTTCAGATTTTGTGGAAAGAAAGGACAGGTTTCTTCTGCTTTCTCATTAAGGTGAAGGAGAAGTATTTATTTCCTATGATATTTTTGTGCTTGGAATTCTAAGCCTGGGAAGTGCAGGGGAAAGGACAAGTTAAAAAACAGCAAAACAAAAAACCCCAAACCAACCAGCCCACCAAAACACACAAAAAAAGGACCATCAAAATAACCCAACGGAAACCCCATTCACTTAAACACATTTGCCCAGTTTGGATGGTGGTGGTTGAATTTTAAGTGAATATGCTCTTCAATTCTTATTTCATTAAGGAATATAACATTTAAAATAAAATAACAGAAATATAACTGGAAAACTGCTCTGAATTTTCATTATAGAAGCATATATCTTGTTGATGGGAATAATTTCTTCCGAGACAACTCTCATCCAAAGTGCAAATGGACGATGTTCTCTGATCATGTCATGCTAATTTTCCAGTTTATCAGTCATTTCAGTTCCGAACTGGAGTGACAAGATGATATCACATTTGATCTTCATATATATCATACAACCTTTCAGGTTTAGAAGTTCATATGAGCTGAAAACAGCTGTCGTTGCTTGGACGGTGTTGTGCCAACAGCAGTTTTGTAATAACATTCTTTTCTTTTCTGCTTGTCGTAGGATGAAGTGGCCCAGCCTCTGAACCTTTCAGCCAAACCCAAGACATCTGATGGCAAGTCTCCCACATCACCCACCTCTCCTCATATGCCAACTCTGAGAATAAATAGTGGGGCCAGTTCGCTAAAGTCCTCTGTGCCAGCAACGTTAGCTAGTCCTTCGGCCAGAGCTAACACAATAGGTAAGCTCAGCCTTGTGTGTCCCTCCTTTAATGATTCATAGGTGTAAATGGGAAGTGGGCATTTATCAGTCAGTGCCAGGCAGTGGTCTAGGAGCTGTCATAGGTTGACCATTACACTACATTTGCTTGATGTCAGCAAAGAAACTCAGAGAGACTTACCTTTCAGGAGGGGTATCTGAGCTTTTACCGGCTCAGAAAACAAAGACCTGTATTATTTCAGATACTGCTTTACCAGTAAAAGTTAATAAATGCTGTTTGTTTGATGGCATGCATTAAAAACAGTGACTTGTCTAATGATGGGCATTACAGACCTGTGATATTATACTATGTCCTCTAAAAGCAATGGATAAACTTTCAAAAATATCCTTAAAAGTTACATCTTTCCAAAATTACAGGTTTAATCCTTAGTCTGCTGAAAAGCTGCATGGAATATTATTTTACCTTGGTGTAATAAGCAAAACAATTACCATGTTCATTTAAAAAAATCCAAATTTGATGTTGTATCTTGCAAAAAGTCTTGACTGGCTGTTTTTAATATTGTTCCAGAAAACAGTGATATTTCTTACTCCTGCCAAAATTACATCTTTGCCCAAAGACCATCTAAATAGTAACAATGTTAGTGGTGATTTTACACATCTGATATGTTAAAGGGACTGCTCTTTGTGTATATAAGAAAAATGTGTCCACCCCCCATTCTTCATCCTTGTAACTGAAATAATTTATTCCGTGAAGTGATGGAGTATAACCTGAATTAAGATTTCAGTACGTAAATCAGCCTCTCTTTTTGGAATTAAAGGAGGTGGATGTACCTTTTCTGTGTTTCTTCTAAAGCATCTCCTGCTGGCCACTTTCAGGGATGGCACAAAAAAACCAAAAGAAGCCATAGGTCAAACTTATCAGAAGCTGTTTCTGTGATACAGCAGTGCAATGCAGTAAACTTTATTTGGTGTGGCACATTACGACTGTGGAAATATTTTTAAAATATGACATTACTAATTGTTAGCACCTCTTTTTTTATTAACCCTGCACTCTTTAACTGTGGTAGGTAGTAATGCATTTCATCTTTAATTTGCTTGACCCTGCTGCTCTCCATGCACAATGCATGGGGTTTCAATTTTTTCACATTAGATTTTTTGTCCTTAAGCAGAGCTAGCATCACATTTAGATGGGGAGTTAAGCATCTGACCCACATCTCAGTGGCAAGACATCTCTTGTTCTCTCCTCTCCAATCTTCTTTCCCTACACACCTGATATTTTTCATAGGTTTGAGACCCCTGCAATTTACTTCTTTTAACAAGATGCAGATTTTGAAATGCTGTACCTGTAATGAGTGATAATGTAATTGGATAAAAGCTGTGAGGATGAACAGAGCTTTAAAGGTCACTCTTGTAAGAAGAATTAATGTGTTATACCATTAATAAACCATGGAAAACTGTGGAGCAAAAGATAACATACTTAAGTTATTGTTAATGACATAGAGTTCACTGCTGTATATCTCTCAGCTACAAATATAGAAAGTGACTTTTTGAGGTTGCTGTGCAGTATCACTGTGCATACTGTATATATAAGATAAGCTGTCTTTAACTGGTGCAGGAGCTGGACAGACATAATGTACTTCTAACAAAGATTTATCCTTTAATGTAGGACTAGAAGAAGAAAAGGCTCTTGAAGACCCTACAGAGTCTTCTGCTAACTGCTAGGTCAAATCCAACCAAAGTTAAACAAGTTGAACTCGTTACTGTAATGAAACCGTTTGATGATCTTGAAGTGAGCGTGAAATTTCAAGTCACTCTCCAGCAGGAGCTACACCACAAAAAAAAACTTGATAGCATTTTTAGCAAAGGTACTACGGTCCTTAAAATGGTAGAGAAACTGGATCACATTCTTATCTTGAGCGATAAGTCCCTCTACAAAAATTCGCTGGGAAACACTTGAGTCATTTCCTAGACAGTTGCCTTCACCATTTGAATGATTGGAGCTGTCAACACAAGGCACAAGTTGTCTGCCCTAGGTGTGCACAGCCCACCTTGCTGGGATGCAGTTGAGCCGTCACTTTTCACCACCAGTAACTTCAAATTAGAGCTGTTCTCCAAAAGCAGTCCTTTCAGGCCCCTCAGCTCCCATGGCGTGGAGAAACGCTCGGGTATTGTTCAGTTCTCTTTGAGGGACGTAAATTGGAGCCTCAGTGATTAACAGCATAGCTGCACTCGGGCATACGGATACACAGCCCTTTCCAGAGCTATCCTTATAGCATATAAATTGTGCTACAGACTGAGCAGTCACAAATGTCATGGCTTCATGTATGACTTTAAATCCAAGCATTTCTTTTTGGGAACAGGCATATGTCCGTGTACTAAAAACAGAAACAACTTCTCTCTGCTCTTTGCCATTATCTGCAACATCTCTGTGCTAGTTTGGCAATCCTTGTAACTAAGTGCATTTTATGTAATGCAGTTCCCCTCTCTGTCAATAATTCACCACCTACCCTAAACAACAATAATTTACATTCAAGTCGCTTCTATATTAATCATTTCCCTGCACACCAGCATCTTGGCAGCTACTGAAAAACATAAGGAGTGCTTGCTTTTATTCACTGTCATGTGCCAAACTGTCTCAAAGATAGCAGTATTCAGGAAAAGCCAAATAGTCTGGAGAAGGACATGAATTCCAGTTCCTAGGCAAATTCAGCTCTGTTGCACATTGAAAGTACTATACCTACTCTAATCAAGAGCACAACCAGCACTAATACTACTGTTTGTTTGCTTCCTTTTTAATTTATTCAGACTACATGCGAGGTTGATCAGTAACATATGCAAACTGGGGAAGAAACCAAGCAAGTTGATAAAATGGAGGTTTAAAAAAAAAAAAAAGAAAAAAGAAAAATCAGCTGGTAGCTCTGTGCTGGTGCAGGCTATATCCTTCCTTATGCCGGGAAAGCTGGAATTACTGGAATTCCATTGGCTGGGAATTACTGAACTGGGTCATTTGATAAAAGCAATGTGAATCGAGTTATTTCATATAAAACTCTCAGGGTTCCTGGGGATTTAGCCAAAAGCTAACTGTTAGTACAATTAACAGCAGTCAAACCGCACAGAAACTTTTCTTTCTAGTTTTTGCACTCCGAGGAAAATGGGAATACCAGTCCCATTCTGTCTGCAGTCTAAAAAAACAATAAAACCCCAAACCAAACTAAAATCCTGACAGCAGCACAGCACTGAACTAATCTGACATCAGCTTCTTCCCCTGAAATGTTTTAAGCAGCAAGACAATGTCCTACGTTTTTTGGCAATCAGTGGATCAGATAGAAGAGTCTAGCAATACAACAAGGATGTGTAATCTGACATGATTAGACAAGGCTCTTTAGGAACAGAACATTCATAATTGAGACAAAGAAAGAGTATTAATAACACTTTCCTAACACGGCAGTTAGCCATTTTATATTTCCTTTCTTTAATCTTAGTGTTTTTCAACAAATCATGGGATTTAATAGCGTGTTTTGGCAGATTAGAGGATTTATGGCCCAGATGTTTTTTGTTCTAAAAATGGATTAGGGTGTAAAGTTTGCTGGAATCCATGGAACATGTTGAGGCAAGCCGGTCATTTTGTGTGTGATTAGTGCCTGCCTTCTGTCTCACAGTCCCTCCATCTGTCACAATTCACCAATGGATCTGGTTAGATTTAGCCTCATGTCACAAACAGAAGTCCCTTTTCTGGGCAATTTCATATTACAGATTCATTTTATGCCGTTTTTATGCCCTAGTTAAAAGACAGAAAGAAGTGTGTGCGTGCGCACACGTGTGGGGATGTGGAGAGGGGGAGGGAGATTGATAGATATTAGCCTCTCCTTTAATGTTTGAAAAATAGACTGGGGCTTGGAGTCTCCCATCAGTATTCTATCCTACAAATCACATGCAGATCATAATAAGTATAATCTACAGTACGCTAAAGGAAAAAAATGACAAAGTGTCACATTTAAAATTAAATAGTATTAGCTGTGCCGGTGATGCTTGTAACATTTTAAAAGGAAATAATTCAGTGACTACTAAGGCTAAGCCCTAGGCTGTGAATTTGCAGCAAAACAGTGGACATTTGACCTACTATTAGCAGCATGAATAGGAGTGGGAATGTAGGTCCGTGTAGCTGTGGTTTCTTATACATTTGTGAATGACAGGTGGTGGTGGGGAGCATTCGGTAGATGAGGTTTCTCTTTCCAGCCATTATGCATTTCATATCTATAGCAAACCACCGCCACCTGTGGTTTATTTTAATGTATTCACAAGTTTTAAGAAGGGGAAGAATGAAATGGTCTATTTTTAAGAGTTTGGGATTGCTGGCATGATCAAAGCTTCCCCTAACTCTTATCCGGTTACATCCTGCTGCATACAAACCACAGGGCTAACCTCTGCAGTGTCAGGGAAATATTGAAACTAATGGGATCAAATAGCAGGAAGGATGATTTTGGCACCGAGGTTTCTCATTCTTTCTATCCAGGTGGCTCTATCATAACAACAACAGAATTACAAAGCATGGGACGAGTTTCTGGGCCTTGCTTTTTAACTCTTTCTCGTTAATAACGATAAACCGCGCGTTTCATCGATGAAAGCTAAAGTGTTTTCTTGTAACTTTCTTTTTTTAAGACATCCTTTCTTCTATCACGTCGCCAGGTTATTTAAATGACCACGATGCTGTTACCAAGGCGATCCAGGAGGCCCGACAGATGAAGGAGCAACTTCGGAGGGAGCAGCAGGTGCTGGATGGGAAGGTGGCCGTTGTGAACAGCCTGGGTCTCAACAACTGCAGGACAGAAAAGGTGAGTTTCTGAGACCCCCTTTGCAAGGGGTCAGAGATTGCATTTGGCTCTCCCTACAGATACCTAGGTTCTTCCTCCCTTCCTTTCCTCCTTTTTCTTGCTCTGGTTTTCCTTCCCCATTTTTAAACAGAATAGTTCAAAAAGAAGCGAAAAGCAAAATGAAAACCACAACCAAAAGATGACATGAGAGAGAGACGTGGAGACCCCTGGGGGAGAGTGGGGAGGAGGCAGAAATAGTTAAAGCCCTCACAAGAACTTTGGAGGCCACTAATTCTCTGTTCCAGCCTGTCAGCGTGTATTAAGAGAAGGTGATCTTGGAAATCTCTGGGTCTAAGTGGAAATCTTGCATTATGGAAATGCTTACATGTGTTTGTGAGATGAGCTGGATTTGAAATATTCAAGCTTCTTTAGGAACATAAGCTTTGCTGATACTCAGGCTCAGCTTCTGGGTATTTAGCCTTGTGAGGTTGTCATATATGATATTTTGTGACCACTGCAATGTAGCACTGTCATGTCACGTTAGATGACTTAACAAAATTGAAAAAGCAGAGAATTGACAACACAAACTGCACCAAATATTTTCAGTGAAACTTAGAGGCAGCAGAAAGTATGGACCTTACCACCTTCTGCTTTTGGACTGGCCTGTGAAGCTGCATTATGACAAAATACCAACAAAGTGAATATTCTCCAGAAAAATTTGTATGCGCTGTAACTGTCCTGTATGTCAGTGAGGTTGTGATTTGCTGCTTTTCTCTGGAAATACCTGATGTCTTTCCGTGCACTGCCCTGGCTTATGGAGGATAAATAGACCTGCCAGTCCTTGCTGCCACATTTATAGTGAACTGTCCTTATAATTCTGCCACCTAAGATATACATCCAGATGCTTGCGTGCATCTCAGCATCGTATGCTTAGCAGGACTCGTTCCTCAGTTCCTCTCTTCTGCTTCAGTATTTTCTGGGATGATACATCCATCCTTGTGCAGTACCACAAGGATCTCCATTGTCACATTTGGTGTCAACTGCATTTTATTGAAACCACTTTGACTGGCTTTGCACTCTAAGGTCTTGTGCGATTCACTGAGGTAGGCAGAAAAATAGATGGAATAAAAATGATCAGCTATTTAGCAGAAACTTGAAATTCAGTCATCCTAGGAAGACTGTGAGTCAAACAGTATTGTCCAGAATGAGCAGATTGGTAATTTGGATAGCTTTCCATTTTCCCTGTTTTTAGATGGAGTTTGATCAATAAGCTGTGAGGAGCCAGCAGCCTGGGTAATGAATGTTAAACGTACATGTGAGTCTCTCACCACTGTACTTTTTTCATCAGCCTGTCCTGAGTGTAAGTGATGTAGAAATGACTCCAATTTCATGCACTTTCTTGGGAGGAAGGGGAAGGAAAAAAGAGGTCAGGGTAATAGGTATCTTCTTAGAAGAATAAGAGTGCTGGTGTGGGGAGAGGGAAAGAAAGAGAGGGATGGAGCATGTTTATGGCATTTCACATAGAAGAGTACCAGAAGGGAAAAGGGAAAAGCAGAGTGTCAGATATAAGAAGAAGTGATCACAAGCACAAAGGAATTTATATTCAAATATTTAAGCATTCTTGAAAGGATGCTCGGAGCAGAAATTCCTTTTCTCTGCTCCCCATGTAGAAATGACTTTAACACTCAGCCAGATGCTAATGCAAAGTGACTCAAGCTATTCCTCGCAAGCATAGCTAAATTGCCGTTATTTGTTAAGCGCATTGAATTCAGCTGTGGATACAGCAGTTGGTTGCATTCAGAAAGCATCTGTACCCTTTTTTTTTTTTTTTTTTTTTTTTTTTTTTTAATCCTCCAAAGCAGAGACAACTCTACCTATCTCCCCCCTCTCCTCCCTTGTGCTGGCTGGGAATTGTCAAGTGACAACCGACCAAATCCTTTTGGACAGGAAGCCTTCATCCTGAGTTCTATATACTTGCAAAGCAGGCCTTGTGGTTGGATCAGGAAGCCCATTAAAAGCACTTTGATGGTATGGAAATTCATCTTCATGAAGCACCCAGGCCCCTAAGCAGCATGCTGTTTAGCTGTGGTTACAGATCAGTCATTCACATCGGAGGGCAGTAATTGTGCTGACGGCTTGTTCGGCAGTGGAAGCACATAAAATAATCCCAGGCCCTCCACCATGGCATTGCGAGTTAATCTTCTTTAATACAGATCAGCTGTTGTTCTAACACATGACTTTATGCTGGCTCTAGTGACTCTGCACAGCCTTTTGATTAAGTAACAGGAGTGGAACCATCTGCATTCACTTTATTCCGTTACTTTCCTATTCTTGGGATCCTCCTTAGCCTTCTGTTTTCACTTCTCACCCTCAACCCCAGTTGAAGTTTATTTTCCTCTCTAATTCATGCCTCCTGGTGGGCTCGTGGAGAGCAGAGACGAGTTCTTTTAGAAGGTAGCGGGAAGAAAAAATTGTTTGCTCAATTGAAAATTTTTCTAAAGCAACTGTATGCTTTGTGTGTTTTAATAAAATTAATGCCAAAACTTTATTGAGGCTCACTGATTTGGACTTGATGATCTCAGAGGTCTTTTCCAACCTAATTGATTCTGTGATTCCATGATTAATTTTATTCAATTTTCTTCAATTTTCTCTATTTTTAAAGTGAAGATGGGAAAGGACAGAGCCAAGTCTGAGCCCTGCTAGACTATAATGGCATTTAAGTTGCTGAGGTGACCACTTAAGCCACTAAGCACTTTTTAACTTCTAGGGTCTTCTGATCTGTCTCTTGCATTTGACCCCAGAGAGGAAGGACATAGTATGTAAAGTTTAGATACTTGTTCTCCTTCCTCTTTTATGCTCTAGGCTCTCCACTGACTAGCCAGCTCTGAAGTTCAGATCCAGACAAACACACCAACTTCTCTGAAGTTTGTGTCTGTTTGATATAGGACTTCTTTTGAATTAAATTTTATTCTGGTTTTCCTTGTTTTCAAAGGAAGAAAATGAGATAGTTGGAAAGGTGGTTACTGAGAAATAGAGCTGCAGTGTTAGCACTGAAGGTTTCCCTTTCAGAAGCTCAAACTCCTGCCATGGGACTTAGAGGCAACCCCCTGACCTTTTGGGACATCGTGTTTGCTTGCTGATCACTTCCTGACTGGGAGATTTTTGAGATGGGGGATGGAATTAAAAATTTTATCTATGTGTTCGTGGGCACAATGTAGAAATTTATATTAAGCCTGTAGTTACATGCAGAAGAAAGACTCTCCTTCCTGTAGAGCGACCTCAGTCTTTAAAGGCAACAACCCATCTGGAGCAATCCCTTCTTTGTGGAAGTGGCTAGTGTATTTCTGGATTTTTCTGAGACCTCTTGAGCTTTTTGTTGCGTGCATGCTACTACAGCCTACCAGTGGAGGTGGGCTCTGTGCAGTTCTTATGTATATGGTAGGGATTGGTAGGGATTTTTCTGCCAAGGGTAGCTGGGCAGGTTTGAGGCTGCAAATCGCCTCTGCGAGTCTCTGTTAAAGCTCTTGGGGCTTTTCATTCACATGTACATGACCTGTTATCTTGCTTGTGTTCCCAGATGGGTTGATCCCCATGGACAGCCAGACATGCCAGCTAAGGCAGTAGTCAGACAGGAATTTTGTGGAATTATAGAGAAACTGTATAAAAGGAGTCATAAATAAGAGAAGATTTTTTTAAATGGGTAAGATGATTTGGGTGAGTCACTTTATGGGCATCCAACTTGGACCATCTTGACAGATTTGATTTTCAGAGGATTACAGTAAAAACTATGAGCATCATGATGAACATGGATTTTACTAAAACCTATTTTAATTGCAAATGCAATAAAACATATTTTTACATTACTTTTCTTGGAAACATTTTGGTGTATAAATGAGACGTGTGTGTGTGTATATGTTTTTCTGGTTTCTTGGAAACCCGGGAGCATAGTTTTATTTGTAATTGTCATCTACAGTTAATTATAGCTTGATATGTACTATACATAAACAATGTTACCTATTATACATGTAGCTTAGAGTGCAGGTTGTCAGCTGGTGTAAACAGCACAACAGGCAGCATCAGCAAGTGATCTCTGGCCTATCTATTCAGCCCCAAAGCTGCCTGTTCCTCTGCAAAGGAGTTGTACACAAACACAAAGAGCCAGCATGTGTGTGCATGCATCCAAGCCTGCAGTGCACTCCTTCAGGGATGCACAACACAAACATGCACTGCGCTAGCCAGTAATTCTCTGACTGCAGTCAGACTCTCAGGCACTGGTAACTGCAAAAGGAGGAAGGGGGAACACAAGGCAGGTACTTGAGCGTGTGTCAGTGTATAGGCTGGTACAAAAACAGGTCCTGGTTTCTGAATGCTGGTGCCTGCTGCTGAAGGTGCTGCCGGCTCAGGCAGCTGTGTAAAGACACAGCCACACAAGGGTTTCAGATGTGCAGGGATGCAATCGCCCTCTGAGCTGAGTACATCCCATTACCCACACCTCCTGTGCTAAGTGTTTCTTAACCTGTGATACAACTTCTCCCTGTTACAGCTTGGAGTGTGTCCTTTTAAAAGGCTCTGACATGTACTTGTCTGCTGGGCTGTAACTAAAGAGCTATTTGTAACAATATTTATTCCAGCATTGTAAGCAGGAGCCTATTTATTACTCATGCTTATGGAACACTGGGTTCAGGATGTCTTCCCTCCCATTCCCACTCACCCCTCCTCCCACTATCCTCCCCAATCCCACCCCCAACTCTCCCTCTTCCCCTTAAGAGAGTGCCAAACATGAAATGACAGTGACCAATGTTGACTTAATGTGGATGTTTAATAATGAAAAAAGTGTGTCAGTTCCAGCGTTAGTTACAAATGGCAGTAAGTATATCGGGTGGCAGCCCTGTAATAATTTTACATCCATCATTCCTTCCTGATGCCTCACTGGCTGCCTGATGGATGGGGATAGCAGAGTTAACTCTTAAGAAACTGCTGTGATCTGCTGAGCTGAAATGAATTCTGTCCCTGCTCTCCCCTTGGGGAGGAGTGGGATAATAAGAATCTCACACCCGCAGATCCTGCTGCCTTTGAGAAATAAAACACTGGAGCTCACTTTACTAAAGGCATAAGGAGTAGCTGGTTTAACACAGGGGATTTAAATTTCTTTTGCAGTAGAGAATTGTACTTCAATAACATTTTTTTTCTTCCCCCAGTGGTTAGATTTGAACTAGAAAGTCAAGAGAAAACTGAAGGAGAGAAGGGCAGTAAGGAAAAGAAAAGAGAAGGGTTGGTAAAATGGACTCTGACCCCGTGCTTGCTGCAGACACTGAGAGACTATGGGTCAGACTGGAATAAGTGGTAATGATTGAAACTGGGACCTGGCACAAGCCAGGCTTCCCAAGCAGGAGAAACCCCTTGGAAATAAGTCCAGAGGCTCTGCACCGAGTCACTTTGGAAGAATTGAAACCTGCCCCATTTTCATAATCTCTGTAGTATTTTACTGGAAAAATACTTTTGCATTCTGAATGACTAGCAGAGGCTGCGTTATCCACAGACATTACATACATGCACACTTATCCCTGCAAGTTCAGCAGACTGCTAATAGATATGTCCTGTAATTTGTAGCCCACTCTATTCCTCACTGACCTGTAAAACATTAGGAAAGATGATCAGTGTAATATTTTTGTTCTGTTCTTGCAGCGTGAGCAGAGATCCTTTTGCAATAATTATTATACAGTGTGGGGACCGGGAAGTCTCTTGCAGACAATGGTCTTTTCGAGTCCCACAACACGAAAGTTAACGTGTTATCCTAACAACTGTCTATCCCCCTCTTATTACCCCTTTCCCTGTCATCCTCTTAGTTTTGCTTTGCTGAGGTTCTTCGCCAGCAGAAATCCTTGTGTGCAGGTTGCAGTTCTCTTTGTTAATGCTATCAACATGGAGCAGGCAGCTTTCAAAACAAGAAGGCAAGCAGGTATTATGTCACCACCCATCCGTCACTGGGGATGTCAGCCTTTCAGTAAGCCCAATCAGCAGCATCAACAGGATCACTGATGGTCCAGGAGTCCTGTTCAACAAGGCTACTGTACCCATTGTCATCTCTGCTTAAACTTTTCTCCAGTTTAATACAGAACACAGGTCAAGCTTGCACACTACAAAGATCAAAATTGGGTTTACCCAGCACTAATCATTAAACATTTTGATTGACTTCAGCTGGGAGTTTATCTGTCTATCCCTGACCTTCCCCCATTTTTTTGCCATTTGCCTTGTGGAGCTTGTGTATATTTATATTTACAGCCTCTGCATTTAATGGCCACATGCCTTGTTTTCACAGATGGCCAGTGGAAGAATTCCCCTCCCCCTTTTTCTTTTAGTAAAGCCTGCCTTTGGTTTTGCTACTTTTGTCACAGTGCCACTACTCTCAGTTAGCAAGTGCCTACGCACGGGAGGGGGAGATTCTGCAATGAACAATTTTTTTATTCCCCCAAGGATTTTAGCTCTTTATTTTAAAACACTTTTTTTTCCCCTTCTGATTGACCATCATTTAGTAAATGTCCAGATACATTTTTCAAAAAAAAGATTAAGTTTGTATATTTGTGTGTCTTTATTGCATTGCTGTGGCAGGGCTGCATGGGCAGGGTTAGCTAATAAAAACATACAGAGGGAGGGACAGATTCTGCCCACAGATGTGTGTGTGAAACTTCCACTGAAGTCAAGGAAAACAGCAGGAAAACAGGCAAGGGAAGAGCCCTGGATGGTTGCAGCTGCTGCTGAAGTCTGAATGGGAATTTAAGTCTTCTTTCACTCCAGAAGGCAGAGATTGGAAACATTCACAGCCTACTGTGGATCAGGGAGGACTGCAGCTGTTTATACCGTAGTGGAAATTTTATTAAGCCCAATAAAGATGGATCAACTTCCTCCTGAAAAAAAAACATACAATTGATTTAGAGTTCTTGTTATGACTTTTCAGCTTTGTGAGTCCTTGGGTTTAAGTTCCAAGCTGTGCCCTACAGCCATGAGAGCTAATTGCTTCCTGAGATTTTTTTTTTTATTGTTTTTACATAATCACATGCCTCCAATCACTAGGGCTTTCAGTGCAGTCATGGGCACCGGCATCAGGGCAGTACCTCTGTTTAGTGCAATAGAGGCTGGGCTTGGTTCTTCTGTGAACTGTGTCCATTTAGTCTCTTGAGGGATCAGCCTGTGTTTTCTGCAGGTGGGACAGTCTTCTGGGGCATCTACCTGTCCCAGTATGCAGGTGTTCACTTAGCTGAGTGACAAACAGCCTCTAGAGTCTTTGGAGGATGCTGAATTTTACCTTTAATTGTATTGATGCTGATGCTGGGGAGTAGATAAGCTAAACCTTACTTCATGACTAGAAAAACGTGTTGGCTTCTTTGTTAGGCAGTAGCCTAGATAGTATGTTGACTTCTTTGTTAGGGCTGGAAGAAATGTAGCAAAGATACAGCAGACTTCATAATTTGAATACCTTCTAGGGAAAAATGGAATAGTCTGTATGGCTGTATTGCAGCTATGCAATTGAGTCACCCATTGTTCATTAAACAATTGCCAGGAAAGCAGAGACTGTGTTCTTGCTTTCTCTTTGCGTGCGTGTAGACTCTCCTTCCCAGGATATCCTGCATGGGTTGTGATATTCGTCTTGTTTCATTCTTGGTGTGCCAGCTCTCTTCCCCAGTTAATGCTTTCTTTCCTCACTGATCAGCTGTACCAGCTTTCTGACTTGCTGTGAAATCCTTGGTTAAAATTTACATGGCAGATTTCATCCAGAGATCTCGAAACTCTTCACGATGGTGGGAAAATGTCACCCATCTCCATCCTGTAGAGTTCAAGAATCTAAGGTGCAACAACTGAACAATTCATATCAACACAAAGTTACAGACCATGTCAGCCCGGGAAATTGTCTGGATGAGAAACTGGGTCTTGTAACTCTGAAGTAAGCAGATTACAGCTGGATCTGATTGAGGTCAGTGCCTATGCCTACACTGTGAAAACTTTTCTCTGTTTCGCTTTCCCTTTCCTTTTTATTTCTTCTTTAAAGTAATGGACAGGGCAAGTCCTACCTGCATTTTCATGTGGTAGTCCTGGCATGCACTATCTCTCAGAGCTCATAACCAAAGAAAAGCTGGACCTCAGTGTACTCTAGAATTGCTACTTCCCATCAGTTTATTTCCAAACTAATTAATATATTTTAGTGAGGAAGTCATTCTTTTTCAAATAAAGGACTAAAAAGAAATAATCTTAGGGACCTGACAACTGCCAAATTATTGAGGATTTTCTGCTTTTTGTTTCAGTGGACTCTGTGATGATTTTGGTGCTTTCAAAGGTACTCACTTGAGAGCCCTTATTAGAAACCAAAGACCTATGTCCACAATGCACAGCAAAGAAAAAAACTGTATAAATTTCAGCAAATTGTCCCTGTGATTGGGTGTCTGTTCCTGAGATCAGAGTAGTTAAACAACTGGGTCTTCTTGATCCACCTGAGTTTTTCCCTATGACACCTCATAGGGAACCTCTCTACTGGGCCCATATACCAATTCATATGGGTTCAATTCAGATGCAGTGATTTCTACACGGTATTAAAGCAATATGGATTTTAATATGTACTGTAAACCGAAAGATAGCGTTCCTTTACCAAGTGATGTAGCCCCAATTAAGACTGAATGTCATAATTTTGAAAGAAGTACCATAAAATCAGGAAGAGCCAAAACCAAAGAATTTTCTTTTATTTTCTTGCTTCTAATGGTGCTTTTAGGTTTTGTGGGTGGATTATTCCATGAAAAAGAGAGATCTCAGATAAGCAAGGCTGAAAGAGCTGAGGGGGTAGTGAATGCATTGTTTCTTCATACTCAACTTTGATGCAACAACAACAAAAAAAATCTCCCAAATGATAACTTGCTGTGACATTATAAATAATCTTTCATCTTCTTTGGTGGTCCGCAGAGTTTATATAATTGGAAGGCTAAAACCCTTCTTTGTTGTTTCTTCCCTTTTCATTAGTACAGTAGAAGACTATAAAATTGTGCAGCCAGAAGGGGTTTAACAATTACTGAGTCAACATTTGAAAGTCTCACTCTATTTTATCATTTTATGCATGTGCTTTTTATGAGTTTTACAGCCCTGCAAGCGTTACTTAAGCAAGGTCCATTGCAATGGTGGATCTGTAACTTCTCTTTTATTTTATTTTGCTCTCCCTGTTAGCATGTGCCATCAGCAAAAGTCACAATTCCACACTCACAGAGAAATTATAAATTTGAGATTATAAGTTTTTTTATAACATTCAAGAGTGCTAGTTTCAGTTCCTAAAACTACCACTCTTACTAAGGAACCCTTGGCAAGTCACATAATGTGACTCAGTTTCCCATCTCATAAACAGAGTTAATAATCCTACCTTTCTTTGTGAAATTTTTTTTGTTAATTACCGATGAGTGAAGAATGCTTGGGCAAGGTGATCTTCTACACAGAAAAACCCAAATCTAAATAGAAGATCCCTCGGAAAAAAAAGCTGGAAAGTCTCTTGCAACAGTTACAGGTGTAACAGGATCTGGGCTGTAACATGGTTTGGACTGGGGCATAGAGAGTGGGCACAGTACCTCTTTTGAAGTACCATCACGTTAATATGCAAGAGTAGTGTCTGACTGCAAATAATTCATTGTAGGCAAACCTCTGGGCACACCTGTTTCCATTGCCAGTGGTTCCTCTAAGTTCTTCCAGCTCCCTGTCATCCGTAATGCCTGCCTACCTCATGTTTTCCACATCTTGAAAGGCTGTGGATGAAGATTTTATAACTCAAGCTATTCTGATGTTTATTATTGCAAGAGGCAGAGGAATTGCACAGAAAGATTGCTTTTACAAAGTCTTTGCTCTTGTCAGATGTAGGATAAGACTCTTCACCTTCTTGGAGAGCTAAGGAAAATACCACGATGTTGAACGGATAATACCTGGCGCCACCAGTGCGTCTGATAATGAAATATGTTTTTCTGTCATAAAGTGAACTTTTATTACCGGATCATAGCAGCTAATCTGCCTAGTACTTGAGGATTTGGTGCATATTGACCAAGGTATGTGTCAGAATGGTTGATATTTACTGGGCCTTGCTGAGGAGAGACATCTGCTTCTGCACTGCGAACCACCTCAGATGCTGTCACAGGCCCTGCTCAGCAATCTAAGATAAAAACTGGCTTATCAAATCTCAATCTATTTGAAAATTCCACCTTTAGAGTTTAGATGTGTGAATTTTTCCCACAGAGCAGGACGATAAATAGCTGGACGAACTGTACTTGGCGGGGATGGAGGGGGGGAATGGAACACTGAAAAGGACAGTAGCAGGCAACCATCTGTTTCTTTTTATGTATTGACACTGAAGGGAACAAAGGTAGCAGGCACTCAGTTCATCAGTGTGTTTGTAATTCTGAGGTGGAAGAACCCATGAGCTCCCCTAAAAATGCATTTGGCCTTTCAGTTCACTTGAGATAAGAAAAGCAGGAATGTGAAGTGATGCTCCTGAGCGCTCCTCCTCTGGAATTCCACGCTGGCTGTTTCTCTGCAGGCATCAAACTGAGAGGAAAAATATTCCTGTCAGGGGAAATGGGGGTAGGGTGGGGGGAGTAGCAAAGTGAAGAGTGGACTGCTTCAGTGAAGCTGCTAACCTTGAATTATGCAATCGGAAAAACGGCTCTTGCCAAAATACAATTCTAACGGAGTTCAGAGTACCGTCAGTGCTTGCCAAATACCCCAGCCAAAAGGATGTCTCAAAGAGGGGGAGGAGGGATCCATTGCCATATGCCCAGCATTCACAGTATTCTGGAAGAACTGTGGAGTCCTTCAGGAGTGGAGGCATGTTCGTGGTCTCAGGTGCACCCTGAGCTTTGGTACCATGATCCAGTACAAGATGGGAGCGGTGAGGCTGGAGGGGAGTAGGTAAATATATCAGAATGTCTTTATTTCTCAGACCTTCCAAGGTTTTGCTTCACTCTTGTGTAGTAGTGGGAGGAGTTCTGGCAAACATGGTCAGGCTGTTCTACATATGTTTTGACTCTTCTTGTTTTATGTTTCTTCTATGAAAGAGACTGCAACCAAGTTCTTGTCATTTTTAGATCAATGTTTTGTTAAACTATGACAGCTATCCGTGACAGAGAGCCAAGTAACTTTTGCAGCTGACCACAAAACTGAGTCTGACTTGTGGTGCTTAGTCATTTTTTATATATTTTTTTCTACATGACACATTCCATGTGTGTATGTGTTTTTCATTGTTCTTTTAAATATAATTAGAACATTTCTAGGAGCTGTGGTACAAATCAGTCTTCTCTGACAGATGAATTTCTTTGATTAATAAAGTTTTAGGAACTTCTCATCCCATTGTGGCTATTGATGAAACCTCTCTGTTTATACTTTAAACAATTGGGCTATTGTGGGTTTGATTGCTCTCTGCAGTATTATCTTCTCTGGTTTGCCCATTAGAATTTTAAATGATCCAGTCAACAGAGTTCTTGCTGCCCCTGCAGAGAGCCTCTCCCACAGTCCAATAGAAATGACCATTAGGATAGACATTTCACTTCTGCTGAAGTCCTTCATAGAGAAAAAAGATGTTTATAGGATGTCTTTCAGCCTTCTGAGGTCTGGTACAAAATTCAGAAATTTAGAAGGAAAATAATCACTTCATCTTTAGCGAGATTCCTGTGTTTATTCTCCTGCAAGAGCAGAAGTGTTCCTTGGTGTTTGTTTTCACTGCTTTGTCCTGTCTGATTTTTGGCGGGTCTCACAGGCAATTCTTCACACCACTTTCTAGGTTTGGACCAACCTTGCCTGCTCTCTCTGTAAATATTGGGGCTAGGCTGCAGTAGATGTGACTTGTGCATTTTACACAGGATGAATAGTATTTCATACCTGAAGCAAAGGGGTGTTCTTCTGAGCCCACCTGTTATCACTGGATGGTGCCTCAGCTTTACACAGTGGAGTGGTGGCAGTTTTGAGAACATGTAATTTGCTGTTGAATTAAGATAGTGATAATAAATAGATCCTAGTTTTGTATAAACTTTAAATCACTGTGAAATTCTTTTCTGAAGTTCTTATGTAGGTGTCCGTGTTGAGGGGGTTGGAACTAGTTGATCTTTAAGGTCGCTTCCAACTCAAACCTTTCTGTGGTTCTGTGAGAGGAGGCTGGGGATAGCAATGTCAGCAGGTTGCCAGTTTATTTGGGATCAGGGAAGAAAAAGGTTTCTCCTTTGTTTCTTTGGAGGTTCCATAAATACTTCCTCCATAAACTGGAAGACTCTGTAGGAAAGGTAGGAGGTTCTTCCATCAAAAAAAAAGCAGTAAGTCATCAACCAATTGCTTTCAAGCAAAACAACATGGAAATGTTGCTTAGCCCCTTTTGAATATTTTGTAATTATAAAAGTGTTTCTGTACGTCAGAATTGGGGAAAATAAGCTGCAGGGTGTTTAATGGAAAGAGCATAGGGCATGAAATCACAATGCTGCTTATGTATTGTCAGGCTTTTGCATCCTACCAGGGTGTTGCTGATCTCTTTCTGCTCTCCTAATTCTGTTTTTAGGGGGTTTTTGGGTGGATGGTTTTTGATATTTGTTTTTTTTTCTTTTAATGCTTAGGTTGGAAGGGATCTTAAAGATCATCTATTTGCAACTCCCCTGCCATGAGCAGGGACACCTTCCGCTAGACCAGGTTGCTCAGAGCTCCATTTAAACTGTCCTTGAACACTTCCAGGGATGGGACATCCACAGTTTCTCTGGGCAACCCGTGCCAGTGCCTCACCACTCTCACAGTAAAGAATTTCTTCCTAATATCCAATCTAAACCTACTCTCTCTCAGTTTGAAACCATTCCCCTTTGTCCTGTCACTCCAGACCCTTCTAAATTGTCTCTCTCCATCTTTTTTGTAGGCTCCCTTCAGGTACTGGAAGGCCACAATTAGGTCACTACAAAACCTTCTCTTTTCCTTGTTGAACAATTCCAACTCTCATAGCCTTTCCTCATAGGAAAAGTGCAGTTGCAGAGGCTCAGGAAAGAACAGACTTATTAATGCCTTTATACTTAAACATTTCTAAGTATCAATACAGAAAAGTACAGCTGACTGCTTTGACTTCCTCTGTTTCAACAGCAACGTCATGGAGAAAGTCTTTTTGGCTGCCACTTTATCACTGCTGATTGAATTATACTGTCATTCCCTACGTTGAAGCAGCAGGGAGTAAAATTGTCCCTGTGTTAGAAGGGTGGTCTCCCCACTCACCCGTGTTTCAGTTCTCCGGAGAGCCATCTCCAAGCGTGGGGCCGTGCAGAGCATCCCAGGAGCTCAGCACTCATCTGGCATTCCCTCTCAGCCCCTCTTCCATCATGCCTGTGCTCATCTCACTTCATCTGATGTGGCTGTACCTCAAAATGCAAAACTTTGCCTAAGATGGATAGCGGCAGAGCATCTGTAGGCTTGTTAAGTCAGACTCTGATAAACGAGCCGCGCGCGGTGCGTACCTCGCAGACAGCATGCCGGAGTATTCGCTGACCTTAAGACTCAATCACATCGTGTCGGCGGAGCGTGGTTCTGAATGTAACTGCCTCCGACTTCGAGAGCTGCGTTTACTGTATAAAGGAAAAGCTGTTAAGCCTGTGCCCTTCGCGCTCTCGGCTCTGTTTCTCTAAGAGGTTTATGCGTGATTCCAGAAAAGTCTGCAACAGAATAACTCCCCTCCCCCTTGATATACCCAAAAAGAGGAAAGGTTCTTTTACATTTTAGGTTGGTGGTGGCGTTTTAAAATGATTTCTGACATAAAAATTGTTGAACTCTAGCACTGTGAAGTTGATGGTAAATAGATTTTTTTTTTCCCCCCTGAGGAAAAACTGTTGATTTCCATGATATATCTGTGATCCATTTGGAAGAAGTACAAGGTCAACCTACTCCTGACTTTCTGACTGCTGACAGGTTGCTTTGGAAATGAGAGCCGAGTTAAAACCAATAGATCAAAGAGTTTGGTAAAGCTAAATGCCTGAATAGTTCAGGTGCTTATTCGAAGCTTCTCCAAGCTTTCTGGATCTCTGTGCCTGGTAGTGTTATGGAAACCCTTTTGCTTGTGATAGGCTGACTCTGCTGCATGAGCTTTTCCTGAAAAAACCAAGAGGATAACTCATCTTGCACACTTCCCCTGGTGATGCGTCAGGGTATAGACAGAGCACCAGGAGTGCGAAAGGGATCTGCAACAAAAATGAATGTGAGGAGTAGGAAAGTTAACCTCATATTCCCTAAACTCTGTGAGCATACAAAGTTGAGCAGATTAGCCTTGTTTCTAACACTCTCGAGAAAATCTTTCTTCAATGACTTTCATGAATTTGAACCATTCTTTGAATTGCAGATGCAGGGACATCACATCGCAGGAAGCATTTCTGTATTCACATTGTTCTCTGTTCTGTTTTCTTCTGTAACATAACCCAGTGACATTATTAGGCTACATAGAAGTTGCAAAGTCTCTGGTTGCCATGTGAAATCTGAACGTTTTTTTTAGTTTATTGATCTTTTAAAGTCATCAAGAGTGGAACAGAGCAAGGAAACAGTGATCTTTCTTTCAGGAAGAAACTCAAAAGAATTTTTTCGACTGGAGTCACTTTATTATCATGCTGTATCATGTCATTTTCTTAGCTTTGCAAAAGGCACAGTGCCTAACATTTTGAAATGTTAGTATTGCTTCCCTGAAAGATTTATTTTTAAACATATGATTGTCAGGAAGATAGAATGTTTATGAGCAAAAGTCATTGGGAAAACAAAAACAGTTGGAAAATGGAACACCTTTGTATTTGTAAAGTCAAACAATTCAGGGGGAAGCGAGGTGTTTTGAAGAGAACATTGGAATTAATGGGCCTGGCATGTTGTTCTGGCAATGTCTTTAGACACTACTGCAGCCTGACAGATTAATTGGCAGCACACACTAGCCTGTTGCAATCCAGGGTTCACAGTTAGTTCTGACTAGATGAATGACGGACGGGGTGTTAGTAGGGTTGGGCAAAACAGTCTGGACGAGAACACAAACTGCTGCCCAAGTATCGTGCTTAATTCAGGCTGACCCTTTCCCAAGGCCTGAATAAGTTTGAACTGCAGGGTGTTTTTTTTCCCTATGGGTTGCTTCCTAAAATACAGCTTTAAAAAAAAAAAAAAAAAAAAAAAAAGGGAAAGTCACGCATGTCCCTGCACTTTGATTGCAGGCTGGAAATAGAGTAAAACAATAAATACATTGCAAAAGAGTGTGTATCATCTAAACTTCGAATCCAGCTTTGCAGTCCCAGGGACACAGAGAGTTGAAATATTCTTCAGATGTGCAGCCAATTTTATCATGCCGAGCTAACCAATCTTTTCAACACTATGGAGTTTGCTCATCACTAGCTAATAAGCAAGTTTTAAAAAGGACTTTACAGTAGAGTCTGCAACCATATCTCTTCCAGAAAAAACATTATTATGTATTGTTAAATACCTGGCTCAGTAAACTGTTGTGAATGCTTATCCAACTTCCCTGTCAACCTTCTAAATTACACATGAACTTTGCGATTGCAACGTTTAATTATTTTCCTGATCCAAATCCCGTCATCTTGCCCATATAGGACAAAACAACACTGGAGACCCTGACTCAGCAGTTGGCAGTAAAACAGAGTGAAGACGGAAAGTTTAGCCACGCAATGATGGATTTCAACATGAGTGGAGATTCTGACGGTCAGTACAAATGGCTTATCCTAATTTCCAGGTTTGTGTGTGCGTATCAGCGGGATCTGGGGGAGAATCCAAGTGCTTTGGAGGCCTGTGAGCAGTTAGCAATAAGCGGCTATGAAAGAAGGCAGGAAAAAGTGATTCATCATGGGGCGTTTTAAGTCTGGAGGTTGATTTTTAGCCTTCCCTCTGTATGCTGAAGGTCTCAAGAAGGGACCAAGAATGTGTTTCTGATAGTAAAAGGGACTAAAGAGGGCAAATATATGTGTTATAAGTGAGATCACACAGGGAATCCCTGAAGTATAGACCTGATCCTCCACAAGTGTTGCGTGCTCTGAATCTGTGGGAACTTTATTGGTTTGATAAAGCAAGCATAATGTTTGTTTGTTTCTCTGCTATTGCATATATTCTTATGGAGATGTCAGCAGAAAAACAGGCAGATATGTAAGTATTTTTTTGCTAGTTAGAGAATTGCTTAAGAAGAAATGCTTGATGTTGCCATATATTACTCCCTTTCTCTCACAAAAGAGATAGAAGATGGGTAACATATGCATTCTCTAAGCAAGAAAGGAAGAAAGTAAAAAGTAAATCTACATTGATAAATATAGGCTTTATGTTATTGAGCAGTAAAACATATTTTAGAAAAGCTGTTTAATGCTTTGTATTGAAAAAAAACAGTCTAAACTCTTCATCAGGACTATACGATGTGACACAGAATTAACAGAGTAATTAAACTAGACAATATACAATGTATTTAACATTAACCTATTATGAACATGGACTCATTGAATGTGCAGCACCTGACATGGGTTACTAAAGGCAGAGGTAGCTGCATAATGAAAAACAAGCTGGGAATGTTTTTCTCTTTCTTTTTAGGAAGTGCAGGAGTCTCAGAGTCTCGAATTTATCGGGAATCCAGAGGGCGTGGCAGCAATGAACCCCATATCAAACGCCCAATGAACGCATTCATGGTGTGGGCTAAAGACGAACGGAGGAAGATCCTTCAAGCCTTCCCTGACATGCACAACTCCAACATCAGCAAGATATTAGGTAAGAGTGATAGAGCACTGTTCCTTCAGAGCAAAACTCAAAAATATTTTTAATTAATAGAGCCGAGCACCTGAAACAATGGAAGTGCTGTCTCTCTATTGTGCGGCTTCATCACTGCACCAAGGACAACAGTGATATGAGCTTCCACTGTGCTACCCAGCAGTATGCATTAAGCATAACCTGACATCTTCTTGTGTCTTTGTAACTACTGAGATTGTAGTGGTAATTTTGGTTTGAAAACATGAACTGAATAGACAAAAACAGTTCATTTCATTAGGCTGTTGAACAAACACAAATAATTGCTGTCATTTATTTGCCCACATATTTCATCTATATAGTTTCTCTGAGGTAGCACACTACACTATTTGATTTGTGCCATAGAACTTTCTGTCTCCACTTGGACATCAAGCTGCTGAACACAACTCTTTGAGTGTGACCATCCAGCCAATTATTTATCCACCAAGGGGTCCATAAATCAAATCCATGTCTTCCCAGTTTAGAGATAAGGGTGTCATGTGGGACAGTGTCAAATGCTTTGCGCAAGTCCAGGTAGATGATGTTGGTCACTCTTCCCTTGTCCAGCAACAGTGTAACCCCAGTTCACCTGTCAGTTCCCTCAGGACCTGCAGATGCATCTCAGGACCCATGGACATGCAGGTCCCATGGACTTGTGCACCCTTAGGTTCTCGAATTGAGTCTTCTTCTACAGTGGGTGATTTTTCATTCTCTCATAGTCTGATAAGAGCCCTGAAATTAAGAAAAAAGGAAACATTGGATCTAGTTTCCATATCCTCTGCTCTTTACATTCCAAGCAATATTTGTGATGAATGTCATGTACTGAATCTCATGCCATAGTCTTCCAACTTTTCACTACTTGCTCAGATTCTCAGCACCATGTTCTGTCCAAAGTCACCCCTCTGTGACATGCTGAATGATAAAGCAGGTGACTAATAAGGCTCTCTGAGGCCCATGAATCACTGTTCTGGAGAAAAAGAAAAATAAAAAAAAATAATCTGTGACCAAATTAGAGATGTTGAATTTTTACTGAGAAAAACTGTTACAGGACCTAAGCATCCCTCAGGCCAGTGGCTAAGCAGAGAACATGTTTACCTGGGCTGCAGGTCTCAGTGGTTTTGCAGACTACTCAAGAAATGTAATGGCAGCATTAACCAGCTGCAGGTCTGGTAAATAGGCTGAGTTTAGACTGGTCAGAGGTTTGAGGCTTGTGTTGATGAGAGTGGTATTATGAAAAGTTAGCAGGGGGCAAGTGGAAATGAGATAAATTGGTTGGAGTGGCAGAATGTATTGCTGTGGATGGCAGATGTGATGATATTAACCCGTGATTTAAAGGGTGGCACAAGATGATTAGATTAGTTATGGGAACAGGATTAGAAGGCTAAATTGGTTATGTTGATGGTAAAATAACCTTATACTGGTTAAAAGGGATTATACTGGTCAGAGGTGTATGATGTGATTAGCCAGAGGACAGGGCAGTAATAGTTTTGGTCTGTTTCTAAATTGAGAGTAGACCTGGTTAAACCTGTTTTTAAATAATCAGCTTCAGAAATCTACAAGATCATTCTGAATGGCCCTTTTCATATAGAAAGTACAAAGAGAGCTTGATGTTTTCCCTCTTAACTGATTGTTTTGGATAACAACCTCCGACAGCACGCTGCTAATTCATTCTGCTTAAAACAGGCGCTTGAGCTGGGCTGACATTTTACGCAGTCTCTGGGGATCCTGGTTGACATTTTAAAGGGCTTCTAAGCATTTTATAATACCCTAAAATCTGGTTTTAATAAGCCATTCTGCTGAAATTGTTAACATAAGGAATCACCTTTTACTATTTGGCACTAGATCAGGAAGATATGGGGACATCTTTTTCTGATTAGATATACAGTAGTTGGAGTAAAATGTGCAAATTCATTACAGATCCTGTTGAGGTGACAGACAGTATAGCTGACTCCAAACTCTTTCTGTTTTGCTGCCAGATATGGGGAAAAGCAAGGTCTGAGGCAGTGAGAGATGATGTTTCTATTTCTTTCCAGCATCACATTTAATTTTTTCATTCTACTTCTGCAATGGGGAGGGATGTCCTGACGTCTTCCTTCTTGACAGAAACGTTACAAAGGTCTTCCCTCAACTGCAAAAGGCCAGTTTTTTGAAGTCAGCAGGGAGCTGTCTGTTAACTGGCGTAGGGTGAGCAACTAGAAGCTTACAGTTCAGCCAGGTATCAGGGTCTCCTTATTAGAAAGCCACAATTTTTCCTTCCCATTTTTCCAGCAACACTGCTACACATTGAGGTCAGAGAGCTCATTGTCACAGAGAGCAGCTTAGATAGAGTTCTCACTGATCGAGGGTCATTTTTATAGTAAAATGAGAGGAGGTGCCCTTCCCAGCACTAGAATTCTCTAGGGATTATGTTTGACACTGTGGTATTATGTTTGGAGCATAAAAATTAGATACACGGATTTGTCACTAAATTCATCTGTGCATACGTTTGTCATCCATCTGTTCATTGCAACTTAAACTTGCGGATAATGATTTTTTTTTAGTAAATTGTTAAAAAAGTGCTAAAGTGGGTCTGCTGGACCCTATCAATTTAATAATGCATTGTTTAGAACTTTTTGTAAATATTTTAATTAATTTCACTGAGAAATCTACATGAAGATATTAGGAAACAGTGAAGTTAAACACTGCCTTCGGAAATTCTCTCGGGATGTGTAAGTGTGTGAATACAAACCTATACACATACCTATACATTATACAAATGTTTGTGTATGTGAGGGTATTTATTAAACATAAAATCAGCCTGAATCAGGTACTCAGATCGAAAAATGTCAGTCTGATGGACTAAAAGTGTGAGAATATTGCAGAGAGCTGAAAATTCTTATCAGAGAAACTTGGCTTAAAATCAGCGATAAGCAGAGCTCTGAACATGCAGGCAGAGCTCTGAATATGCTCAGGTGTGTGCCTGAACACAAGTGTCTGTGCATACATGAGGGCATCTCATTTCTGCCCTGGGTTCTAATATTTGCCCTCTCCAGATGTGTTCACAGTCACACACAGCTGTGTGAGCACAGCTCTAACTGCCCTACCTCACTTTGGGGGCAGAAGCCATGCTTGGTACTGAAGTCTTGTAAATGTTTGGTTTTTTTTTTCCCCCTAAATATTTCAGCCACCAGATCAGAGAGAATTGTGCAAGAATCTTGCTTGTCATTATGTATTCATCCAGGGAGGGGAACGGGTTCTTGTTTTCATAGTCAAGGAGAAAGCCTTGCATACTTGACCCACTCAAAGCTTTCCAACACAGATGGTGAGCGGAAAGCTCACCCAAGAGTGTAAATCTTCCCTTAAAAAGAGAGATTTTTCAAGATTCTTTGATCATACCTTGTTTGGGCTTGGGTTTGACATTGTGCATAGGTACCCCTGCCTGCCTGTGTGTGTTTACAGACACAAAAAACAATGACAGATAAAGCTATTACAAATGTATTTCATCCAAACATAAGGTATTCTTAACCAGTTTTAGTATGTTGATTGGCAGTACTCATTCATAGTTTGAACTGTGGCTTCAAATTCAAAGATCAGAGTTATGTATTCTTCAAACTTTGAAAATTTCAGATTAAGACCAGTCAGAGAGCTGGTTGGATTATGTGTGTGACTAAGAAGGGAAAATGATAAAATGTACATAACAAGGGTTTATCAACAGAAAATGTGCCCTTTTTTAAAATTTGATGACATTGTTTGTTTAATTATGTATGATACTTCAAAACATACTAGTAAATTATATTTAGTATATTTTGTAAAAACACTGAAGTCATAGTAAGAGGAGGTATCACTGCAGAAGGCAGCTATTAAAAATTTTCTAGGAAGAGAGGTGAAACTGCCAGGGAAAACATGACAAATGACATTTATATATAAATATTGTATGTGTAACTGTATGTACCAATATTATGCATAAAAATTTAACTTTTTATGGCCCTGAGCCTGCAAAGACTTGTGTGTTTGCCTAACTTCACCTACTATTTACAGGTCTTTTCACATTAAGAGGTAGGAATCTGCCTGCCCAGATCTGAGTGTAGGATTGCAGCAAGTGAACTAACACAGCAGAAGAGGAACCGTGCTGGAATAGAGCAGTTTCATGGCAATTCTGCAACAACTGCCTTCAGTTTCTACCTTTCTGTCCACCTGTCTATCTCAGAATATGTCTGAGTTCCTACACTGCAGATCCGTTCACAGCATATAAAGCAAATGTCAACATTTGTTTAAAGACTGAGGGTTTCAACTTTTCTATTCATAAATAAAAACTGATTCAGCAGCAGGAAAAGAAGCTGGGGCAGGTTTTCTAAGGCACTAGGATTTCAGCAGGTCTGTGATTAGAGGACTCTAGCTTTAGATTAGCTGCTATGATTTTCTTTGTATGCTGAAACACCAGTGTACCAGTGTCTGTGAGGTAGAATTTGAAAGCAGAACCACATCTGGGCATCTTCCAGTGGAACCTGCTTGTTTTATCCTGAATTCTTAACATCATTCAACACAGGCCTGATCTATGTTTCCATCTTCTGCAGCATTAGGAGGTGTGCAGTGCTTTGGCAATCTCCACAGGTTTACCACTGTGTCATTCAGCCCAAAATCTA
This sequence comes from Manacus vitellinus, assembly GCF_001715985.3. NCBI lineage: Eukaryota > Metazoa > Chordata > Aves > Passeriformes > Pipridae > Manacus > Manacus vitellinus. The sequence goes on from NW_021940682.1 coordinate 4,065,175, forward strand.
GGAGGTACTATATGTGGAAAGTTGGTGTCAATTTTTCTAGCCGCTCTCTTTGCCAGAAAAAGCTTGGAATGATTTCTCTGTGGGAGACAAGGCTGCTGACTGCGATTCTGTCCGCAGAGCTTTGCTGCTCTGTGTAATACAGAGCACAGCCACAGATCCCCATGTACAGACACTACCTCAGTATGACATACAAAGAGCTGTGCAGGAGTTTCAGTCCAAATCCTAGAAGCCACCTAGTCGTGCTGGTATGGTGCTGTGCCTAAGCTAATAACAATGTCATTAAACTGCTTCCCATTCCAGGACTAGCTGGGGGATCTCTGCATGTTACGTGTTGTAAATATCATGACAAATGACAGTTTTGACTCCAAATCAGTGCTTGTTAAGAAAGAGATGTTCATTGTCTTCAGAATGAAGGCGTCGCTGGTTTACAAGTCACTTATCTCTAGGTGCGAGGTCAGGCTCTAACAGCCCTTTATTCCATGCTGCAGTTTGGGCTTCTGGAGAAAAGATTCAAAGAGCAATGGGGGAGATGGTGTCAATAATCAGAAGAGGCCTTTCTAGAGTGAATAAAACTGTTTTCTTTCCTGGGAAGGGGTAACTGTGCTCTCTATATTGCCAGTCTTGGGGGCACAGTGAGCTAAGACCAACCTGAGTAATAGCATGAGCTAGGTACAGTATGAGTAACCATAAAAACGAAGAACAAGAGAAAGTATGAGATATGACATTATGAACCCATTACATTGACAAACTATTCAAACTTTCTTTCCAATGGGAAAATTGACTATTTTCCAATAAAGTTTTCCTTCTAGGCCACATGTTTCACAGCTTGGATCATTCCTGTTATTTGAAATGTATCTTAGCCTGAAGCACTTCCATATTTCATGGGAAAATAAAATAGGGTAACTGATTCAAGAAGTTTTACTTTCAGCTCTCATATTTATGTCCTTTAAGAAATATTAGTTTATAACTTTCAGGAGGTATTCGAAAACAGTTGCAAAGTCCTCATTATATGCCCAAGCTCTATTATCCACATTAACATAGGCAGAAAACAAGACTGCCAGCAATGAAGCCGTAGTGCAACTCTGCACAGACCTGTGCCAGTATCCCAGTGCTTTTCCCTTCATGACACACACTAAATTCCATAAGTTGGAGCTGGCAGTGTTCCCCAGGACTTGGTCTTGGAGTTAAAACCCTGATGAGACATATGGGATAGTTCATAGCTTTTAGAGGCATTGCTTCAGGCTCTTTGCAGGCTCCTGTACCTGACTGCATAGCATTTACGATCACTTCGTATTCTACTTCTCACAAACCTGGAAGCCAGAAAGATCCTGTGTTTGTCATGAACAGTTAAGCTGTGGACATGAGCTGTCCCAAGTTCAGGCCTTGATCCAGCCGTGGTGGATCACGGTGACTAGATGGCAGCACAGGAGTGGTACCTCCTCTGGACAGGAGGTGAAAACAGGCCCATGGTCAAGTAAAAGTGTGGGGACGCAGCAGAGCAGACTCTGTGTATCTAAGCAGTCTTTGGACATTCCTCTAAAATATGCGACTTTGTTTTCTAAAACAAAGTGTCAGGGATTGCCCATTATCAGGATAATGGTTTTGCTTCCCACCTGAAAGGCATTATAATGTAGATAAATTTCAATAAAATATTAAGTCAAAAATTCAAGTGCCATCTCTCTGCCTCCTGGCCATAACCAAGAGGTTTACCAGTAAAATACAAACAAGACCTGACCCCTGTCTAGAAGCTCTGACAGATTCCCAGCCCAAAGCGATATGACCGTAGGTATCTTGTTCTGGGTGACCTACTTGTTTCTCTGCCTTTCAGTGTTTGGGGATGAGTAGAATCTCATTTTTTTTTTTAATTTTTTTTTTTTTTTTTCCCTTGGTGACAGGATCTCGCTGGAAAGCTATGACAAACCTAGAGAAGCAGCCATACTATGAGGAGCAGGCCCGACTCAGCAAACAGCACCTGGAGAAATACCCAGACTACAAATACAAGCCGAGGCCGAAGCGTACCTGCCTTGTAGATGGCAAAAAACTACGCATTGGCGAGTACAAGGCTATCATGCGCAACAGACGCCAGGAGATGAGGCAGTATTTTAATGTTGGGTATGGGACCTTTAAAAACTACTGCTCTTTTCATTAAAAAAAAAAAAAAATTCAGGGAGAATTGTTAATTCGGTGCGGTAAATGTTATCGTTTATTGGCAGGAACATTAGATACTACCAGCAGAAAATGAAGCTTAAACTTTATAACAACGTGTTCCAGGCGGAAGTTAGGCAGTTAGGGATCTTTTTGTTGGCTCTGCTATATGCTCATCTTAAAGCCTCAGCCAAGTGTCTCGTTTCCACTCTGATCATGAAAAAAAAAAAAAACCTTAAGATTTTCCAATGAAACATAAGTCTTCTATAATAAAGCCTTATAACTATTACTTTATTATGAGGCCTGAGAGAGTATATCTGAATGAATCTGTGGTAGTGCCTCGTGATCCAAAAGCCAAAATTACAAGTTTGCATTCAGTATGATCTGTGACAAGTGGTTTGCAAAAAGGACTGCTGAACACACTTTATTTGAGCTGGAATGTGGACTTGGCTCAGTTAATTCATATCAGGCATGAAGTTGTCTGCGTTGTTCATTGTGACAGCATTTGTTATACTGGGGAGTGTCTTATAGCAGTAAGCTAAATGCTTTGTGTTGAGCATAAATTTTAAGAAGACCAGTTCTGATAAACAGGTAATAGATCAGCTTGATATGATTAGATTAATATCTGCCTCGAAGAGTAGCATGTATTTGCCCTCTGCAGAGAAGGAAACCTTCCTTGGTTTTGGCTGCAGCAGATCAAAAAGAAATGGAAGTAATCAAATATTCCACAGTATTTCTATATTCACCCCTGAAAAGTAAAAGCCTACACAGTGGTTTTAAAAAGAGCGAAAGCAGCAACAAGAGCGACCCTCTGAAATAATGAAATTTGTGTTCTGTTCATCTGAATTTTGAATCCTTTTAATGTTAACTGAGTAGCACATCTCTCTAGTTAATTGCTAGAAGTAGCAATAAAGGAGAGAATATCTGTCCAGCAACTGCTAAGTGTCATCAGACTATGTTTAAAACAGCTACAGTGTGCATTGTTATAATAAGCCGCTCAGCAGAGAAATTTGAGCTGCTTAACCCTGTGGTGCTGGCAGGTCCAGTGATCCCAGTGGTAAGCACTGAAACAAACACAGGGAAGTCAGCCAACATTTGGCATCAAGAGATTAAAAAAAGAGGAGGGGGCCTTCTGGAAAAAGAATAGGTGGCAACAGAGCCCCCAAAACACTGCTTATCTGGTTAACATGCATGCCTCATCATGGGAAAAAAAATTAACCTTGTAACATTCTGCTTACTGTTTAGCTTTCCAAACAAGGCTGACATTGAAATCAAGACATTTCTGGAGATAATTTGCACTGGGGCATAGGGGCATAGAACCTGGGGTGAAATCTCTATAAAAGCTACTGACAGAGTGGCCCATGGCTGCAGTGGGGTCAGTGTGTGATGCCAGCAGTCATGGCACTACAGTTGCGTTCCTGGTTTTAGTTCCCCATCTGTTGCATCCCCCAGTACAGGTCATTTAGGGCAAACTTCTAAACACCAGCCCAGCTCCTGCCTGGGCACCACAATAAGTGATTTGGTTTACAGGAGCTGTGGCTGTGCCGGCTGCTGGGGCATGCTGAAGGCATCACGATGGGAAGGACTTTTTAAGAGTGTTTTTTAATGCTTTCCTATCTCAGTGTCTTCATCTTCAGTGGGTAGCGTGGCAAGCTCACCTCACTGGACTGCTGAGAGCCCTTATACATTAGTATCTGAGGACTGCTGCAAGAACTTCTGGGCTGGACATCCTACAGAGGTGGAAAAATACCATTCTTAAATTATTTAATATTTGAAAAGCACTCTGAAAAGCACCATTTAAGTGCAAAGTGTTCCTATTGTTAAATATTAAAAGCAATTTAAGTGTGCTGAATCTTGTTGCAGAAATGCTGACTCCAGAAAACAAAAGTCTTTCTATTGAATTAAGAATAAAATGCAAATTAGATTCACTCCCTACTTTAAGAGCTGTATCTTCAGCTGAGACAACTTTGACTTGTTTCAGGAACACAGAAATAAGGGCTGTGTGGAGGGAGGCCTCACTCCAGTGGCAGGCAGGAAGTATCTGAAAATGCAGCAGTGATTCCAAACAAATGTAAAGCTGTTTGGCAGTGGAAAGTCTTTCAGGATCACTGTACTGTGCGAGGCTTACTGTACAGCCAGGGCACAGGCAGGCAGGGGAACAGGGGAGGGCTTCATTCTTAATTAAGAATGTTCATCTCAAGAGACTCTGCCCTGTCTCCTGTGGCAAGGCTTTTCAGTGCAGATGGACACACCGCTGATGACATTACAATGTGCAGCATGTACTGAAGAGTATTACTGCAATGGAATTACTTCATGCAGCAAGGAAACAAAAGGAGCATGAATTTTAAACCTCTAGGCTTGTTGGGACTCTGAAGCTTCTCAGGGAAACAAACACTAGTATAACACAGCCAGTGTTCTTGATGCAAAGGGAATTTCTGTGGCCTGGAATAATTCTTCTTTCATTACTGCAGACAGGTTTCCAAGGCTTAGACGCTGTATAAAGGCATCCTGTAGAGGATTTTCTCAAATGCTCATGTTGCTTGCTTGCTTTTTATTTATTTTTAAATAATGCCTGCTTCCGTTTTAAGTCTGCCTTTTCCCAATTTTATCCATCTTCCTTCAAAGAGCCTGCTTTTCACAAGGACCGCTCCCAGTGGAAACTATCACATTCCAGTGGGAGGCCTTCAGTGATCAACCTGTAAACCCATGCTGGCCCCAGAGAGCTCACTGTTCCTCTCCCTAATAGTAGCCAGGTCTCTGAGTGAATGTGGAGTAAGCATTGTCTCTTTGGAGAATCCTGCCTTGCTTTCTCCTCATCCCTTGGTATTTTCCCACAGCACCTCCCCATTCCTGTGCAATTTACATAGTCCTTGCTCCATCTCTGCTGCTGGCAATGTGTTACCTTTATGTCTAGTCCTGCCCGAAGAATGGATTATTTAAAAGGAAGATTTTCAAAATACATGGGTTTTAAGTTGGACCAGAGTTGCAAGGAAGTTTATTTTTGACTGGCAGCTCATGGGACACCCAGTTGAGCCAGAAAAGAAGTTTACCTCACAAGCAAGGCAAGCTGGAACCTAGTACAGGTACAGCTAGAGATGTTTACAGAGGTTTTTTTTGTCAGTGAAGTTGGTTTGGCTTGATGTTCATTTCTAGAGCATCAGTTGGTGATGGAATATTGATATAAAGGCTGTCTTGCATGGGCCATCTAGGGACTTTCTCTGCATACCCAAGAATATATGCTACTGGCTTGCAAATTTCTTTTGATCTTGCCCTCCCTTTACTCCTTCCAGTACTCAAACATCCTTTTCCTTTTTCTCCGTGGCAGGCAACAAGCACAGATCCCCATTGCCACCGCGGGCGTAGTTTACCCAGGAGCCATTGCCATGGCAGGAATGCCTTCCCCACATCTGCCCTCGGAGCACTCGAGCGTGTCCAGCAGCCCGGAGCCCGGGATGCCCGTCATCCAGAGCACTTACGGCATCAAAGGCGAGGAGCCTCATATCAAGGAGGAGATGCAGACCGACGACGTCAATGGAGAAATCTACGATGAATACGACGAGGAGGAGGATGACCCCGATGCGGACTATGGCAGTGACAGTGAAAATCACATTGCGGGGCAAGCCAACTGATCGGGGTCCAAGTGTCTCGCGACCTACAGGACTTCAAGGAGAAAAGAAAAAAAACATAAATAAAGCCCCATCTGGTTTATCCTTGCCAGTGGCCAAGCACATTAACTTTCTCATACACTGACTGTTACTTTAACTGTTAGTCTTAACTAGTTGGGACATCAGCTGACTAATAGACATCAGCCTGCATCAGAAGAAAAAAGGCTCAGAAGAAAGGAAACAAAGACAACGACGACAACAACAACAGAATGATATAAGCTATGGGTAAAATAATGCCAGTAATTCAGCTGCTATACCCAAGCACTGAAGTCTTACCCGTCGACCTTTTATTATTATTATTTTTTTTTCAAATAAACTTTATGGCTGTTTGTTCTACAATGTTCTAGAAATTCTCACTCAGGTACACAGTGCCAACAAGTGGCTTGTGAATGTGTTTTGTTGTTTTGTGCTACAGTTTAAAGAGAAATAATTTTTTTTTTTTTTTTGGTAATGCACCTGACAGGAAAAGAAAAAAAGATAAAATTCCTTTTAACCCCCTTCTGTCTCCTCCTCCCCCTCCTCCCTGTCAAATCTGGGTCAGAAGTGTGTGTGTGTGCGCGTGTGTGTGCGTGCCTGTGCGCGTGGCTGGCAAGGAGGGAAGTGGGGAGTCTGTTTCTGTTAACCCCAACAAGCAATTATTTCCTTTCAAGAGAGGACTTCTCTTCATCAGTTGCACACCATACTGAGTCTTTGAGCAAGTGCCAAATTTGTACTAAAGCGCTGAACTAGTCCAATTTGCTTTTTTTTTTAGGTTGCTCTCTTCTTGTTTTGTTTTTCTTTTGCTTTTTCTTTGCTTTCTGCTCTGTCTTAAGTTAGGACAGTGTTGTATCTTAGACAATCCCTCGAAGAACCTGATATACCAGCAGCTGGTGAGATTAGACATATATTTTTGGTTTTGGTTTTGCTTTTTAAAGGAAACTGTAGGTGCCGTTCTCAGGTGAAAAAAGAGAGAGAGAGAGAGACATAAGAAATTTAGAGAAAAAATATTTTATGGTCTTGGATTTTCATGTGTGCGTGTTTATGGTACTAATAAGAATAATCTTGGACTATTGTGAGCAAAAAGCATGTTCCAGAATGAAGTCCTGCACCCTCCAAATGACTTGGTCTGTAAGGAGCCTTTGCTTTTAGTTTACACTTCAAGTGGCATAATAAATGACATAAAAAAGGCTTGTCCAAAATGTGGCTTGTTCTGCACAGGACAGGGCAACTGGAAATGTTACTTCCTCGCTGAGCATGATTAGGTTACCACCAACCATGTCCAGTTTTGATGAACTCATACCTTCAGGGTGGCTGAGTATTGATTTCTGATTCAAAAGGCAATTTTTTTTTTAACTGATATTTTTTGCATTGGCAGAAATCCTTTTTTTTTTGTCTGTGGGATGTTTGTGTAGGAAGGAAGACTAATAGCTACAAAGAGATTTCCATGTTCAAAGTGGGCATGTAAGAACCCAAACCTATTGTGGTGCCGAGTTTCCCCAGCTGCTGCCTCTCACAACCGAAAAATTACTCTCCTGTGCTAAAATATTTTCAGAGTTGTTCTAGAGCACTTAGATATTTTGCTTGTGCAGTTTTGTCTTCCTTGGGCAATGACAACCAGGTGAGGAAGGTGGAATTACACAAGTCTAATCCTGAGCAGAAGTTTGCGTTTCTGATAATGTAATTGAATGTCATGCTTTATTTTGTGGGGGGGAAGAATATAAATATAAATTAATTAGAGTTTCTTTTCATCTCCTCACTGTAATATTCCTGTAGGAGAAGAGGACCCTGGTTTGTGTAGCAAGACAGAAGCATTAGATAAACTGACCAACCAACCATAAATACTACTCCAAATTTCAAACAGCAGCTATCCCAGAGCTGCTCTGTTGCCTGTAAAGGAAAGTCTTAGGATCATACTGAGGCAAAAACCTTCCTCTGAGTTGGTTTTCCAACTGGGGATGGATGCCAGTTTTATATTTATGTTATTTCCTGGTAAATTCCTACTCCCAGAGGGAGATCCATTGCTGTTGTCATCACCTCTAACTTGTAAAATTAGCCCTGTGTATCTTAGTGGCAGTGAGATCCCAGCCCAAGCATTCACCAGAACCCTGGTCATCAGTATTTGGCAACATTGCTTTTACAAATGGTCCCTTCATCAGGCAGTTTAGCTCTCGCTGCAGTCAGGCAGGTGCAGGATGAAAGGGGCAGGTAGAAGGAGAGACCGGGAAGGGAGGGAATGCCTTTCTTTGCCTCTTGAAATCCCACTTGAAGTGTAACTTGACTTCTGCAGACCTCGTGCAAAGCAAACAAGCAAATGCCATTGAAGACTTAGGACAATATTCCAATGAGCAGTTTGGACGTGATAGTTTTACTCTGCAACATCTGTTTTATTTTTCTCCTCTTTTCCCTGTTTTGTTTTCCAACTCTGCCTCAAAAAATTATTTTCTATTTTCTCTCTCTCAGAAGATTTGCTCTGAAATTATGCTTGGAGTAGCTGATCATATCCTCCATGTCAAAGAGGGTTCTTTTTGTTTGTATTTTATGACTGTGTTGGGTTTTTTTTTTCAGTTGAACTGCCTCTTCTTGCTAGTGTTGTAATGGTAATTATAATAATAATAATGGTCAGCTGTTCCCAGATTAGTAAATTATGTATAATTTATTTTACACCCCCCCCTTTTTAACTTTATTTTATTCTGTTCTAATTTGGCAGTGCAGCAAATGAAGCTGTTAGGCTATTTAAAATGGATACCCCTCCCCACCTTGCCTTTTTATATATATATAAATATATATATATATACATATGAAAACAAATCGCTTCTTCTTCTGCTCACACCATTTCTCTTTCTTTTATTTTAATTTTGGCCCCAGCCATGTCAACTTCTGATGTTTATTATGATGGAGTGAATTAATGGGAGTGTTGTTTTCAATCTTAATTAACTTCTGCTCTCTCATCACTCATTTTAGTTATTTAATTACACCAGTCATCTAGAGCCAATTTTTTTAAGCACTCTGTTTGGATAAGAAGGAAAAAAAAATAGACAGTTGTTTTTATATCATTATTATGTACAATGTGAAAACAGATAATTGCTCCTTTTTTTTTTTTTTTTAACTTTTAAATTTGTTCCCTGTCTTTGTGAACAAATTACTTCTGACTCTTGTGGGTTCACCTCACATTTGCTGGATGCTTGATTTCCACCACGTTATAGAGACTCTCTATGGTTTTAATTGTGTCACTTTTGGGCTACCAGAATACTTTGTTTTAGCTCCAGGTAGGTGCCACTGCGGCAGGTGCGATTGGAGCAGGGGGGCTGGAAAGCCAGCCTCGGGGAGGTCAATGGGAACAAGGCCCTTTGGCTTCAGCAGGACCGAGTTTCAGCCCCGAACTCCAGGCTGTGCTGCAGGAGCCGCTCCTGGAGGCAGCCCGGTGTCCGTGGGCAGCGTGGCTCCTGTGCTGGAGGAGCTGGGCCAGCAGGACCTTCTCCCAGAGCCCTCTGCTTTGCTCACCCCCTCGGCCTGGGCTGGGGCTCAGCTGAACGCCGGTTTCCTCACCCTACACATTTCCATCCGAGAGGCTACGCTGGGGGTTCCCCCAGGGTGGCTTAGCAGACTCCTGCTTTCTCGGGTGTTTTTGAAAACCGATGCAGAAATGTTAAAAACAAAAGCAAAAAAAAAAAAAAAAAGGCCAAAAGAGGAAAATGTTAAAAAGAAAAAAAAAAACACCGCAAAACGGCTCTGGGATTCCAAACCAGAAAAATACTTAAAGCCTGTGCTAATGTTTTCTTGGGTCCAAGGATGATCACCTGTGTGTCCTTCGGCAGTAGAAGACCAGATTTGAAAACGAGGCCCTGTTTGTCCCTTTTTAATTTCTTAGGGAAAACAAAACAAAACCAAACCCACAAAAAAAACCAAACAAAGCAAAACATGCATTTATAAAAAGATCTTCTTGTCTTTTTTCTTTTTTTTTTTTTTCTCCCTGGGTTCTGTGCCCTGGAGCATGTAGAAAAACCAGGTTAGAAGAGATTAGGATCGTATTAACCTAAAAGCATCGAGGCCCTAATGCCAAGGCGGGCTCTGTTCCCCTCTTCCCCTGGGAACCTGGAGAGCGAGGGTGCTCCTGGGGAGCTGCCTGGGGTGGGGCATACAGGACACCCCCTTCTAACTGGGGGGGAGCCCCTTGCACCGTGCATCTTGCGAGCTTACAAAAGAACACCGCCAGCAGTGGGGAAAGGGGGAAAAGAAAGAAGAAAAAAAAACTGAGGCACTTGCTTCTAAGCTCAATTAAATAACACAGAGTATATCCTTTTTCAATTTATTCATGCCTTATATTAGTAAAATAGGATTTTTAAGTGCATTTAACATCTTTATTTAACCGTTCCGCTATATTAATCAGGCCCCCAGAAAAGAACACTAGCTATTATTATAGCATTTAATTAGTTTTGTAACCAAATCCTCTTATTACGAATGCATATGGAAGAAATTCTTTCTTCGAAGACATTATTTCAAAGATTTGGTTACTGCAGTAGACTCTCTTTAATTAAATCATTTTTTAGAAAGTAAATTGTCTTTAACCTTTTTACAGCACATTTTCAGAGCTTTTTCTTTTTTAATCCAAAGAGATGAGCTGTTATTGTCCCCGAAGAAGCCTCTGACATCACGTTCATAACATCAAAAATAATTATACTCCGTGGAAACGTAGACCTTACTTAGCAAGAATTCATCTGCTAGAATGAATGGCAACTATATGGTATTTCTTATGTTTTAAGGGCATGATGTATCGGATAGGAAGTTTTTTTGTCTGCCCACTTCTCGGTAGAACCATACCTTCCATTTTGCAGAGAACTGTGTGTGATTCACTAGATGTGGATTCAAGTGTATCCTCAATTCACAGGGCATGGGCTGGCTGTTTAGCTTGGTTTATATTTACATTTTTTCAACTTTATCTTAACTTGTCAGTTTCCCAGATTGAAGAACATGTCAAGTTCGTTTTTTCTACTGACTGATTTCTCTACTCCCCAGTGTTTTTTGTCACTGGTTTGCTGAAACAGTATTTATATAGCTCCATTGGCTCTAAAGCTCTTACTCCTTCTAACGTTTTGGATTTTACATAAGAAATGAAAATAGAAAAGAAATAGAGACAATCAAATGCCTGGAGCTTAAAACAAAGTATGTGCAACCTACCATCTCACTTGAAATTTAATAAAAGAAATAATTATGTAAATATAACATAGAGTTATAGATTTATATTTTGTTCATAACACATAGTGTAATATAAGTTGTATATTTTCATGTTTTGGTTTTATGTTATCATTCATGCCACAATAAATGAAAAAAAACAGGAGTTGATGTACTCTTTAAAAAAAATACAATGTGGGTTGCCACCGTCCTGGGTTTTTGTTTTTGGTTTTTGGTTTTTTGTTTCTTTTGCATTCCCCTTTTTCAGTATTATTGCCCTGCAAGGCACCAATAAAACAGCAAATGTGTTCTTTACCTATCCTGTGGTCTGTTTCCCACTTATTATAGTGAAGGGTGTGCTAGCTAATTTTCTTGTCAGGAGAACAAAACAGCTGGGCTCAAGCAGCAGAAAATGAGATTTAGATTCAGGTTACCAGTCTGATCCAAAATTCAAGGTTTTCATCAAATCACAGGGAAAAAAAAAATCACCCCGTCTTTCAAATATTAGCATTAAAATAGAAGGAAAAGTTGGTCCCTGAACAACGTGGTACAGTGCAATTTCCAGTTCATTGTCAGGACAGTAAATGGGGATGGGTGAATCCAGAGGTTTGGCCTGTGCCCACCTTTCAAAGCTATGTTCACTTTCTACAGTCTTATCTGTTCAGAGACCAAAGGAAGTTCAGGGAAATACCCAATTATAAACACCAATGACACAAAGCTATGAAAAAAATAGCTCTGCTCATAGTTAGTCAAAATGTCCCAACATGCTGCCTAAACAGTTCATGAAGTTTTGACAGCAGCATATGGCACAAAGTGGGATGAAATGAATTTGTACCTGTTTTTGACAGTAAGTTATTCTGATGGGTGCTTACTCTCAAGTGCCTACGGCTTGACAGATGCCATTCTATGGTTCCAGATTTCCTAAAGGGAAAAGGCAATATTTGGGAAAGCAGGAGGTAGCTGGTGGAGGTCCTACGAACCTGCCCACGCTTCTCTTGCTCGCCAGGTTGTCCTCTGTGCTCTTCCTGGGAGCAGGGTGGCACCTGAAACACCAGCCCACCAGAGGTTTATTCTGGCAACTTCCTTGTGCAGCGTATAGCACCTGTGTGGCACCTGTCCAGTGGAAGTGGAAATGGGCCTGAGCAGAACCATGTAATATGAGGCTCAGGCCAATAAAAGTCAGCCTTGTTTAACCACTTAAAATCCCGGATGTGGAGGGACATAGAATTTCTTTCTCATTTTTATTCTTTGTGGCTGGGCTGGTACCTAAAAGAAGCAACAATGTTCCCTGAATGAGTGGGGAAAAAATGTCTGGGACAGCCTGAGAAAAGCTAAGCTGAAAATACATCTGAACTGTAATACATGTGGGTAAGGCTGAGCTTTGCAAAATCAGAAATGACCAGTTAAACCCTAAGTATGCAACTGAAGTAGAAAAAAAAAAAAAAAAAGAATTAGAGTCCTTAAGTGATATTTTGGCTTAGACTTGGGAGTGGTAACAATTCTTTCCCCCGACAAGTTGTGGGTTTTTTTTCTGGGTGGTTGTTTCTTGTTTTTTTTTTCAAAAAATGCTAAAGCATTCCAGCAATTGCCTGTAGCAGGAAGGAAGAAAATGAGGATAATTATGACATTAATCTATTTAAAAAAGAAAGATGTGTGACAATTAGCGCATTCCTACCAAGAAAGTAACATAGAGAGCTATATGTGTGTAGGAAAGTGAAAAGACCCCCCACAGAAGCCATGAAAGGTTATGGAAAGCGTATGTGCCTCACGAGGAAGCACAGTGCTGTGACTTTGGCATCAGTGAGAAAGAGTGCACGGGAGCTTGTCAATAAGCTTGCAGTTAATAAATATTCAGCAATACTGTAGAAAAGCAAAATGGGAGAAGAGCAGGCAGCATCTGTCAGGCCAACCAGTTGCAAGCACGCACTGTAAAGGTACAGAAAGTCTTGTGAAGGTATTTATCAAAATAATCTATGCCCAAGACTGGTGGGCATGGGATAGTCGGAGTAGCTAATTTCAGCCCCTGGGACGCTTACACTCACGTCTGTTGGTGTTTCTGTAGCACTGATGGCCTTACTGAAATCAGAGGTTGCTCAGAGGCTGACAATGAGTGCAGGAATAAGAAAATCACATCACAGCATCCTTGGCCAATTTAGGAAGGCTGGCACTGTCGGCAACTCTATGAGCATCAGCTGTGCCTCAGCTGCAAAACCTTCTTGCTAACATGGCCACGCAAGGCAGAGGGGTGGCAGCCTGCCTTCCCCACTCCAGGATGGATTTGCAAGGCTGGCAGCTAGCAGACACTGTGGGGTTGCAGTGAGTGTTTTTCTCCTCTAAGTAAATTTTGAGCTAAAAGCTAATGCAAAGGAAATCCTACAGATGCCCAGGTATCATCTGTAACAGTTGCTCTTCAGCCTCTGGTCATGCGAACTTTGCAGACGTTATCACAGTCTTGGTCTTACAGCGTGGATCAGATGGGTCACAGGTTCTGACTCCCCACACACGTGCACACACACCTACCTACCCAACCTCTCTCACACTATGCCACGTCTGGCCTGGCCATGGGGAAATCCTGCCATTGGGAGCTGGCTATCACTTAGAGAGATTAGCCGGTCCTTAATGGTTTGGGGTTTTCTGGGTTTTGGGGGTTTTTTTGTGCTGGCCAAGCAGCCTTCTCAGAGCACAGCAGGTGTCTTGGTGCTGAGGGAATGAGGAGAGAACTCAGCACTCAGCTAGAGTCCTTCTCCATCACAGACCAAATTCAGCCCAGAGCACTGTATGTCCAGAGAACTTGGCTGTGACCACCACACCAGCGCTGCGTGGCTGAAGGTGATGTGACAGCAGAACCAAGGAATGGTCATTCCTGACCCACTAACCTGATCAAAGCAAACTGCTTGGCATGATATTAAGAATGTATTGATTATGGGTTTGGTTATTTGCAGGTTTTCACCAATTTACCTTTTAGGTTCCTTCTAAACTTGCTGCCAGAGGCAGAATGGAAAGTTACTTGGACCAAAAATCATGACCTTCCCCCCATGCCTGTGATGGCCTAGTCGTTAGGAAGGGGTTAATGTCACACCTCTCAAAAAAAACTAAAATACTTCAAGCAAGGAGCCTTTTAGTAGAGCTGGGTCTTAATGGCAGTAGGATGGTACATACATAATTGAAAATCTAATTAAAAGTACAAATTTAAGGTTTAGTTAAAACTCTGCTGGCCCTGTGTGACCATTCAAGCTGCAGTTTGAATGGTATTTTGAGATAGGTTGGACTTATTTAAAGTCCAAACTGTATGTTTAGTCTTAGTTAACAATGTCAGGAAGGAGGAAGGAGGGCTGGTGTATCACAAAGAATGTAAACTGCTGGCATAGGTACAGTTATAGCCATAAGAAGAACCATTTATGGTGCAAATTATCACCCCTAGAAAATGCCATTGGTAATTTCAGGAAGCTGCACTGGTGTACCAGGGACTGGGGTGGGTGTCAGCAGCACTGATGGAGCTGTACAGTACTGAGTATGTGTGAGTGAAGACAGGGGCTCAAACTAAGCCCTGAAAAGCCCCTCCTATCCCTCCACAAGAGCATCCCCACACAGGGATTTGTGTCGGTTTAACTTCACGTTATCAGCGCAACTTTCACAGGCAGTGAATGCCTAACCCACCAAGGATAAATCAATGCCTCCCCTTGTATTTAACAGAGATATGACTTAAATACAGTAAGTAAATCAAAGTAATTATTTAAAATTAAAATGATTTAAGAGACTTAGTCTGGGAGAATGGCCTGGTGGTTAGAGAAGCAGCTGAGATGCGGGACTTCGTCAGGCTATTCCTGACTCTGTCAGAGACTTGCTCTACAACTTCAGGAAAATTACTCAGCCCATCTCTAAGACTGCTATAATAATACCTACTTCAAAGGGGTGTTATGAGGCTTAATTCATTAATGCCTGCAAAGCACTTTGAGATCTTTGGATTAAAGGCACTACAGCAGTGCAAAGTATTATTAGCTACAGGAAAAAGCTCTCAGACAAGCATGGCATTAAATGTCTGCAGTTTAAAAAAAAAAATAGGAAGAAAAAAACCCAAAGATGAGCAAATTGTGGGTGGTTTGGTTTGGCTTTTTTTTTTTCCATGGCCAGGTTTCCATTAGATAGATCTGTGCTTTACTAAACTAAGGTGGTACAGCTCAGGGCCCAATTTATTCTCACTCCTAGAGCTCCCATATTGCAAACACAACTGTTTGAATTTGGGGCTTCTTTTTATCAAAATCCTGACTCTGTGCCTCAAAAGGATGTTCAGCTTCCCTCTAAGGATATATTTACCCACTGAATTAAACAACAAGAAGAAGAAAATAATTTTGCCTTGTATTGACGACTTAGATTTATTTTTTTTAATTCAGTTTGAGCATTTACTTTCCCAATGAAAAATCTACTCCATTTGATTTCAAAGGGCTAAGATTTTCATCATTGGTAATTATTTTGAATTCAGAGAGATTCAAACCACACAAATTGGGGACTTTTTTATTACCTTCAGTAGAGCTGATCCACATATTGTGAGTGCAATTGTAAATGGACAAATTGTGATGGACGCTCAGAAACGGACGAGATGGGGGGATTTTTTTAATGACTGCCTTGCTCCTAAGTGTTAATTTATTTCTGATGTAAAGTTTTTAAAGCAAACAGCTAAAGGTAGCAGTCTGTAGGTCCAGATTTAAATCTTATCTGTCTTCTCATTCACTTGATGCCTGTGGCAGCACCATTGACTCAGGGCGCATCCGAGCCCCACAGGGAAAGGGTGAGCAGGATTTCTTCCATCAAAACCAGGCAGGAAAGACGAGGATACAAGAAAGGTTCCCAAAACAGTCTGCTGAAAAACAATCTTAAAGCTGTCCTGTTTACCTTGTTAACCGCATAAATGCAGATTTTACATTTTTGATATTCATTATACCTTTAAAACTTTTCAAGTGCAACTTCTTAACTTAAAAATAAACATAACCAACAGCCCACTCCCCCTTAATGAAAAGACTGCAATACAACAGCCTAGAAATTTTTATTATTTTGTTGAAAGCATTTCTGACTTTGGTGAGGAAAACCTTATAACTTCACTTTGTTTCCAGATCCCATTGAAAGAGAACACAGGGGAAGTGAAGTATAAGTGATTCTGGCTCCCTTTGTTCCTCTTCTGATAGAATATGAAACTTCATGTAGGTGGTGGGTAAAGCCATCGTAACCTGCTTTCTTCTGACTGAATGAGGGAGGTCAATATATTATCGTATCAAGGAAGAAGAAATTACACAGGCAATTCCCCCCCAGACAATAAAGACAACTCTGACAGCACGATCAAAACAACTGTATAACTTTTTTTCTTTTCTTACTGACACACCAGTGTTTAAATGACAGCTGAAAGAGGATGATGGACTAAACACATTATTCTCTGTTCCATCTACTTTTTTATAATAGAAGTATATCTTGAAGACTATATTCAAGTTGATCAAATAATAAGTCAATTTGTCAATAAAACAGATTAGGCAACCTGTCTGCTGAGATGATATCTGTCAAACAACATATTTTTGTTAACACAATCTGGAAGCAAATGCCTTCACAAAAGACAATGCAAAAAAACCCGCAATACCACTTTTAAGTTTATGGAAACAAAACGCTGACTTATTTCAGTTATAGATGTTTAGACTTTCTTACTTTAAGTTTTACTTTCTAGTTAACAAACCACAATTTGGAAAAGACTAGAAAGAAATTTTAACGGCCTGGTGGGCACTGTCTGCTGCCAAGATGTGGATGTATTTCCAAACTACTTGGTGATGTGTGCACTGTGGGCACAAGTCATCATTAGTGGTGCTGGTGCAGGGGTGTCTCCATTCCTTCCACACGCTGTTTTTTCTCCATCCCACCCCACCCCCCGACGTTTGTCACCCCTGTTACTCACTACTGGCAAGACATGAACAGCGTCGACTGATCTGCCTTGTCACATCACGAGCCCTGTCACTGCGCTCAGCAGATTAAGGCATGATGCTTTGACACATTGTGTACCGCTGAAGCAAATAATCCCTGGGAGATGTGGGGCCGTGGCCTGATCTCAGCCACACGGGGGGAATCTCTCGGTTTACCCTGCGTGACAAAAACCAGAGGAATCACTAACACGCACGAACTCGCACATGAGTAGTGTGCAAAAGACTCGTTGCTGAATATATGTACTGAGGAATCTGAGTTGCCCAATATAAGGTAAAATCAGTCTGGAAAAAGGTAGAAAATTTTTATTCTGAACATGGGGAAACTTAGATTAACCAGCCTCGGGTATTAGTGGTTTTGCCAGGTGAACATCAAACCAGCTGTTTTAGTTTGTGTGGTCTTCTCCCACTCCTCCCCGTGCTCGTGCCATGTAATCCTCAAGAAAATGGGGCTGGTTGAGAAACTCAGATTATTCTTTCTCAACAGGGAAGAAATTTGCAATATGCACTAATAGGCTGAAAATTCAAACAGAATCATCTTGGTTTAGGTTTTGTTGGGTTTTTTAAAACAGAACTTGGGAAGCGTTTTTTTGCTGAACTATCTGATGCAAAATATACAGGCTGAGGAAAACTTGAAGCTACTCAAAAGTGTGAACAGGCGCTCTAACAGGAGGATCAACCGTGATGGCTGAAAAAAACAAGCAAACAAACAAAAAAAGAGCTTAAATCCTGACAGAGATTTAAGGACTTTCCCACCCAAGCTTGCCTCTGCAAGTTGAGACTGCTGTTAGGAATAATGAACTAATTTGCTATTGCTCACAATATTGCATCAACACCTTGTGGAACAGAAGAGCTTTCATTCAGAAAAATCTTTCCAAAAACTAAAAATATGGAAACTATATTCTGAAAGGTGTAGATTGTTAAAAAATAATAAAACTCTGTGGCAAATATTTAAAGGCTGTGGTGAAAAGGGAAGGGTGTTAGAAAAACAGAAGTCCAAAAGTCCCTGTCAAAAAATTATGTCAAAACATTACTTTCTGTGGTGAAATTACTATAATAGTTGAAGTCTACTGAAGACTTTCATTCACCTTCTTGTAGTGGAAATGCCAATTTACAGAACTGAAGAGCACACCCGGTAGGAACCTGAGCTCCCACATTAATTTCTCCAACTCTCTGAGTTTATGTGACCACATGGTGATGTCAGGAATGCTTAATTATCCACCCAGCCCTACAAACCTTGAAGCACGAGATATCCAGCAATCCACTCTCATTCAGAATAGTTTGGCATGTCTCCACGTTGTAACTAACCAGTGTTACCCCTAGCAATTGCTCTTTAAAGCAAAAACATGTGCAAAATGTCTTCATTCAGCCTAGTAGTATCATATGTCAATCAGATTCAGGATGCAGAACTGGCCAGCAATATCCTAAAAAAAAAAATAAAAATATCCCTCTTGTTTGAATCACTTCGAATTAACTTGACTCTGTCATGTTACTGGCAGGAATATTCTCTCTTGAGCATCTGATTTCTAATTTTTTCTTTTTCTCTTTTTTTTTTTTTTTTTCAATCTTTGGATTTGTCTGCAAGTTCCAAGGATCTGTTTTAATTTCAGTCTTTGGATTTGTCTGCAAGTTCCAAGGATCTGTTTTAAGCTTTACAAGACCGACTTAGCCTCGGGCTTTGGCAAGAAATCGAACATTGTCTGCGGCGCGCTGAAGTTTATTGACACCTTTCAAAACCTCTGCAAGTTTGTAAATCAAGCAGTGGTTCATTCTCCAGAAATTACAGGGGTCTTAATGTGCACAAACAGAAATGACATGTATTTATAATATGTATATGTATGACATGCATGCACTTATATTTTGGGGACACTAGGTATTAGGTGTTTGCTCTGTGTCCTAGTGATGGAACTTATTGAGTTAAAGACAAAGAAAGATAGCATCTATCTAGAAGTTTACCAGATCCTCAGGCTTCTTCTTTTTTTTTTTTTTTTTTTTTTAAAGCAGACTGTTTTTGCTTTTGATCTTAACATCCAGGTTCTCTTCTTCTCTGCTCTGAAAAGGAGTGGCAGTGTTGACACCTGATGCTAACACGTGACAAATCCCAAACATCTACGGCACAGTACTGGTGTTATTTTTCAGTTCATTTTCCTAAAGAATTACTCTTCTCCCATATCCAGTTCTTTTCCTTTTACTTTCTTCCCTAGGAGACTTTATTAGGATTCACAGATGAACAAAGGATAACACCAGTTTTATGGTGTTTCTTCCAGATCTAGAGGAAAATACATTGCTTTACAGTAAGGTCCCATCAAGGTACCCCTCTCTCAGCAAAGAAGGGAGAACCATCTGTAACCCACAGAGGAAAATGAACGCTGTTGTAGTTTATAATAAATCAATAAATTGTTCTTTCTTTAGTATGCCTTCAGCCACCATGATACTTTCATACATCCTCAACATACAGTGTTTGTGTGGGCTGCTCACAGCCCCTGGGCCAAGCTAGAAGTGGTGTGGCTGGTATGTCATTGTGCTAACTTGTGTCAGGAGCCATCTCCCGTGCAGCCATCATGTAAATGGGAGGAAAGGGCAACTGCAGAACATGCAAAGTAGTACTGCATGTGCATAGAACAAGCCATTGTAGAATAAAATATCCCTGTTTGCAGGTCAGGTAGAAGATCAGCATCGTTTAGTTAATGAACAGCAACAGTGTAGTGAATTTAAAGTCAAATAACTTGGTTAATTTTATGTATGCAAGTGGATAAACCCCAAACCTGACTGTTGTTTAGAGCAGTTTAGGTCTGCCAGCCTGGTTTCTTTGGTCTTCAGTTGCCACCCCAAACACCAAGCCTTTCCACCAGGCATATTTTCAGAAAATGAGGACTATATGACTAGTGGCAAATCCTGACTCTTTTTGTCAAGAGCACTTCAGGTAGGTAAAGAATTCAGACATCTAATTCTTTATTCTTCCATCCACTGATGATGAAGCCTTTGTGTCCCATACCCCACTGTGACCACACTCTGCAATATGGAAGACAGGTCTCTCTGGAAGGCAGCTCCTTCTCTGTGTGGCTCCAGCTCAGCTGGAGCAGCCACAGGCTACTGGGGCAAAATGTGAGGTCATTCTGCCCAAATCCATCAGAGATGGTAGATGACAGGTCACTTTGAACGTGTATTGATAAAACCTGGCACATCCCAATGGCAGAAGACTTGGATTTATGAGCTTTTGGGTGCTTCTTAATATTGCTCTGTGTAAGTCGTATTATACACGCGCACAAATATCTGTACACATTCCTCATGCTGCCTGAAGATTTTCTAACCTGTATTTCTTGCTACTTTTATTTTTTTTCTCTCAA
Organism: Manacus vitellinus; assembly: GCF_001715985.3. NCBI lineage: Eukaryota > Metazoa > Chordata > Aves > Passeriformes > Pipridae > Manacus > Manacus vitellinus. The sequence continues at coordinate 4,085,434 of NW_021940682.1, forward strand.
AATGTCTCCCTTATACCTGGAGTTGCTAAAAGTGGCAGGCAGTTACTCTCCCACAGAAAAATCCCCCAGCCCAGCACAGTGCCATCTGATCTCTGTGCCAGCATAAATCCTCCTTTTGACCCTCAGCTGGCAACAGATCAACCCACTGGACTTGTGGGTCATTTCTGGGGGAGAGGGGGAACGTTATTTATTTTCAAAAGGTGAGAGTTATTCAATTTGCTGTACCTGGATGCTGCACAACTCTTTGTAATTGTTAGCAACGGATGACATCACTGAAACTTATTTTTATGTCATTAATCCTCACCCTAGGTAAATATGGAATGCTGTCATGCCATTACGTGATGTAAATATGTCATCACAATTTGTCTTTACACATCATAAATATTTTATTATATGACATTATTACACCTCCAGATATCTTTTTCCATATGAATAGTAATTACTCAAAGTATTTACTGTAATTATGTCACTTGATGAAATTACAGTAATTACATCGAAAAATGATAGCCCATGACTAATGAATTAAAATAGCATGGAAATTCGCATAAAAATGACATTAAAAATGTTAAGGATCTGAGGCAAACTTACAAAAGCAAGGAAATTCATAATTAAGAATTTAATCTCTAATAACACTGCAGTGTGCCACAGTTTTAGATTATATCACAGAAGAAGGAAAGGGGGTAAAAAATAAAGAGGTGTTACCTGAACAGGAATAAGGTGCAGAAGTGAACAGATGCAAAGCATGACCTGTGTGTTTTGAATACTTGTGCACAGCAATATAGGCCAGTGCCGTGCAGCAGCATTCAGTGGTGTTTCATGAGGAAGAGAAAGCAAAGGATGGAAGACAGAGCTGAGGTAAGGAACTGTCACTTGAGTGGAGTGGAAGTTTCTGCCTAAGAGCCATCAAGGAACATAATCTTTTGGTAGGTCAGGTTGAAATCACTGAAAGGCCACAGTGCCAAACTTAGGAGCAGGATGACTGGCAGACCCCAGGAACGTGTGGATCTCACAACAAAGTTTTGACACCTAAGCTTTGCTCACAGCTTTTATAATGCCACTTGCCTCTGCAGGCAAACAAGTATTTGCACAAACCTACCTACCCAAAGCAGCCACACAAGGTCCACACAAGATCCACACCGTGCTCTTGCTGCCTCTTGCATCCCAGGGAGACACAAGTCCCTCTGTTGCAGAGAAGATTCACAACAAAATCTCCTGCATTCAGACCTTCTTGACAACAAGATGATTTATTATTATATTCTTTTGTAATTCCATTCTTATTTTCTGCATGAAAAGAAATTATTCTGTGGCTAAATGCTGGTGGTGCCTGAGAAGCAAAGAGGAACCACTGATACCAAGAGTGCTTGTTTGCTTCCTCACTCAGGAGCGGGCCCTGAGTCCACACATAGAGAAATTCAGGGTTGTTCATCTCCTCCTTTCACAGCTGGCACTCTTGTTGGTCCCAGTGAGGTACAGTACCTCCACAGACCTCACTGGTTTTTGAACTTGCCCTCAAGCTGCTTTCAAACCGAGGTGTCTAAATTGTATGGTACCCCAGACCAGGAAACCCTACTGAACTGAAACAGCTCTCCTCCCCACATGAAGAAAAACCTGGGGTTTAGTTGAATTAAAAAAGAGACAGACAGACAGACAGATTGGGACAGGGGGTAGGTGAGGGAGGTAGAGAGAAAAAAGAAAAAGAAAAAAGGGAAATAAGGAAAGAGGGGAAGCGAGAAAGAAAAATTCTGTTTCCAGTTAGAATATCCAGTAATAATTTAATATATGGTGCCATTTTAGAAAATGTGCTATTCATATTTATGAAAGGCTTAATAGATGCAGCTGCATCCTTTAACAAATTATTATAAGGCATGGTATGAAATGCATTAGTAAGAAATGCTTAACAGATGATGCTGTGACAAGCTGTTACAACGCGTGTTATAGGACGTCAATATTATTAAATCTATGGGCTTGGTTAGCACATGAATATAAATAATTTTTATGCATGCTACAAATTGCCATGCTTTATTAATAATGAAGTGTTTATAAATGGAACCTTACTGTAAAGCATTATTAAATGCAGCTACTCAGAAGACCTCAGAGTAATACTATGGTAGCATTATCATGCTGAGAAACAGACTAGAAAGGCTGCTTTATTTTACTGTCTGAGTCAACATGGGTTCAAACACACTGGGCTTTGATTCCTGAAAACCCATGTGGTAGGGGCCACCAGTAGTCACTGGTTGAAAGCTGCTGTTGTCACATTCTTTGTTACTCTGAAATCACTTACGTGAGATTTACACCAATGTAAGTACGAGTGCCAGTGGAGTAACTCCTGATTAACCCTGCTGTAAGTGATACATGCCTCAGGCCACATTATTTTCCTTCCCAAGTGAGAGCTGGCTGAAAGGTAACTGTGTTGTAAGGCATTCTTGGGGGAGGGGGGGAGAAAAAAAAAAAAGAAAAACAATATGCATATTTGAAACATACAATTCCCTGTGTCTCAGGTTCTGCCCTTCCAAAAGATATCTTCCAAAAGGTTATTTCTTCATTAATAAGAAACATCTCTACGGGGCTTTTTAAAAAAATCATGTTGCTCCAGAAGTTACCATGACTCAGTAACACACAGGAGTGGCTCTGCTTGATGGCCTGAGCATCATGGAGGAAAGAATCATTTGCTTTTATTCCTTTAACTATTTCATGCCTTCATGATTGATGTTGTCTGAGTCTACAGTACCACATGGAAGGTACCAATGTACTTACAGAGAGCTACTACCATAGAACATATGTCTTGGCCTGCAGAGATTGAAACTCATGAATAAAAAGACATAGCAAACCTAGGACAGAAACATAGGCAAGAAATGTTTACCATGTGATGGCAAACAAAGTCTTTTAAATTCTCAGTTACATTTTTTTTCTTGATTCTCAGTGTTTTAGTTAATTTTTAAATGAGAGTCTCTGTTTTCAGCCATGTGCCTCTCCTACCTTTTAATGCTAACATATTTTAAAGTAATTTTTCACAGCTCTCAGGTTATTGACGATCATCTCCTCCAAGCTGTAGCTTACTATTTTTACTGAGGATTTCTAAAAAGTGCAGAGTTCATGTTACTGAACTGGGACAGTTGCATAGGAGGATCCCCCTTCTGTGCCCTGAAGGCACACCCTATTTCCTGATCCAGCCTGCAACCTTGCATTAGCAGCCAGCACACAGTGGTTTCAACTCAAGGGTGTAGAGCTCTCTGAAGGGGAAAACTTGCACCCACTAGGTGTGCAACCCCACAAGGTACTCACACATGAGGCTGTGGGCACATCCCACTTCTCTCATAAAGTCTTTCATGTCTGCTGGTACTGCATGATATCAGAACAGAGGAGTTTTAACTCAGCTTTCCAAGGGGACCTGAAATGTAATGAGAGGGACACCAATGGCCAAATGTAGAGAAGTGTGTAGGTGTCCATAGATGGTGATTTCAGCTTACCTGGTATCATGTGCCATCTGGAAAAAAAGGATGTGACCCAGCATCACTTGAGCCCTGATGCAGCAACTGGGCAATGCCTCTTCTCTTCCAGCTCTGCTCCATTTAATGCCAGCAGCCAGAGCAACTCTCTTCACAAGTGATGTAGACCACTTCATTTATCACCTCTGTTATCACCAAGGAATTGTAAAACCAAACAAAAATATTACCTAACTGCATGAAGCTCATAAATGTTGCAGATGGGTTCATTCTAAGTTCTGGGCAAATGTTCAAATAGATTTTTTTTTTTTACAGATATATTCTTATACTGACCAAAGTCATAGTCTTCACCTCTTTTTTTCTTTTTTTTTTTCCCTCCAGTGTTTCATGGCACACACAGGCTAATGTCAAACAAGCATGCTGAAGGACTTGTATTTATCTATTAGCCTTGATGTGATTGCAATCTTCTGTATCTTCATGCAATAGTTTCTGTCTAGTTTACAGTCCCTCCTGCTATAATTCATCTCATATCACTTATTTTCTTTGTTTTCCCATTCTTCATCATTAATTTCTGAGCCAACTTTTTACTTATTCCATGACTCCTGCGCTCAAAACATTATTATTAACCTTGGATGTGGAACTTGGTCCAAAATTTTCTCTGAAGTGTAAACAGCTCTGGCATTTCATTACAAAATTTGCCATTGTGTTCCAAAACACTCCTTACTATAAACTTTGAAGGTCATTCATGTCTTCCCCCTGTAACCGTCTCAGCTCCAGGTGGAGCCTCCTCTGTCACGCTGGAGCTGGGAAAGGGAGATGTCGAAACCGCAGGAGTCAGCGCTTCAAAAATCACACCCAGCTTTGCAGTTTGGCAACAGGACTTCCTTCGTTCAAGGAAATACAGGATTTCCACATCGTGCTGCTTAATAGGAACAAAAAAAGGGCAAATGCTGCTCTTGGGTCAGATGGCCCTCTCTTGTCTTTCAGGGCTTTCCAAGATCCATATAGGGTTCCCACAGGAGTGTGAAGGACAGGAAGAGACAGAAAGGAGGCACGAGTCCCGCTGAATGCCTGGGTTGGAGCTGACTTGATGCAAATCCGAGGTACAAGGCTGAGAGTGGGACAGAGCATGGAGGAATAAAGCCTTTCTGCGACAGGCCATGAACCCTGTGAGCTCTGCACGCTGCTTGCCTGCAGCACAATGGGAAGCCAGCTCCTACCTGCTCACTCTCTCCATTCTTCAGGTAAAGCCACAGCAACAGGAAAACGGTCTTTGGCACTTTTGAAGCACCCCTTGAGCTTTTCCATGCATCGGTTGATTGATAGCGTTGTTACTTAGCACGTCTTTATATCTGCAGTAACTGTAGCAATCAGTAAAACAGCAGACAACTGTATTAACTACGACTGGGGAAAAGTGAAAATAACACCTGGCATTTAGCACAGTTCGTCAAAGGATCTCAAAATGCTCAGCAAACTTTAATAAAGACACATGACGCCCAGTGAGTCTGGAAATATTGTGACAGCCGTATTAAACCCAGCCAAACTGATAAATCCAGGCACGCTGGAGCGGCACCGGCGCAGCAGCAAGGCTGTCGCCTCGGGGTAGCGCTCTGCCGGGGTGTCACCTCTGCTGCCCCCCCTGCCAGGGCTCCTGGGGGAGCCTCCCTCTGCCCAGTGCTGCCCTCCAAAACCTCTGGGCACTGGGCCAGATCCAGCACTTTCTGTCCAGCCTGCATCCCGCAGGCATTTGCTCGGGAGCATCAAACACACCTATCCTGCTGGCTCCCCACCCTTCCTTCCTGTGGCATGATGGATAAATTGCATTGCAGGAAAGCAGGACTGATGATGGTCCTGCTTAGCCTTTATTTATACGCTCGGTTCACTCTGCATTTCTGTTTTATACGTTTCTCTATTCAGATGATGTGTGAATTCCATGTACACTTTTTTTCCTCAGAGTCATGCAGCGAGTGTTTGTGCATCTGTATTGTGCTCTACTTTCCCTCATGTTCACAGATTTTTATTAAAATATTTCCATAGAACAGGTTGTTACCAAAAATAAATGAACACATACAAATTAATACATAAAAACAGATGAGTTATATAGAATATTTACAAACAATGGGATAGAATTCAAAACTTCTCATAAACACGGCATACAAACAAGCGTATACATATCCCATATTTACTATAATTTATTTTAAGAGTTACTTAGTAGTTCTGAGGTAGGCTTAGGTTGACAGACAAGATTTTTCTTCCCCTTGCAGATTGAGGGTGCATCGAATAGATCTCATTTAACAGATAAATGAAAAGGATCTTATTTTGTGCCCAGCTTCTGTTTCCTCAGCCTACAGAAATAAACACACGCGGTTTAAAAATTGGGCTCAAGAGCAGTGCTGACATGACCAAGCCTCAGTCTTCATGTGTGGTAAACGAAGCACAGGGCTCTAAGGGCACCGGCCAAGATTAGGCAGCAGGTAAGTGGCACCACCGAGGGTCCTGTCTGCTGCTTTCACCTCCTCTGTTCGTTATCTAAAACACTGCAAAGAGATAAATATCATGGTGAACAACAGATATCTACAGCAGAGCATTCAGGGAGAGGGTATGCCATCAAGCTATACAAAGGGAAAGGAATCCAAAAAGTTAATGGCTGTCTCAACCTTTAGTCCAAAATAAAAGTTAAGCGAAATAATAACACTGAGGGCTCTGCAGGGCAAATCTGGCTTTAGTAAATCAAGTCCACTGAAGGCAGTGGAACCAGCTGGTTGATTCAAGTTCCCAGACTATTTATGTGAGCCTGTCCTTTGCCCCCCAGCCTGATGCTGGGCTGTGTTGGCTGTGCTGAGGGCTGGCAGGCGGCAATCAGCCCTTCATGGCTGGGACTCCCGTGTTTTCACACTGGGGAGAGTCCAAGTTAAATGCTCATCCTCTCCATCAGCATTGCCAGGCTTCTCAGATGTAAGGTGTGCAGTGTTATACTGGCATACAAGCCACTACAACCTTCTAGTCAAACTGATAGGAGCAAATGTTTACACTAACATCCTCGGGCTGCAGAGGCAAAACTGGAGAGTTCTTAATGATGGCCTTTGCAGCGCAAGATCCCTCTCTGCACCCTTTGACAAACATGAGGCTTATTAAGCTATGAAAGTCAGGGCTGACTTTTTCTCTGTTTCCAAGAGGAGGCTGTTTTGTCAACGTTTTGCCAGAGTCTGAGAGTGTGAAATTGGCTGTTCATGTGCAGTCTGCACAAGTACTGTAGTTTGAAAGTGAAGGCAATTAATTTTAGTTGTTGACTTAAACTGCTGTTGAGAGGTACTTCATTTCCCGATTCTTCCTCCTATAAATAGATTAAGGGTTACATGAAAGTCAAGTTGTGCTCATTTGTCCTCCCTCTAGATAGATTTCCCATGACTGCTTATCTATCAGCTCCCCCCCAATCCTTAACACAATTTGTTTCTCAAATTAATTTAGCTCGCTCGCTCTCATTGGTCCACAGCCAAAAAAAATTGTCTCCTACTCCTTTTTTCTTTTTCCCTAAAAAAAAAAAAAAAAGAAAAAAGAAAAGAAACAAACCAAACCACTTCAGAATTAATATTTTCTGAAAGGGAGATTGAGCAACGTGTATCTTGAACTTATGATTGAGAGAGCTAAGGAAAATGTTGGTTTTGGCGGGATAAACATTTGTGTTAGCAGTCTGGAAGGACTACCAGTGCTGTAGAGTGGTAGCTCTGCACACAGCGCCTCCACAGCTCTGTGCATGAACTTCTCATGGATACTCGTGGAAGCCTCATGTGCCCAGCAGCTGCAGTGTAAATCCTCCTGCTTATTAATCAGATATTATTTGCCAAATTTTCTTAATATTATCTATCCATGTACTGGTTGCAACTTTTTTTCTTGCTTTTTGGTATGAGCCGAGAAGAAAACCATGAAATCTGTAAACGTGAAGGACAGTTTTGTTTCCTATTTAAGCTTATTTGCAAGAAAGAATATTACCAATGCTGAGGATATTTAAAATGTCCAACTTGAACACACACACATTCGCACTAGAGAAACAAAATTGATTGATTCACACTGATGTGCCTGGAGAAGTTGAAGCTCCATCCTGTGGTTTAATGCAAATTAATCAGAGTACTTGCCCCTGGGCTACCTCATCCCTTCCCTCCACAACAGTTCCAGTCCTAGGACCCAGGCCATAAAATGCACAGAATAAATATCTAGTGTGAGGGTTTGAAGGACAGTCATATTTTCTGATGCAGATAAGGATATCTGGATAAGTACGAGCCACTGTTCATAAGGCAGCATTTGTATTTTTCATAGAGTGCATGTTTAAAGAAAGAGAATTCCTTGATCTAAAGATTCTGTGGTTGTCTTACTGCCACTCATCTGATCTCTGATCTGGAGCTGCAAAATTAATTTACTCTTCACCATATAATATAGAGCTGAACAGAATTAGAAAAGGTCTGTGTTTTATCTCTGGAGATGCCAAGTCCTTATCTGCTAATACTGCACTACAGAGCGCTTGCCAGAAGGGGAGGAGGAACAGAATAATTTAAAAATAATAGTGAATATTTGGAGATATTTAGATATATTTAGATATAGTAAACTCTCTGATAATTGTATTCTAGGGCGTAGGAATTTGTCATTATTCGAGGTACCTAAAATGTTTTGATACCCCAAAATATGGTTTTTAATTTGTGAAAGGACTGCGCCATACATTTCAGAGCTATCACACAGATGGGCTTCCTGATCACTGTGTTTTTCACTTTGACTATTTGTGATGTTAAAATTAGAGGGTTTCATATGGGTGTTCATCAGCTTGGCCAGAACAGTTGTTCTCACTGCACTGCTGACTGTTCTGAGGTCCCAGTTGTGTGAAGCCACCCTGCTGCACCTCTCCAACAAGCTGGGCACTGCTGCAGACTAAGTGCAGCTACCATGTGGTGTGGTAAGCCTGACACCACACAGACCAGCAAAAATCAATGTGCCTGTGCAGATATCTTGGTGGTACAAGGGCAGTAAGCCTGACATCTCCCAGAAATATTGGGCTCATTCGTTCATCCAGGAAACTCAACAAATACATGTTTTTCCTGTTCTGTGTAGCATTGCCTTTTGCAACAGTCTGGAGTTAAGACCCTTGTACATCTTTCAAGCACAGTGACATTCTGGGACAATAGAAAGAGGAATATAAAACAAGTGGAGTTTGCCTGTGAACTGAAAAAAAGTATAAATGTTGGTTAAATATTCACAAAGGCAATACATAGAAGGTATAAAAGGTGGCATCATTTTGGGCTATTCCTTCTCTTGAAATATTTAGATAGAATAATAGAATACTAAGCAGCTGATAAGTTAATCAATGAACTGTGCACCCATATGTTGCTAATTTTGTGTTCCAGATGTAAAATTAAACCTTCAGTGGGAAGGCACCCAGTAAAACTATCTACAAACCACATTGATGTTATTACAGCAAAGTATTACTATTAGAACAACAGGATAAAACCAAGACTTGTTTTAAGTACTGAGATAAGTCAAACATGTCAGGCAGCCACTACACAGCTAAAGATCCAGGTCAAAGCATTGGATCCAAGTGGATGCTGAGTGTGACAACTGCTCTATGCAGAAAGAAATTGTAAAGCCTGGTTTTTAAATAGGGACTCTTTAAGATAACAAACAAACAAAACTACCATTTAGCTGTCACATTACATCATTTTATATCTCACCCGATGCTCCTGTAATTGTTGCCAGTGATTCCACCACGGGAATTGCACAGTGGGGCACATAAAATTGTTAAGGTAATAGGTCAGGTTACATCATTGCCACTACAGGTTTTCAGGAGCTCTCAAACCCTGTTCAGCAGAAGTGTGCATTTAAAGGAGACTCACTCTGAATTTCAGAGAAGTCTACTTAACTCTTGCTTGTTCAAAATCCACAATACAGAAAATAGCATCGAGATTCAACAGGCATTTTGAAACAGATTTAGGCCACTATATACTCCTCAGGGCTGTGGTGTGAAAAGTTTCCCTCTCCCATTGTTACTTTGAGTTGGACATTATTCTGTTCTGAGGTAACTATCATCATTTTGCTGGACCTGGGTTTAGGATTTTTTTTCTTTAAATTTTTACTTCAGAAAAATGATAAAACAAAAGGGGCTGGCTCCATCTTTCTTTTTAAATTATCCTTGCAGTGGTGAATTGAGATTCCCAATAGAGCTGACATTTTTGAGTTCACCTCTGCCCCTCACGAGCTTCTTTGCTCTGCACAGAAGTGTGTGGTGGCACCCAACTTTCACCTCTTCCTTCTGGCCCACTGCCACTTCTCCAGCATCTGGCATTAATGTGATGATATTACCTTCCTATTAAGCTTAGTCTGAACTCATTTCTTGCCCTGGGTTCAACCTGGCCGGGCCGAGCTTCAATGCAAAGATAATTGTTGCAGTGCTAAAGTTTTATCTGATGGGTTGAAGATTTTGCTAATGACTATTTGAGATAATTCTACACCTGGCCCAGCCCTTTATTTCTTCAGTTTGTGTCTTTCTGACTAAAACACCCCGAGTGCAGCTGCAGTTTGCAGTCAATTTTCTGACAGATATATCTGCTGAGAAATTTTTTGAATTGAACCTTGTTGTCCCACTCTCCTTTTCATCAAAGTCCTCTTACTGGATGCTAATGAGTCTCTCTGTTATTGTCCCAAATCTGAGGACAAGACAGATGAGAGCCATGGGACATTTCAATGCTCAAGGCATACTTGGGCACAGACACACATTGTGTGTATATATACATATTTATATATACATATGTGTGTATACACGTATATGATATATACATAGAGGATATTGTATATCTATATACACATTATGCACATAATACATATTTGTATCTTTATACAGATTGAGGGAGGGGATTCTACCCCTCTACTCCACGCTGGTGACACCCCATCTGTTGGAATGAGTCCAGAGGAGGGAAACTAAGTTGATCAGAGGGCTGGAGCACCTCTCCTAGGAGGAAAGGCTGAGAGAATTGGGATTGTTCAGCTTGGATAAGAGAAAGCTTTGGGGTGACTTAATTGTGGCCTTCCTGTACCTGAAGGGAGCCTACAAGGAAGATGGAGAGAGACTGTTTAAAAGGGCCTGGAGTGACAGGGCAAGGGGGAATGGATTCCAACTGAAAGAGAGTAGGTTTAGATTGGATATTAGGAAGAAATTCTTTACTGTGAGGGTGGTGAGGCACTGGCACAGGTTGCCCAGAGAATCTGTGGATGCCCCATCCCTGGAGGTGTTCAAGGTCAGGTTGGATGGGGTTTGAGCAGCCTGATCTAATGGAAGGTGTCCCTGTTCGTGGTAGGGGAGTGGGAACTGGATGATCTCTAAGGGTCCCTTTCAACCAAGGCCATTCAATGATTCTATGGTGTCTAAAAAGGACAAACATCACCTTTGTTTCCACCTTTTTACTGTTGTGTCAGATACAGCTTAGTTGAGGGGTAGATTTCACTCCCAGGAGCTGCAGAAAAGTGTATCTGGGATCTCCCAGACAGGTAGCAAACACCTCTGTCACATGGTGTCCTGAATCCAAACTAAGGCAATGCAACACCAAGCAAAGCAAATAAACCTCTTCCATACGCCTTTCATGTTTTTGTGTCTCCAAAGGTTTTTACGGCTTTGGTAAGTACCGTATTAGGGAATTCAAGAATTGTTCTTCCTCTGGATTGCACAGCAAGTGCCGTGGTGATGTATAGCACCAATTAATATAGCATTCATATAGCATAATGCAATGCCCATTAGCACAATACAAAGTAATATTATGTGATTTTATTAGCTCGTATTAGTAAACACAGATTGCATTAAAAGCTGTTTTATTTTTTAAATGTTTATATATGAAAGAATAGCCCAAACTACAGAAGTCAGTGATTTTCTGACACTACAAAAATTAGCTGCCTGCAGATCAGCTTAAAGGCTTTCTGTCTTCTTTGAAAAGGTTAGGAAAACTGTGGCCAAAGAAGACCCTGTGAACCTACTTATTAGGATTTCAAAAGCTTTTTGACAAGTTCTCATAAGATAAGAGCACGAAATAAAATAATTACAAATCAAATGATAGACAAAGCTCATAAAGAAATAAAACCCACTTTAAAGTCTGACAGTTTCACTTTGTTTTAATCCTTTTTTGCCACAGTCACATGTGGCTGTGTTAAAAAAAAAAGAAAAAAAAAAGTGACTACTGCGTGTTGCTTCATTTGGGCTTCATGCTTTTGTAGGAAAAAGTTAATGTAAAAACTTTCCAGACCGTATTAGAAAAAGAGCTAAATGTTAACACACATTTTAAGGGAGTGTGTTGGGGGGGTGAGGGGGTGAAGGAACCAAAAAAACAATGAAACAAACAAAAAAATTTAATTTTAAGTTCAGACTAGCAAAATGTCACACAAGAAAAAAATTCCAGGCACTGTTGTCACCCACTGTCAGATGCCTGCCTTTGTAAACTCTGCAGAGCAATGGCACTTGACACTGGCTCAGGATTTGGGCCTGTGAGAGAAATAATGCCCTGTACATATGCTGAGATATCCAAAGACACAGAGAGAACTGGAAAGACAGCCTCCATAAAAGATGATACGTGTTTGTTGTCAATATGTTGAATGAACATTTGCCCTCTGGACTATATACATTTCAATAGATAATCGTCTTTTCCAAGCATTTCCATTCTGCTGTCAGTATTGTACATGACAAGTTTTTATTTTGCTACTGATGATGATAGTGCCTCAGTCTGTGTTGCATTTTATGGGAGCAAACTGTCTGCAGCATAACGAAGACCACTCTGGCTCAGCAGACGATGGACAGGTACAGCTTTTACCAGCACAGTAATTTATTAAAATATGAAGTACATACTAATGCTGCTCTTAAAGGCAGGCAAAGCACATTTCGTTGTATTCACTGTGGGCTTTTTCATTAATTTTATCTGGAAACAATGTAAAGGTATACAGATATGCACACACACAATTACTCTCCACATAATCACAGTTTCACTGCAGGGACAATGGCCTTGGTATGGAAATCATCTTCACTAAGGCAGATAAATGGTTTCTATACCTTGGAAAGGCTTCCTTGCTTAGAGACAATAAAAAGGAGTAACACCAGCTTTTTGTTTACCAGATAGAGTGAATGCATTATAAAAGCCTATAAAAGTCTTTTAAAAATAAAATTGTTTGAGCTTTTCTTTAACCTGTGGATGTACACATCTCTGAACCTCATATGTGTTAGAAAATAACAAAAATGAGGCATGCTGACAATACCGCATTGCATCCACTAAATTCATATTTCCCACATCTTTGTTTGCTCTCGGTATATCACAAGGGACTCCATAACATCAGAAATATCCAGACACAGTGACATGCTACAAAATTAATCTTAAACCCTTTTTTTACAGCAAGTTGTTTGCACACCTATTGCAGAGTGAAACTAGGCCTGTGTTGCATACATTTGCATGGACAGGTATGCCAGGACAGCAGGGAGAAGAGATGCCATCCCACAGCATCTGTGCCAGCACAGACCACAGATTCACTGGTATAACTGTGCTGGCACTTTTTTTCTTTTGTTTGAGTATGCCAGTAAGTTGAAATTCATTAAATAAGAGAAAGCACAATTATACATCGATGCAATCATACATTAACTCCATCTAAACCAGTAAAATTTTGATGGTCACATTAATTATACTGTTCAAGTGCTCCCCAGCTAGAAAAACTGCTTTCTTTCAAGTAACTGGAAAATGGTATATTTAAAAGTAGAAATTTAATCAGCATTGGTGCTGAGGGTACTGTTGATCCAAGCAGTCTGCACCACGCAGAGAAGTGTGCCAGGGTGTGCAGCCCTGAGTCTTGCTGGGACCCACCTGCCCCAGCCCCCAGACTCCCCCAGGGCAGCACACAGGAACCACTAAGACTCTCCACCTGCAGACCCCCTTTCTAAAATTATGTTCATTTGGCCACTAATTTCCTGTTCCCTATCCAGGGACATGAGAGCAGTGCTACAGCAAACGCCCTGGCCAGCACCTGCGTTTCAGAAATTCAGGCAGTGGAGGAATTACCTGAAGCAACACACAGCAGAGCAGTCTGGCAGCTGCTGAGGCCACACTCTTCATCCAGAGGACGAGGAGCTCCACTTCCTCATCTGAGACCTGTTTCCTTGGCTGACCAAAAATTAAGAAACCTATAAAACCTGAGAAAGCACCATTTTGTGATCCTTCAGTGAGACGTGGAAGCCAACTCATGTTATTAGAGCCCTCCAGAGCCTGACTACAACTTTTAATAATTGGTGTAAAACGCTGCTGAATCCTGCTGAGATGTAACATAATGAAATGCCAGACAATGTCACTGTGAGTCTATAGTGGAAAATATAGGCAAAACAATGTCAGTGGATGTCTGTGTAGACAATGTTATGATTTGAGGAAAGGCAAAATGCTGTCAATGGGAGTCTATATGCTGTAGATAGCATTACCACAGTATGTGAATAAAGGCAAAATGATGTCAGGGCAATACACAATATGCTCAAGACAGAATATATTTAGTCTGAATAGAAAATCTGTCATGTAAAGGAGCTGCATTGATTCTCATCTTCCACAGTGATGTGTTGTCATTTTTTACACTGACTGTCTTTTTTATTTAGAATTACCCTATAGTCTAATCTGAGGGGGTTTTTTTACATTAACACTTCCTTTGCTTGCCACAAGCAAACCCACTACCACTGACTTTTTGACCTCTGGATTATATTATTTGAAAAAAAAACAAATCCCAACCTACCAGCTAGAATTACACTAGACACACTAGAATTAGCAGGTCCAAGGTTTGGATTAAAGAAATCAAATAATGTTGCCTATAAAATACATATGTACCCATGAAGTATTCTAACTACCTCTGATCAGGGGAAGTAGAGGTACTGAGGGGCAAGTAGATTAATATTTTTTTTAAATAATTGTATGGTATTTCTGCCTGAAAAACCTCCAGTTGTGACCTCACATGATTCACACTTCTGTAAAATGTGGCCTCATATCCAAATTAATTTGATCTATATAAATCTCATTATTTTTCTTAAATATAAGATTATTAAACTCTGACTTCAAGTAATTTTTAGTTTTCCCTGCAGACCTTCTAATGCCAGTCAAACCTTCATGTCCTAAATTGTCAGGTAATTTCTGTTAGGGCAGTGATGCTTCAGCTGCCAGGGAAAAAGAAACGTTTCCTGTGTATTTTGGGCCCAGCCTGCCCTCTTCACTAAATCACAGCTCACTTCAACTTCCAGCAGCCCCACCACTGTAAAGGTTAAATTTCCCCACAAACCCTACTTTGCAAAGCAGAGTATCTGTACTTATCGATGAAAGGCTCTAAAATACAACACGTAATTATCTAAATTATAATCAGTCAAGGAGAGCACCGAAGCTCTGTGCCTTCTTCAGCCCTGTTATAGCTGACATTATCACACTTGGTGTTCTCAAGAGGATTTTGACTCTGGCCACTGGCAAGTCTACCTATACCTGCATTAGCAGGTAACTTGGTGTCATCAGTGCAGATCCACAGGCTGAAGCAGGCAGTGGTGAGATCCATGTAGCTACACTGTGTGTGGTGGATGTTTATCCTTTGGATGAGATTTAGTCTGCTCATCTTGGGCAAATGACTCTCCCACATATGTGGTTCACAGCCTTTCCACCTCCCACTCCTCTGTTTGCCTCTGTGGGATTTTTGAGTTCTTAGAAGTCACAGTTTTGATGCTGACATTTATCACAGATACACCTGAGAAGGTCATCTAGGTTAACTGCCTCTCTATGGGACCCCACAGGGGCATTTGGCAGCGCTGTGGAGAAGACCAATGTGTGTCAGACAGGGGAAAATGGGGGATTTTCTTTGAATACTGGTGCTACTGCTCTGGCCCAACACGCAGAGAAGGTGCAAACCTCCATTTCAAAGATTTTCTAAATGGCCACTTTCATGCTAACTCCAAAAAAAATGTTTAGAAATTGTGGAGAAAGCAGTCACAAAGTTCAGACATACCTGGTGTGCTTAGGTTGGACACCCAGACTTCGAAACTTGGGGACATCTTCTTGGAGGCATCACCGGTGTCCAAGCTCTCCAAAGCAGCAGGAAGGCAAACATCTGGGGAGCTGCAAACTGGATCCTTCTCCTCCCACCTGAAATGCTGAGGAATTAGAGTTTTGAAAGCCTGGCTGGTATGGCAGCTGAGGTCTACTGAGTCATTGAGGTGCAAAACTGACAGCATCTCAGAAATAACCGGCAGGAGGGGCGGCTTAGGTGGTGGGAAGACAAATTATCAGGGAAGAAGGCCAATTTTAGACAGAGCCTTGACTCTATTCCATCTTTCCTGCAAAACATTTTTATTTTGATCAGCAGCATTCTTTGGAAAAGATGAATTCTGTAGGAATACATCTGGTGCTCCACCTATGTCTTTGCAAGAGTGCTCCAGCCTGTTAAGAAAAAATACAAATTCAAATCCAGTCACAATAGTCCTTAAGTTGTTGTGAAGACAACCTTAGCCCAAATTCTTCTTGCTTTTGCTGTTTTGCATTTCAGCCTTTACATTATGGTAGCATAGTGTTCCCATGCTTAATTTGCCTCTCATCTGGATAATGATAATGAGCTGTTATTGACTAGCATTTCCAGTTCAGTGCTGTGAACACTGGGTAGTATTCATAAAATGTTCCTCTTATGCCAGCTGAAATTGGTAGTGGTTTTGAGGCAAAAGGCCAGATTCATCAAAAGGATAATGGGCAGATATATTTTTTGTTTGGTTTGTTTTTTTGTTGTTTTTTTTTTTTTTTAGAATTTTAATGACCAAATTGCATTGCTATTCTTTGTTTATCTATTTTTGAATTCTATCAGATAGCTTTAGGGATAACTACCTAATTTCTGTATTTATAGGAAACTGGCACAAGTTGAGAAAACAGAACAATTCCATGTTTATGAAGCATGAATTCTCACAGTAAATGTCAATATAATGTGCATTAATACACAAAAATTCTACAGTAAATCTCATATATATTAAATATGTGTTTCTTCTGCATGGAGCCTCCAGCTTGGCTATTTAGTATGGCAGTGATTCACATCAGTAGTATAAGACCCAGCTGTATCCACTGTGGCTACTCTGTGAGAGGACACCCCCTCCCATCCCTTTGTACTTACCCCCTCCCCAAATCCACCTGATGGAGGACCCCTGGCCATGCACCCTCAGGGGGATTTGGGCCCTGCAGGACCCCACTGGGGCAGGAAAGGGACTCAAAGAGAAGAGGGCTGGTGACAAGTGAAGTGTCCACCTGCAGTAACTCTCCAGGAGCATCCAGAAAGCAGGACGCTCTTCTCGTTTGAGGAGAAAGGAGCTTTGTCTGGGCTGGCTCCACAGGGAAAGCTGATTGCGTTTAAAATATATCTTGCATATATATGTATATTTTTGAGGGAACTGTGGTCCATATGCGGCATTTGCCAGAGCACTACAGAAAATAAGAAATGGACGTCATTTCGGCAGTTTGAAAACTACATTTGTGGTATGTACAGCTTCTGCCAGTGCCTACTTGTATCTCGTGCTTAAATTTAGCATGGAATTTCCTCTCCTGGTGGATGCCTTGGAAATACAAGAAAACGTGGGGTTTTTTCCACACTAAAATTTGTTTGGAAACAGACCACAAAGCATCCTGGATTAGGCAGCAAGAGGACTGTCTGCTCAGGTGCAGCAACAAGAGGAAGAGGCATTTGCCTAACCATGGCCACATACAGGATTGGCCTGGCCTTTGGAGGCTGCTGAGGCATAAAGAAAGATCTTGTTAAAAATATATGCCTTTAAAAAGGCAGATACTCAGAAAAGCCCTGACCAATCGTCTTTCTACCAGCATACTAGTGTGAAAATCACAGAATCACACAATCAGTTGGATTGGAAAAGACCTCTGAGGTCATCAAGTCCAACCTGTGACTGATCACCACCATGTCAATTAGACCATGGCATTAAGTGCCATATCCAGTCTTTCCTTAAACACCTCTAGGGACAATGACTCTATCATCTCCCTGGGCAGCCCATTCCAATGGCTAATCACCCTTTCTGTGAAGAAGTTTTCCCTACTGCCCAACTTAAACCTGTCCTCATGCATCTTAAGATTATGTTGTCTTGTCCTGTCACTAACTGCCTGGGAGAAGAGGCTGGCCCCCTCCTGGCTACAACCTCCTTTCAGGTAACTGTAGTGAGTGAGAAGGTCTCCCTGAGCCTCCTCTTCTCCAGACTTCCTCAGCCACTCCTCATAGGACTTGAGCTCCAGTTCCTTCACCAGCTCTGTTGTCCTTCTCTGAACTCACTTCAGCACCTCAATGTCCTTCCTGAATTGAGGGGCCCAGAACTGGACACAGTTCTGAACTTGAGGTGCAGCCTCATCAGTTTTGTGGCACAGAGAGAGAGAGAGAATGCCATCTTCAGCAGCACAGCATCTCCCATGAGAGAGACCACTTCTTTGGGATGTCTTTCATCATCATCTTAACTGACAACATTCACTCTATCAAAGAAAACAACAATTTTTACAGTATGTGCATTTTACCCCTGAAGCATGGCAGCCCAGCTAACCTTTCTGTGGTCCTGCACATGGCATCTTCACAGATGAGAAGAAAATCATTGGGTAGGTCTTACAGAAGCTTCACATCCTTTGATCTCCGAGTTTTGTGAGAGCGTTCAGCATGAATACCTGGAGGCTTGCAAAGGTGGGTTTGAAGATGGTTATTTGATTCTATATAATAATCTATTGGTTCAAGACTTAGGCTCCTGCAAGCTGAAGCACAAGTATTAGAGAGTAGGTCATCCAGCAACCTAGACCTTCTGTTATTCATACTTTGCCTTGATTCATTAAAGTCAAAACCTTTCTGCACAGCTTCTGTGAGGCAAGCCCTTAATAACCTATTTGTTCTGCTTCATGGAAAAGTGGCATCTCCAGACTCTTCTGCTTTCCAGATAAGGAGACAGAAACGATGCCTGGATTGTAAAAATCTCCCAGGGAGAAAGTCTACCCAGGCAAAAGCCTGGCACTTCCAGCTCACAGCACAAATGTGGCTTCTACTGTCTGGAAATCTGTTGAAATGAAGACTGTGTCAGGCAGAAAAAATATTCCACCCCTTAGGTAAAGCAATGACTGCGCATAAGCCACCTCAGACGAAGAGACACAAGCTGTGTCATGTTCTCTTCTCCTCCCTAATACAGATGTAATGCTCCACAAAACGCTGCAGACTCCACTGCTCTCCCCTAGACAGTCACCTACCGGTGATAACAAACACGGTGTGACAGACAGAAGGGTCCAGAGGAAGAGCTATGTGAACTTTAGCCCATGCATGATATGGAGCATTTTTTTGGAAAACATCATCTGAGATAATCCACTGCAAAATGATTTTTCGGATTAACCACTGCGACCTTGGGTCCTTCTGCACAAACAAATGTTTGTTGCAAGTGGAGTTCTGGCACTTTTGTGCCATCTTTGGGGAGGAAGAGTACAGGAACAAAATCTCTGCTTGCCAAGAGTGCCAGTTTACCTTGATCAAAGAACAGACACAAGTTGCAGTGTGTAACCCTGTAAGTCAGTCTGGTCCTGAAAGTCAGCAATTTTGGAGGTGGTGGCAAAAATGCCTCACCGCATGACTCTGCACAAGCCTATTCATTTGCTTGTTCCTTAGTCTTGTCACTTGTGAAGCATAGTTAATAAACTCTTTATTTTCCATCCATTGCTTTTGGGCATAATGAGCAAAAAAACCCCCAGGAATTTCAGCACAGCTGATCAAAAATTCTCAATAACTGCAAAATTCAGCACAACTGATCAAAAATTCTCAATAACTGCAAAATGCTGTGTGGGTAAACAATTTGGTCGTTGGTGGGGAATTAGCTGAACATAAGAGCCAGGAGTCTTTATGAAATGCCTCCTCACAGTTATATCCATCAAAGCTCACTGAAGTTGCAGGCATATGGCAATTCAGAACAAGGGTGGGTGAACATGTTCAACCTAGTTAGAAACTCAGTGGAAGACTGCGGAGTCTAAGGCATTTCTCAGCCTATACTGAGCTCTCAGACTGGAGATATTCAGGAAAACAGGCATAAGAGACAAGAAAAAAAGCCAGTCAAGAAAAGGTCATATTAGGCACAGCAAGAATAATTCCTGTACAAAGATCCACCCCTCTCAAAATGTCTAACATTCATAATGGATATTTGTTCTGCAGCACAGACATGCAGCTCTGAGTTAATTTGGAGTTCCAGTGGATTCTTCTCGGCTCTTTTTGTAAATAATCCTTGAAAAGAAATACAGGGGAAATATTTGTGAAATAAATACAAGGGTTCATAAAAGTTCCGCCTGCCTGAATGAAGCTTACGTTTTCTTAATTCGACGTGAGCTCTTCTGCCTTCTTGCATAGAGAAATGTGACTGTGAAGGGTGTATCAATCCACACATCTTCCTAAAACAAGGAGTTGACTTCAGTGCAATGAGAGTCTGACCCAAATAGAAGCCTTTTGTGCTACTTTTTCTATAAAAGACAAGAAATTACTTCAAGATAAAATGCTTTTACTGTGTTTTAAAAAACATAAGTCTTTTACTAAGGATTTGAATAGTAATTGTAGGAAACAGTTGAGTTATATAGTTTAGTATCCTTTTTTTGCTCTGAGCTCAATGTGATGTTGAGTTCACTTCTAGGGAAGTGTTAACTGGATATGACTAATAAATCATGTTATAAAGAGAACAGCTTCAGAAATAAAACCTTCTGAGCTATTTTAACCTCTGTCATGTATACATAGTAGTTCTTGGCAACTAATTGGTATCTACTGAGATACTGCCATTGCTCTGACCAAACACTACTAGATGTTGTTTTGTTTTACTCTGTATGCAGCATGTGCAGGGCTTCATGGAAAACTCTGGAAAACTTTGCAGGTTGATAAAACTCTACCACGGTGCCAAGCATATTCCTCATTTGTTTTCCCAAGTGTTTTACTGAAATGAACATTTTATATGTCTGCAGCATAGTTTTCCATTTACACAAAAAAAGCTCCATCCCTCTGTCCTTGCAATACCATGTGCATCCCTTTCCACTGCCAGAGCTGGATTTGCATAGATGAGAATGAGACTTTCATTTCAATCTTTGTGGCATCCTGACATCTTCCCCCCAGCCCCCCTGAATTCTGTGTGAAAATGCTAAAGTTGTCTTCTGTTTGTTGTGATCTGCTTTCCAAACACCAGCCATGGCACTTCGTTTTAAACAAGGTCCAGATTCTGAAAATAATTATTTTGGGGCATATATTGGATGTGTGAGATGCCATTCAGAAGTGCAAGTTTTTACCTAATCTACCTTTTACCTAATCTAATCAGAGAGGTGGGGTCCTGCCCTAGCCAGCTGTGGAGGCTCAACACATTTTTCTAGTTGAAAAGAAGGCTAAAAACTGTAGAGCACAACACACAAAACCTAAATATTAAGTCTCTGCAGTTTTAATTCAGACCTCTTTCAAGTGTATACTTTCTTATTGCCCTTATATATATGATCAGATTCCAATTATTCTAAAACTCTTAGTTCTTCCACTCAACAGTAGATGCTGAATATTTTCCATGGAGCTGCCCAGCTAAATACCTCTTAAAATCTCCCCTCTTTTGGCAAGGGCAGAAGCAACATCCAAAGCTCCAGGAAGTGTTCAACTACGCAAAGCACAAGCAATTTTTCCTTTCATAATTCCCATGCCCACTGCTCCTGAGCGATTGCCTTTCAGATTCAGCAAACAAATGAGCCCTTCTTCCCTGAAGGCTGCACAGGCCCATCCTGTGCCCTGCATGAGGTTGGACCCAGTGTGTGTGTGTGAAATCTGTATATGATCATGTAATTAAATATTAGCTACAGCTAGCACAAGAGGTGAGGGTCTAGTTAAGGCTATCAAAGCAACCCTGAATCTGGAATTTCCTAACTTTTCCCACTCCAGCCCCTACTGCGCTACAGAATTTGGAAGCCAAAGTCTCACAATCCTCCATTAAGCATGAATTTAAGTGAGATTTTGGGGGAGGCTGATGGTTTCCTGAAGGTGCAGACAGAGGCAGACCACGGGATTCACTGAATCCTTGAAATCTCTACACCAAACCACAGAGCTGCAAGTGCTTTTGAACAAAGTGCCTGTAAGAATTCTTTCAAATGGCTAAACCATGGCATTTTTCCTTAATTGCATTTTCAGAACTGTTTAAACTAGTCTAGCTGAAACTTTCCAGAAAAATTTTGCTTGAGACACCTGGCATGGAAAAATTCAGTCCAAGTAATTTAAAGCTGCAAAATTATAAGCAACTAAAAACAAAATCTTGTAATGGGAAATGTCAGGCAATTTTAGCTACTGATGATACTACCAGCTCTGTCTGTAACAATGTGAAAAATAAAGAGAGACAAGAAGAAAAAAAAAGACAGACAGAATTATAAATGATAAAAGGAGAAAGCTTGTTTGCTGCGAGAGGTGGGTTTTAAGAGATTTTTTGGATGTGAATAAAAGGACGTTTGACAGATGAGGTCATGGAGACTATTTAATGTGTTAGGAGGCAGCACGAGTGAAGGCATAAAGCTGAGAGTGAGTAAGGGGAGGAAAAGAGCAAGATAAGGCTATTGGAGATGTTCTGAGAAGGCAGAGGGAAGAAGAAATGTACAATGGTAGGAGAAAAAGGTAGTATCAGAGTTACAGTGTTATGATCATTGAGTAAACATAATAGATGGAACAACATCTAGCTTGACTTGGGATGCTCTGGTGCTTTCTTTTCAGGTAGGTGGATGACAGTATGCCCCCTTAAGAGGCATCCTATTTAAATGTAAGTGTTTGTAAAACATCCAGGGGAGAGACAGCCTGAACCCACTTCTCATAAGTCATTGCTGCAGTTCACTTGTAAATAAAATTTTTCCCATGGTCCTTACTCCTACTAGTAATGCTGAGTCCAATGGAATCCAGCACGAAGCAGAAAACATCTCAAAGGCAGAATCTGACTTCCAGATTGTTTTTTAAATCAGAGTGCCCAATCCTGAATTATTTGACTTCTTTGGGGACTTTTGAAGCTCTTTGTACCACAGAGCCCATGTCAGTCATCATTCTAAATCTTTTTTGACTTGGCAGGGTCCAGTCCTTCAACTCTTGAGAAGTGGTCTTTAATCATTCAAGAAGTCCTTTCGACTGAGGTCAGTCATGTTTAGTTTTGTGACTAAAGGTCTCAAGAACTAGCCTTTATTCTCCTTTGTTTTCCAAATATAAAGGCTTCAAACTTAATTGAATATTGAATCTCCTACTAGTTTTTTTCTACCTGCACCTCAGGGCCAGGTTCTTCGAACTACATGCCACTTATGGAAAGCATTTTTCTCCACTTACATGCTAAGATCATATTTATTTGGGAACTGCTTGGAAATCTGTCATTATGGTGCTTGTGACAGCTTGACAAGGCCTGTTGCCATGGAAAAGCTTTGTGATGTTGTATAAATATATTCCTAGGTCAGAAGTGCTATGTATTTTTTGGACATGGATGTTAAAGGGAAAAAAGAATGACTAAACATTTAAAAAAGGAGAATAATAAAAAATAACAACAATAATTAGCATCTGATACTATATTTCTGCCCAGTAACCAAACAAACTATTTCTCAAAGCGTTTAATTTATTCTGTAACAATCCTGCTAGCAATGAAAGTTCATTTATTTCCAAGGTTCACCCCCATCCTTAAAATATTCTTATTACCAGTCATTTTGCAATATTGATGGCTCCTCTATTAATAGACTAGCAGACAAGGGAGCTATTATTCTTGCCCTCTATCTGTTATTCCATTAGGTAAGGCTGACATTCTCCGACTGCTCGCAGTTCTATAACCTACAGTGTGCTCAAGCCACTAACTAAAACTCATCCTCACATGTTGTTTTTGGTGAAAATTATGACTAGACAGGAAAAGAGACAACAAAAACATGCAGAGAAATATGAGAGAAATCTCAATATAGGTTTGCATCCAAAATAGCAATATTTTTTGACTCAGACAGAAATGAGGAAGTGTCGGCACAACGATGTGGAAAGTCATCTGAGACTGTCTCTGCAGTTTGTCCCTGCTGATGACTGATGCCCTGTGTTTCAGTTCCAACTGTACCTTCACACAAACACAGAAACAGTCTTCCCAGCCCTTTTTTGCTGTCTGCAACACAACGTTATTTATGCTTCTCATAAGAGGATTCTTAAGCGTGGGCATGTCCAGGCCGTCATGAGCTGACATGACCTGTGGGCACGAGCTTGCTTTCTTGGGTGCCAGCAGCAGACTCCAGTCTCTCTCCTATATGTTTGAATACAAACATTTTCCCAGGATAATGTTCTGAAGGAGCATTCAGAGTGAAAGAGTGTCGATAGGTTACAACCCTCCCTTTGGAAAAGGCTGAGGTATAAGTAGAAATCATGACCCTGGTTGGTGATCCTGCCTCTTGCTGAGCGTGAGATCCATTGAAGACCTGCTGTCTCTCAGTAGGGTAAGACCCCAGCGAAAAGCAGACCAGCTTCATTTTACCCTGGTGTCTCCAAAGCCAAGAGTCTTGACAAGGCTTAGCAGGAAACCAGCACAATCCACTGACGGTGTGTACCCAGCAGTGACTCCTGCTGAGTTTCTCCTGTTGCTCCAGACACAGCCGTGTCCCAGAGAAACAAGGCACATGCTGAAGTTCAAGAGAAAAATGTGGCAATGTGTGGCATGGCACCATGTACCCCTGTACTTCACATCTGCAGTAAACTAGACAAATTCTTGACCAGGTTTTCTCACCTGTTGCTGTTGGTTCTGCCTTCCCCACCAGGGAAAGCAGCCAGGGAAAGGTATTGTCCTTTGGTGCATTAGCTGAAAACAGATGTCCCACAGCTTGCTGGGTTTCCTTAGTCATCTCTCAGGGCATAAGTTGTTTGCAAAAATAGAATTATAATCTTTAAAAAAATATCATGGAGAATCACGAATCCTCCCAATGTGCTCTGATCCATAGATGTTGTTGATTAGCCAGTTCTTTTTCCACCATAGGGACTCTCTCTGTTCTATTTCTTCCATAAGGGTTTTGGCTTCTGGGGTTTTTTTTGTTTGCTTAATTATATCACATCAAGCTATGAAGTCCTGTTTTTGAGATCCTTAAACATCAAAATACCATGTATTTTTATTTAAAGTTCCCTGCCACTTGATCCTAATTTTTCAGTGCTAACTTAAAGGAAGGGGGAAATGTCTGGAAGCAGAAAAATGAGAATTGATCTATAGTTTGAATCCAAGCCACAAATATGCCATGAGAATATAGACACATGCACACAGTGCCATCAAGAAAAATATCCCAACCCTCCCACACTTTTTACACATTGCAACGTATTAAAAAATATTTCTGGACATAGTGAAATATGTTGAAATAAAAAAACCCTAGAAAGTTGCAAGTACCTCCAGAATTTTCTACAGTCAGAGGCACAGAATTAAAAGCAGTTTTTGCTCAGAAAAGCTTCCATGACAGTTAAGTAACTTAATCTTGATTTTTTGGAACCTGTGGACTACTAAAAAGAATGCAAATAAGAGAGATGGAACTGACTTGCTACTGCCTGTGCTAGTTGGAAGAACAGCATTTATACAATCAGAATTAAGATACCATTGGGCAAACCAAGTCCACATCAGGTGCCTGTATGCTGTGGAGTGCTAAAAGGTCATAATTTGACTGCACATTTCACACTCTTGGTATTGTGCCAGCTGTGCTGGTCACCACTTCAGGAAAACACCATTAAGTGCCATTTTAGGCAAGAACAAATGGAAGCCTTGGCTGGGTAGCACCAAAGACCACGAATATGGGATGTTTCATTCACATATGCACACACCTATCAAAAGCTGGAAATAGAAGTGCCATTAAATCTGTCTAAATACTCTGGGAAGCTGAGGCATGGGATGAAGTGCTCCATTGCTGCAGCTGCAAGGACGTGACTCGCAGTCCTGTGGCCCACGCAACACGAGAAGGGTTTTGGCCCTCTTTGGAGAAGTGTTGTTATATACAACACTGCTCAGCAAACATACTGGAAACCTCCCCTGGTAATTTATCTTTTAGCTTGGTGTCTGTGAAAGCTTTTAAGCAGAAGATTCTAAATAAGGAACCAAAAAATGTTGCTGTTTCTCACCATAATTGTAAACTGAAAATAAGCACTTATACAACCTAGCCCAAATATTTAGTTAAAGAACAGGTTTATAACTGAGGATATCTTAAAATGTGTTTGAATTATTATATACACTACTTAAACAGTTAAACTGTCAGCTTAGACTTTTGTATATCTACCTCATTAGCCTACCTCCAGGGCCTGTGGTAGGTGAATCTGCATTTTAGAATTTTGTATTTTTCCATGCTTTATGCATCCTGTAAAATGCCTTGAGAACTTTATGAGGGGTGTTGCATTAAAATGTGTGATTATAAATATGATTTAAATATCTGAAACATTACAGAGTGATTATTGTTCAATAAGGCAGCGTGCATAAAAGGGTTATCTGCATGCTGTGCTTAGGTTTCGACAATATAATGTAATGAATTGTTCAATATAGTTTGTATGCTATTTGTCTCTGTTTCTTCCCATACTCCAGAGATGCCTGATATGCAGGGCTCTAACAAGGCTATCATAAATTGTTGAACAATAAACAGCCCTTGAGATTTTTAGATAGTATGTGGTTAGTATGTAATCCATCTTGAGGAACTTGATTTAGTGCCACAAAGGAACATCCTTGACAATGCTCAACATTGTTTTAAACTGCTGCTAAATCAATTACTACATTTGGGGAATGGTGTGCTCCTTCCCCTCCCCGCTCCATGCCGGTGGCCTGGCTGCTCAAGGACAGATTTAGGGAGCCACGCTATGGAAGCAGATGGGTCCCCTGGAAATCGCTGAAGTAACCCAGTTTGGAACAGTGATAAGTAAGGCCTCCTAAAATCTGCACTAGCCTGCACAACTCAAATACCTTTTGGCTGGATTTTCTCACAATAAATGAATTACAAAATAAAAATGCTTTCTGTTGGATCTGCGCTGTTGTGGTGGAACAGCAATAGCCGCACTTGCTAATAGCGTTTGGTGCTCACACAAAGATTTTTGTGTTTGGAGTATGCTGCATATACCTACTAATTTTCCCTTGAAACATTCCAGTGAGTTGGAGAAGTGTTACTACCCCTTTTCACAGATAAGAGACACCAATTACTCAGGCAGTGTGAGGCGACGGGGGGCCTCGTGGACCAAAGACGAATGGTCTCTTGAATATAATGATGTTATAAAGAGTGACCCAAAAAGTTAAATGAGACCAAGGCCATTTGTATTTCTTTTATGTTTTCTTCTCCTCCTCTGCTGAGGCAATTGCAGGGGACACTGAAGGCAAAAGGAGAAGGGCACTTCATATATCTAAGCTGTAACCTTGCCCTCCTGCTTTAGAGACATAAATAAGGATTCCTAGGCAGTATTTTCTATATCCTGGGAGACTGCACAGGAAGAATATTGAGATGTAGTTATTACAACAATAATGTTCTCACATGTTTCAGGGGCCATGACAGTCTCAAAAATATCACTCTCATTGTAAGAAAATAAGAAGAGAGGGAGGGAGAAAGGATCCCAAGGTAGAAGGAAGCAAATTGTGCAGGATTCATTACTGGGAGCCACATGATCTAGTTTTTCAAGGATTAATGTATTCTCATAATCTATACATTACAGATATCATATCTCTGCCAGAAGCACTCTGCAAGCCTGCCTTCAAATTCAGCATCCCCTCCAGGTTTTGGGGTTTTGCTCATATCTCTTTAACTTCTGTTCATAGAGTAGTGGTCACCTCTCTGCCTCATAAACAGCAACATGTCCCACTGATGCCACACCTTTCACAAAGTGAATCTGGTCAGGTATTGATCTTTAATCTATGGCATTGCTGGGAATGGCAGCCAGCTGTAGCTGTGAAGAACAACAACTGGCAGACACTCTGGTTGGTGTTGGCACTGGCCCTCTCTTCCGAGATCCAAATTCCTGGGAACCAAATGTTCCTGTGATTCTGGCTTTCTGCTGCCAATAAAGCTTATGATACAAAGCTAATTGGCTTGTAACTTTTCTTGGAAATCTGGAAGGGAAATGGATAGGTTGCCTTTATTTATACACCAATATGCCAAGAATCTGCATTAAGATAAGGGGAAAAATATATACAGCAGTAGCCATAAAAAAGCCAGTGTTTACCCATCTTCACTATGAAGTGGTTTCAGAGGCATATAAGAAGCTTTTATTTCATGTAAGCTTAACAGGACTGTTAGAGTTCTTTCGACCTCTTTTATCACTGGGAAGAATAATGTCAGGCAGAGTTCACTGCAGAACAGTCTTTGTATAGGCTCCTTCAGGGAAGGACTTCACTGGGGGTTTGTGTCCCTTGTGCATCAAAACTGTGGCCAGTCATCACCCAGATAATGAGAGCTAAAACCTGCTGTAAGAAGAATGATTCCTATCCCCATTAACATGTACGTAAAGGGTGAGTTTATGACTGAAGAATATCTTATTCATCTTTGCCCGCCTCCTCCCAGCCAGTCTACGCCTGTCAACTGACAGCTGACAGTAACAGCAGTAAAATTCACATCTTCCATGGATTAGAGGAGAAGAATTCTCCCAGACTTAGAAAAGTTGCTTTAGATTTGGCTATCATGTTAGGATTGGCTTTTGTTTAAAAAAAAACCCAAACCACAAGGGCCATCTAATTTTGAATGCTCTTTAAGGCATTTCAAGGAGAGTAGTCATGGAAATACAGCTCCCAGTCAAGTGGCAAAAAAGATAAAATCCCTGTGGGATAGAAGGAATTAAGATTAAAATTGATTTGTGACATTTGTGCCAAAAGCCAAACAAGCTACTACCAAAAGTTGGTGGGTGAAAAAGCACTTTTTCCTGTGAAAAGGTTCTTCCTGTTATGGGCCAGAATCTGTTTTCACTCATGTAACTGAGATCAGAGATCGGATACAGTTCAGCAGACATTTTGTTTTATGGGGCTTCCTGGAATGAGAATTAAAATACTTGAATGGTGGAAGAACAGATTGCTTTTAATCTGTCCTCCTGAAGAGGCTGCACAAGGCCTGTTGACCAGACTGACAGGACCAGGGGAGTCACAGCTGGGACAGAGATGGGAGGACATGTCTCAGTGTAAATCATAGAGGGGCACAAAGGCAGATAAGATCCAACTTCAGATGTTTCCAGCTTCTCCCTCTGTTCACAACATATTACTGTTCTCATGCTATTATTAATTTTTCTCCTTCAAAAGCAACATGGAAAAATAGTAGCAGCTCTTCTACTCAATGTGAGACTGAAGGGGTTAAAGGCATGCAATTCTATCATTCTTGATGGGTCTTTTATTTTCTTCCAGTTCATCTTTCCCTCAAAAGAATACACACATTATTTTTACCTTAGGTGTATCTGCTTCACTTGTTTTACTTTTCAGACAGTTATCTGGCTGTAAGCCAGCACTGCAAAATCAAATCCTGCCTTTTATTTTAGGATTTGCTTTTATTATTCTTGCCTGAATTTCATATTTTTTTCATTTCTTATTACTTTATGTCATTCCTCCTTTTCTTTTTCCTTTTTTTCCTTTTTTTTTTCCTTTGTTAGCTTTGTTTGCTTTCTGTCACTCACTGTTTGGTAGCTCAACTATCAGAACAGAATGAAAAAGCTACACGGTAGCTCAAGTTATAGATATATTACTGTCACTCTCTTACCACTGAAAAATGCAAGCAGCAACCAGAAAGCCAGCAGATCTGAGGTAGGTCAGCATCTCAGACTCCAGTTCTTTGAGCTACGCCAAGTCACAAGGAATCTGGAATTGCAGATACAAGAGGCATTGGGCTTTTTAAAAAAATACTCTGTTTATTGAAGATGAAAGCAATACAATAACAACGAGAATAAGCATGAACATGATGAAAAGCAAACAAGGAGCAGCCCAAGTTTCAGCCTGAGTGTAATATACACATAGATTCTTTTTAATCCTAAAAAGAGCAAAAAAAGTATTCATAACAGCTGGTCTCAACCCAAAAGTTTGTTTGGATCACTGAATCATGCCCTCATACTGTTTAGGACTATACATAGCTGTCACTGAAATGATCCTGGAAAAATCCCCATCTACTGCTAAGAATTTTTTTTCCTCCTTGCTGCTAAACATATTTTGTTGTTAAAGATGTATGGGGAAATGAAAAAACTGGTGGAGAAACAAAGGCCAATTTTCTAAAAATGGCCACTTAAAATTAGTTTGTTACACTTCTGAGAAGCAGCCTGATTTTTCACGAGAGCTGGGCATCTGCCAGCTTCCAGTGCTCTCTGGGGGAAAAGCAGAGAGATGGAAGGCCTCTGAAAACCTGCTGGGTGCCTACGTGCTGCCTCGGACAGCCGAGCTCTCGCTGCCGCTCGCCGCATGTGCCGCTCTGAGGATTAATGGTAAGCCCAAGTTAAAGCTCCAAACTTCAAAAATCTTTGTCCCAGCTTTTCCTGTGGTCCAGCTGCCACTGGAGTTCTGCCCTGCTTTGTAACATTGACTTGTATCTGGCAGATGGGACAGAGACTCTCAGGTGAAGCACCAGCCCAGGGTGTTGCATACGGTTTCCTATGGGAAATAGGGGCACCTTGTCTAGGAGTGTTTTGATTGTTGGAATATTTCTGATATCCCCAAGCTTTCCCTAAATTATCCCTGATTTTACATTATTTTATTTTACATTATCTTTCCAATATGCTTTCCTCTCTCTAGTTGTTGGAAACCTATTTGCAAGTGTATAGCAGATACAACACCTGCCTTTCAGACCCCCTTTCTAACCATGTAGTATCCCACTTGCATGGAGGCAATGAAACCTGTGAATGGTATGACCTTGTTGCTTGGGCCTTCCAAGGTTCAATCCCTCTTTCTGGAATAATTTGCCCTTCTTATGAGTGTAAAGAAAGCCACTAACCTCAACCATGTGCACTACAGCTTTCCCAGCATCTTGAGAGAAAAAAAAAAGACAGTTGAAATGAAAGAGTGGGAGGTAAAGAGTAAAGTTATTTTAGCCATTGAGTAGCTTTGCAGTCAGCCTGGTGGAAATTTGCTGTGGTTCAGGAAGATGGGAATGTCCTTTGCCAAGGCAGTACATCTGGGGGAATGCTACAGCCACTTCTCCACCAGACAATGCTGCTGAAACAGGAGATGGCCCCTCCAGCATTTGATATGGCATTGCTAGCCAGAGAATAGTCCCATGAGGAAAGCCTCTCACAAACAGGTTACCTTTTCCTAAGCATCCCCTGTAATGACAGCACACTGTGCCCTCATGGCATCCCACCAGGTCTTCTGGTGATGAGCTGCTGTCACCCATCCACCCTGGCAAAGAAGCACTTGTAAAACTTAACAACCAGTGCATGTATATATGTGTGCCATTCCCCTCCCTGGATTTCTCTGGGTTATTAACTCATAACTCTTAATCAGGGACATCTGCCCCTGGATAGTTTTGTAAGCAGACAAGGGCGGTGCTTTCTGTCCTGCACTTCCTGACCTTATGTGCCAGTGTAATATGCAGAAGTATGTCAAATGCCATTTAATCTTCATAATCCTAGCAGATTATGTTCATAACTTCACCTCTATCTGCTCACAGCATTATCTCCTTTCAAAAATACCACATGGTTTTTTTTAGCCAAGATTCACCCTTTATAAGAAAGATTTATCTTTGGTGGCCAAGTCTCACATCCCACCTGCACCAGGGCAGGCCAATGCTCCACTGTACGGAGCTCCACGTTCCCAGCCCACTCTTTCCAAAGTGCAATATGGGGATAATATTGGCTGTTCTGAACTTGCATTTCTGAAACCTGCGGTAGCTGAAAGCAGAAGTGTGAAACACTAATTAGTCTCCCGGTTATTGTTTTTACAAAGCAGAGTATTTGCACTGTTACTGAGAGAGGTTGGAGCCCAGCTCCAGGCCCCAGCTGCTCATTCCTACCGCGGCAAGACGAGGCCACCACAACCGACTGCGGCTACGCAAACAGATGATTTACGCTTGGCAGGCACTGAGAGTGTGAAACCTTGTCAGGCAGGAAGGGGTCAGGAAATCAGTGGAGATGGGGAGGGAGGATGTGTGCTGCCTGTGGATGTGGGAGGAGCTCCTTGCTTCTCCTTGCCTGGTAGAACAGCCACTCTTGCAGGTCTCCCACCTCCAGCCACGTGCTCCTCCAGAGCTTCT
This sequence comes from Manacus vitellinus, assembly GCF_001715985.3. Lineage (NCBI taxonomy): Eukaryota > Metazoa > Chordata > Aves > Passeriformes > Pipridae > Manacus > Manacus vitellinus. The sequence goes on from NW_021940682.1 coordinate 4,117,079, forward strand.
GCCTCCTCCGTGGGCCCAGAGTCAAATCAGTTGTCGGGGGGGCCTGTTTTAATTGAGGAGGCAAACAGCTCCAACAGTGGGGACAGGAAAGCAGCAGAAGGAGGAAGGACAAAAGGTTGGGGGTTTTCCCCCTTCAATGGCTTTGTTTTTTTCCCAAGTGATTGCCAGCCATGCTTCCATAACAAAATTAACGGTATCATTTCAGAACATTTCTGGGGTGAAATGGAAAACTTTTGTCATTGAGTTCAACTGCTGCAGGTCCAAATTCTGAAACCTCTCAAATCCTATTCCTTTAGGTTTTCTCATGTACTTAATCCTTGCTGTGAACTCAATGAGGCAATGATCCTACAGAAAATAATGTATTATCACATAATTGCAGATTGCATTATATGGTATATTCATTATGGGGCTAAACTGAGGTTACACAGACAGCCTTAATTCTAGCATCTCCTAGCTTTTTAATGTTTGACTTTACATCCTTTATGATGGCCTGTGAATGAAGTTTGCAGTTGTAACTAATGATTAATTTTGACGTAATTATTACAACTTCCCATTGGTATCTCATGGGGAATTTCACAGCTGTGTCCTTCATAAACAATGGGGCTAGAAATTTGCCTGTTTAAGTTGTTGAGTTTTCTTCAACATTTTTTAAAGAGCTTTAATAACTTTGGACAGCCCTGTCTCTGCAATTCTTTCACAGTGATTCAGTAATAAGCTGCATCATCCAAAATAGGAGCTGGGTGACTGATTTGGATGGACCAAAGTTGAAATATGCCCTTTATGAACTTGACATTATATATATATATATATATATATATATGCATATATTTTTCTTTTTTTCCTTTTTTTTTTTTAATAGATACTTATATCTGTCTACTGCATCCTTTTATCTCTTTTTACTGTCACTGCTATTTGGTGGTTTCCTGCACCAAATCTAGTGTTGAAGTGCTGAGCTCTGAAGCAGTTTAAAACCTACTCTGTTCTTATGAATAATTATCATTGTAACAAAAAGCTCATGTCCCATTTTCAAAGCACAAAAAGTGCCAGGGATTTCAATTTAAGCATGTTCAGAAATTCTTGGGTCTTGGATCTATATTTAACAGCGGACATAAAGGTCATCCTAGTGACTCCAAGGTTTCTAAAGGGAAGTTATTCTAGAAGTAATATTTTGAAATCACTTCAAGAGACCCTAATTTGAGACCATACTACACCCCATTCACTTCTTGACCCTGTAGTAAAAAAAATACAATATACACTGTTAATACTCTACTATGTATGATAAAGAGGTGCATATGTATGATGAATGAAACAAAGTATCTCAGCCATATAGCTATCAAATTAAACTTTGTTCTCCCAACTCTATTGTCCCCTACTCTCACAATTAGTAAAAAAAAAATAAATCAGAGCATCAGGAGAGAATGTTAGTGTTCATGTCATACTAAGTTACAACTGTGCTATTTGCAGTTTATAGTAGATAACGTACAGAAGACAATGATCTCACCACCTGCTGGAGAAAGTAATTAGAGGAGAGTATTATTCAGTAGCTGGTTTTCTTTGCCACACATTTTTCCTTGATGATACATTAGACTGCTTATTTTGAATGAAATACTAAATAAGCCCGTGAAATTTCAAATTCCTTTGGTTTCAGGCACAGCAAAATTTGCAGAAATTCCAAGTAGATACACTTTGCAGCAGTCCAAAGGATGGTCTGGTCTAGCAGAAACTTAAACAGTCTTGAAATATACTAAATATGACTTAAAAATCTTAGTTTCTATATTTGACTTGTTATATGAGTACTAAACTACCTTTAGAATAATTTTGCCTGCAGACCATCCCTAGTGACAAAACCTTGGTTTTGTCAGCATTTCCATTATTACTTTTGAGCCAAGTTTCCACTGGTTTTAAAATTCATTCATAGAAGTGTTACTGTAGATTAAGATTGAATGTAGAATGTCCCTTTCCTGTTCTCCTTCCTCAGACGTTATTACCATTAAAATTGGTGATATTGCCATTGAATTGACCTGGTCAGATCTCTATATATCCTAATAACTTGGGATTTGTGTCCTAATATAGCAGAAATTCCTTAGTTCTGTCTTAATTTCTTTAAGCAATTGTAATTGCTGCTCAAGATAAGGAACATGCTAAAAGGAACAATCTTTTCCTAAGTGGGTTGGTTGTCCAAATCCAGAAAATTTCACCTTTACTAGAAGTAAATAACAAATATCTGGAAAATTTAAAATTGTTGATTTGGATTCTGCTCTAAAGTGTGAAAGTGGTTTTTCACTGTCCTGCTCAATTTCAGGAAATATTTTTATTGTTTTGTCCACGAGGAATCGCCTGAAATATGTTTAATGAAGTGTGATATGGAACTGTGGAGTGCGAGGTAAGGTTAGTGGAGGTACTGTTGGCTTTTGAACAAGCAGTGGATGAAACCACAGCCAAGCCTTTCTTGACCTGGAAGTGCTCGTGGCATGGCACAGCCACCTGGCTCCAGGCACTGCCCACGTCTCTGGTCATCCAAAAGGGTTGCAGCAGGGATATGAGTCATGGAAGAGTTCTATTGTGAGAGAGTATGTGTTGGAACCAAACCACTTAAGTTTTGACAGAATGTCCAAGGAGAAGTTTTCCTTGGTCCAAGATATGGGAAAAGGAGAGGACAGGCAGAAGGAAGGATAAAAAGTCCCAAACCCTTCTTGACAGCAGCTGCTGTGCAAGCTATTGGAGTATTATAGAATCATAGAATGGCCTGGGTCTGAAGGAACCTTAAAGATCATCAAGTTCCAAACTCCCTGTCATGGGCAGGGACACCTTTCGCTAGACTAGGTTGCTCAGAGCTCCATCCAACCTGGCCTTGAGCACTTCCAGGGATGGGGCATCCACAGCTTCTCTGGGCAGCCTGTTCCAGTGTCTCACCACCCTCACAGTGAAGAATTTCTTCCTAATGTCCAGTCTAAACCTACTCTCTCTGAGTTTGAAGACATTTTCCCTTGTCCTGTCACTCCAGGCTCTTGTAAATAATTTCTCTCCATCTTCCTTGTGGGCTCCCTTCAGGTACTGGAAGGCCACAATTAGGTCTCCCCAAAGCCTTCTCTTCTCCAGGTTGAACAACCCCAGTTCTCTCAGCCTTTCCTCCTAGGAGAGGTGCTCCATCCCTCTAATCACCTTGGTGGCCTCCTCTGGACTCGCTCCAACAGGTCCATGTCCTTCCTGTGCTGGGGCCCCCAGAGCTGGATGCAGCACTGCAGGTGGGGTCTCACCAGAGAATAGAGGCACAACCACCTCCCTCGACCTGCTGCCCATGCTGCTCTGATGCTACCCAGGGTTTTCCAGGGATACAGGACACCAAAGTTTAAGCTCTGAATCCAACCCTCAGATGTGTTGCTAGTAGGAACTATGGCTGCTTCTTGCAAATATAGGTGTTATTCTAAATTAAAACAAAACAAAAAACAACCAAACAAACAAAACCCCACAAACACACACACACACAAACCCCATAACTTTTTCCTGAACTAGGAATATCAATGTCTTCTAGTTACTCTGTACATGCAATTGTCCTTAAGAAATCTCTGCTGAATACGCCTACGAACAAAACTGGGAGTCCTGTTGTTGCCACACTGCTGTTGCCACGTAAGGTGGAAAATTTTAATAATACTTTTTAAAGGAATCTAGATCCATTTACTTTTATTTAGATACAATAATCTTCTGCGACTGGTAGTTTAGTAGTTGGAATTTTGTTCTTAATGACTGCCCAGCAATTATATATGAATTTATAATTCCTTTTGCATGGTGACATTTCAACTATTTGTTCTTTGGAAACATTTTTTAAAAAAATATTGAAAAAATGTCATGAAGAAAGAGAAGAGTCTTTAACCTTGACTAAGAATACTAGATGTGCTGTAAGGAGCACACATGGCAGTAGGTGTATACTCCTAAAGGCACTGATCTCTTCCACTTTTAAATCTTCATTAAAACAACTTTGTAGAGCTCTTCTTCAATCTTCTTCAGTATAGCTTTGCTAAGTACACAGACCAAGCACTTGAGGTCACTCTCATGATTTCTGCATGATTTGATGTGACACAGACAGGATGGACCTCCCTAGACATCAGGACAGCTTTGGATGGTTCAGATTCCCTTTGTCATCAGTTAGACAACTGGTCACTGCTGCAAAACTCAACACAAGGCGGTTAACTGAGATTAGCTTCAAATTCCTGCTTGAGAGTATGCACACAGTGCCTTTTGAAAAAGGGAGTCTGTATGCTGGGAAGCTGACTGGAAACCCTTTTACCCCAGCTGGCACCAAAATGTTGGTAACAACATTCACTGATGCTGCCTATTGCACTTTTGGGGAAAGACAGATAGCACACGAATTTTTTTTAATTGCAGAAAGAAATCTGGCTTTCCTTTGTTTGTTCAAGCTTAGAGAAGGTTTGTTAATAAATATACCCTCCTTGCATCTGGTTTAAGGCTCCTGGATTTCCTCTGCTGCTAAAACTACTGAAAGCATGAAAAAGGCTTGCAGATTTTGTGCACAGTTTTTTGCATACTTATTTCAGTGCTGTCCTGCATTTTGCTGGATGAAGTGAAACTCATTTACACCCATGCTCCAACCTGCACATACATAGGACAAGATAAAGCTGTCTGTGGAAGTGGCTCTACTTTGTCTTTGGAAATGATTATGTGTTATTTGTCCTCACCAGGTGAAACACAGAGTATATACGGACTACAGATCTCAGGGGAAATGGAGAACAGTTGTTGCACAGCTTATCTCTGCTATCCTTTTTCCACCATTTCTCAGCAAAGAATTCAATAGGGCTTGACTACTGATGCCCTACCCAAATACTTCCTCCTGTTGGATGCTGTGCCCAGATTTGTATCCTTAACATTAATTCATACACTGTATCCTCTGCTATTTCTCTCAGACCTTTTGTGGTATCTCCCAGGGTATAATGAAAAGTCCACCCATTTTTCAGCTTTCTTCACTGCCAGGGAGGGCTAATCCTGGGACATGCTCTGAAAACATTGTATTAACCATTCATTTAACAGAAATGCAGACAGATGGCCTGGGGATTGTTTCATCATGGTCCACATTTTGTTTTTCTCTCTGTACCTAAAGTTACCGTGCTTGTTTTTTCATAGTTTTTCCATATTGCCAGTTCTCTGGAACAGGATCTACGTGGGCATGACAGTACTTCTCTGATGTCTAGCTCTCTGCTTTGAGCAACAGTCAAGTTTCAAGATGAATTCCTGTCTACTCAGAAGACATGTGCTTCTCCCAAGATCTTAGTAGTACCTGACTAATCACTGATGTCTGAAACATTCAACATTTCTGTTTGGACAACCGGTCATAACATTTCTATGAAGACAAGTCATTATTAATACAGTCTCTTCCTCAAATCAGTGTGTGCTGCCTTCAATATGTGTTTTCAGTAGCTATCTATAGGCCACCTACACTGCTTTGCAAGCCAGCTGACCAGTTGTCAAATAGACAAACCTGTCCAATTAACACTATTTGTGCATATCCAAGTATCCTCAAGAACACCAAGTACACATTCAACATCTGCTCAGTCTCAGTGAATCCTACGTACCTAAAAATGTGCTTGAGTTGAATTGCAATTATAAAGTTGTATTATGTTTCTCCACTGTGGTACTTACTGACTGCCCTTGATTTGAAAGTAAATCCTCTTACATCTTTGAATCTGAATATCTCTACTTACTGTCTCCTCAGTGGTCTAATATGCTGGGATTTTTCCCCCCAGATAGTTTCAGGGAACCAGTCTAAAGCAAGAATTCTCCCCATTTACAGTAGAGATGACTAAATGGACAGTAAATAATAGGTGACTCATTTGTACATGGCAGAATGGCAAGCATATGAAAAAGTCTGTGTGTACAAACAGCATTTCAAGGTAGTATCAAAGTATTCAAAAGTTGGTTTAGTGTGTGAGCAAGGAAGCATCCAAACCAGGCCCTCCAAGCACTGCAATCTTTCGTCCTTCATCTGACACTACTGACTCTTTTGTTGTTCTCTGTTGCTCTTCAAAGCACTACCCAGGGGCTTTTCTTGCTGTTACCTTGTGAAGAGAGGCTGAGAAGCAGTGAAGTATCTTCTCTGCACACTGTCTCCTCAAGTCTATCAGCATCATCACAAGCCAGTACACCATACACATGGCAGACAATGCACTGGCAACTTTTCTGGGCTGATTCTAGCTTATAGATAAAAAGGATTGTATCAGCCTCTTTAGTTTGAAATTTACTGTGTCAGAGTCAAATAAGCTCCACATTGCCTCTTAAAGACTGAACAACAAATAACAGCAGAATGTGCTTTGGTGGATGGGTTTCTTTCAGCAGGTAACTGCATAAACTGAATCTTGGCAGCAGAACTTCAAGAGAGTGAAGTATTATGGTTGATGGGCTTAAATCTTTCTTCTGCTAATGCTGTGGAGGAAAGACTGTGACTGAAATAGGTATAATTAGTGAACCGTGATTGAATTCTCAGCATCAAGAAGACAACAACTCTTTCACAGTTTCTACTTTGATGTCATCTCTCATCTGTAAAGCTGTTCTACTCAGAACCACTTGAAGGTATTTTTCTTTTGAATTGGCTGCTTTAGACTGTCTTTAGTGCTAGATTATCTGTGTCAGGTTTATCACAAGCTGTCTGGATATAGGAGGATTTTTCTTTTCGTGGTAAAACATAGCACTCTTCTAAACCCTGCTTCTAGTTTATGATGAAGGTGCTTCTTGGTTGAATCTTCTATTGCTGGTTTCCAAATACCCAGAATCTGGATCAACAATCTTACAATCTTCTGCATCGCTATTTTTGTTTTATTTACACTTCACAGTAACAACTTGGGTGATAATGACTTGCTACAGTCACTGTCTCTCTACTGACAAGAGCAAAGATCTGTCATCATCTTCTATCTAGTAGCATTTTGCACTTTTGAATCTGCATGTAGTGTATTACCAGCACTTCACAAGTCCTTAGTCTCAAGCACTTGGGGTTTTTATTTTTTTTCCTGGAAAAGATACTATTCACCTTATATGTTGCTCTTCCACTTGGAGCTTTTCTTGGTGACTTCCTAGCAGGGTCTTCTGAATCAGGGAGCTGAGCTGCATTTTTGTTCTTTTGATGTAGTAATATGCAAAAGGCCTTCTTTATAACTGTGCTGCAGAATTGCTGATAAAGTATGTGATATTTCACCAGCTGCCATAACCACACCTTGAATATCGAGGAAATCTATTCCATGATTTTATGTCTTAAAATGATATTAGATTGGCACCCAGGTTTCTGAATTGAACATTGTGCATGTGCGTGCTTGGAAAGGTGCTGACTGGTACCTCCCAATTTTCCAGTTCTCTCTACCTTTGCTTCAGAACTGTAATGAAAACTGCGTGAATTTGTGCATTATGAACAAAAATTCAGCAGCATTATGGAAGCAGGAGCTCTAGTAGCAGGCATACAGAATGATTGATATTGTGATATCCAAATTTCATTCCAGTATTTATTCTGGGAACGCTGCTCATGCAGAAAAGTTACCAAATATAAAAACCCATATAGTAAACATACAAATACATATCCCTGACTCAGACTCTGACCCCTCCCTAATGTGACCCAGCCTGACTCATGGGTGAAATGATTAGATTCTGAGTGGATGTACAGGTTGGAAGTACATAGTTAATAGGATACACTTCCTGTTTGTCTCTGAGAAAAATAATTGACTGATTTTCTGCTGAACATCTTTTAAACAGAGCTTTGACATCTAATTAGTTATTTTCTTTTTAAATATCATCTTTTGTCTTTAGAGTATTCCATTGTCCCTGTGAAACGCAAGAAATCTAACAGATCTAGAAGCTTTGTGAATGAGGGAAATAATTAAATGAGGTCACCGTGTTGATGTTTTGTAGCACGACATGGAACTAACACCTACTTCTTGTTTTTTAAGTGCTAAAAAAACCCTTAATCTAATTAGTTTCTTTTATCTGGCAAGCAAAGATACCTCCTCTATCGCTTTCTTGCAAATGCGACACCTTGAAGATCAGAAATGTTCTGTGAGGGAATGTATTGGACTGGCTAATTGAAATAAGGCAAGAGAATCTGAAATCAGCCTGTCTCTCTGCTGCAAGCAGTGGTTAGCACTTAAACCTTCTGGTACTGGCGGAAGAGCAGCCCAGGTGAAAGTCTCCAAGTACCTCTGAATCGTTTGCTTACACGTAAAACAAAATTTAGTTGTGCACTGGAATCAGTTGACAGTGAGTAGGATAAACTAATTCTTCATCAAGGTAATTTAGCAAAATATAAGTAGCTAAGCATTAAAATGAGGAGGAAAGGGCTGTCTGTGTGAGGCCACAGAAAAGCCTGAAGGCAAATTTGCGTGGAGTTTACACATTATTCTGGAAAACAAGCATTAGAAATTGCACACCCACATGAAATGAAGTCCCTGCTTTAATTTTAAGTCTCCACTTAGAAGGGATTGCCACCAGGTGGGAGATGAAATTCATGTTTCCCTGGCAGGTACAACTCCCTTCACTCTCCTCACTGAGTTCAGGCTTCTCCTATGGCCCCTCCTCTTCCCTCACCTGTTTTACTTCAGTTTTTGTCCTTTTCCTTCTGCTCCTCCTTTTCATGGGCCAATTTTGAGGCAGAGGACCAGGAATCTGGGTGTCCTCTCCTCCACAGTGGATTGGCAGCACAAGAGCAAAGGGTTCCATCAAACCCAGGAGATGAGGGGAGCAGGCAGAGTGGGAGGGTTAACCTTGGTGTTCCAGGGAGATCTGCTGTGAGGGTGGGCATTAGGCAAATCAAATTTTAAAAAATGGTAAAAGTTTCTTCCCCAGCACTGCATGCATTTGTGCAACTGGCAATGCTGCTACCTTAAAATTATCCTGTAGTGTTGTGGTAAGGATTTGCCAGCTCTAAATTTTAGCCATGACTACAAACTGCATACCTCAGAATATGTCTTTTTTTTTCTTTTTTTTTTTTTTTTTTTTGCTAGCTTGAGGAAAATCTAAAATTCCACAGCAAGCATCCAAATTTAATATGAGTTTCCACTATTAGTAAGTATAACTTTTAGCTTTTTCTCTCTTACAGGATGAAATTCACCTCTCTGCTAAAAAATCCACCAAATCCCAAATTTGTTCACATGTTTGGTGCCAATAAAGCACAGATTATGGTTAGGAGGCTGGAATGAAGCTAGCAATGGCATCAGAGCACAGAGCTGAGTGCAGCAGCATTGTATCTTGAGATGAGGCTCCTCATTCAAACACATTATTAACACAAGCATTTCAATTATCCACATCCACAACATTCAAAATCTCCAGTTGACCTTGGCTCCCACTAAGCCCAACCTTCAAAATTATCTGTACAGGTATCATCATAAAGGTCATGTGACATGCACAGGGACAAAGCCAGTCCCCCTTAGTTCCCCAAAGTCCAAAGCTAAGGGAAGTAGCAACACCAGGTTTAAAAAAAATACACAGTGAAAGGAAATGTTTCCCACCCCTAAGCACCCACCCTCTACCTGCCCCATGCCTGACACCACCTTGGTAGCCGGGGCAGAAAGCTCTTGGCAGCGTCATAAAAGGGATTAGCTCCGAGGTGCAGCTGCAGAGAGACAGACAGACAGGCAGACAGACAGGCAGACAGACAGACAGACAGACAGACACTGCCTGGGAACCGCTGCCGCGCGGGCGCCTCATCCCACCGCGTGCTGGGAGCAGCACAACTACCGCGACATGGAAGGATGGGTATGGAATAACAGATTCCTCCTGCTGCTCTGGTGGCTGTCACATTTCACACCATACCTCTCTCCTTTTCACAGGCACTCTGGCTGGATTAAATGGATTAAGGACTGGTTGATAAATATGAATGGAGTTGCAAGTTGATGTGGAAAAAGGTTTTCACTGTTTCTTTCTCTATGAATGAATCATGAAGGGAAATTTCTTCAAGTGCATTAGAAATTAATTCCTAGAGACTCCTTTTTTCTCCTCAGGTTGAAAAACTGAAGAGACAAATTTTGTAAAGGGGGAAAAAAAAGCATTTTAATTTATCTGAGAATCTCTTGCTTTAAACCCTAACTTCCAACTGCAGTATTCACTATGTAGATTATTCCCATAAAACAACATAACATTACAATCCATTTCAACTAAAAATATCTACTTACAACAGAAAAGTTCAGATTTGATAACATGTCTTTGCTCTATCAAATTACTACCTCTGATCAAGTCTCCCAGTGCTGTGCTGCACGTTTTCAGTGGTCTAAATCTGAGATGAATTGATGCTAAGGCGTTTGTCTGCACTTTTTTAAATTTTATTTTTTTACAATAACAGGCTACTGTCCCAAAGTTTGGAAATGTTGATTTATGCAATTCACAAATTGAGAGTAGATCTTACTTATAATCACAAACTTCTGGAAGCCCTTAGTATATACAAAGAAACTCACATGGTAAGAGCAAAATCTTGGGAACTTTCTGTCTGATTTTCTAAGAAAATGGGGCTTATCACATTGTCCCATATGTGAATCTGTTCAACTGTTTGTCTGTCACTACCCCCACATCTTTCTCCAATAAGTTTTGAACATGTTACCTACTGTCAGCCTGATCTGTCAAAAGTCTTAAAGATCGTGAGATAGTGAAACTCAGCAGCAGAGTAAAGGAGCCACAACCGACTGCCAGATACCTCAAAGACTTCTCTTTTCCGTGCTGGGAATAGCATGGCACAGGAAACACACATATACAGGCTAAGCAAGCATCAGACTTGATCCTGCACCCGACCACCCTTTCGGTGTCAGGGAAAAAGAGAGAGGGAGGGGGCATGAAGGTAACTTTGGACATTAGATGTGCTCAGGAACAAGAAAGGAAAATACGCATGGAGTATGGGACGGCAACAACACCTTTGGGGCAGAGAGCACAAAGGCTTCCAGGAGACCTGGGGATGTTTGGATAGCAGGTGCAGTTTCTGGAGAGAAGGGGAGGCTGCAGGTTTGTGGGGGAGTGATGCAGGGAAGCATATACAGACCCTTATAAAACTAGGTTTTGCTATTCCTTGGCTCACAATATTTGTTTGAAGGGAGGTGAGAGGCTTCCAGCTTTTTAATAGCTCTAAACATTCTGGCTATAGTAGCTCCAGGCTTCAGTGGCAAGGAAGCCTACTCCAGGACAGTTTAGTCCTGGCTGGAAACCAGTGCTTGTGGAAGTCTCACACAAAATCCTTCTGTAAGATTTCCAGTTGATACAGCAGATATGAAAAAGCCTGAAACAATTCAGCAATAGCTGCAAATGGTCTGACCTGGTACAGAAGAGCTGGATTCACCTGTGAGATGGCCTTCTACCTCCTCCTCAGAGTAAGGTGGTTTCAGCAGCACAGACCACTCACACAGCCAAACACTAACTGCTGGAGGAAGAGGATGCCCAAACATAACCTGACTCTTGGAGCCTGAGCTTCTACTTGCAGTAGAGAAATCCTTGACCTTGATGGGGATGTGCCTCCTCCCAAATTTGCTGGCAACTACCACCTCCCTGTACGAACAAAGCTGGAAACAGGGAGCAGGTGTGAAGCCTGGAGTAGTGTCAGTCAGTATGTGGTATCCAAGCTGAATTACCTAACCAGTTCTCTTCTGAGGTTTGCTCAAAATAGTTCTGGCATTAATATTACACACAGGACCAAACCACAGTAATAAGGACGAGAGGCGTTAGTGGTGAACACGGCCCTCGTGCGGCACATGCTGACAAAACAGAAATACTGGTGCACACAGAACTGCATCTTGACAAGGGATGTGTGTAGATGCCTCTCTTCCATATGTTGCCATGCAGGGGGGAATTCAACGTGCAGAGAGCAAGTAAGTTATCTGAAGATTTGGAGTGTGGTGCATCACACAGAGCAGCACTTCAGTGAAGAGGCCAGGGGAGGAAGAGCAAGTCAGGATGTGGATTTGTATCATATTAGACAGTCTGCTGTAAGTCCAGCTTGGACACTCAGTGCTCTCTCAGGAAAGGAGAGCTCACCAAGGCAATTCAAGGGTAGCAGCTAATGCCATAGGAGAGTAGCAAACCCTTATCCTCGCTTTCTTCCTGCTAACAAGTCTGTGTAGTTATATCCTTAATGTGCTTTAGATAGAGTAAGCCACAATGCAATTAGGATGTCCATATGGAGAGTCAGTGCAGCATAGCTAGTACACTGTAAATTCATATCCTCGCTTACTGAGAATTAATTATCTTGTAGACAAGCCATGTGTCAGTGAAATCCGTTTATTACTGTATAGGATATGTGGTCTTCTAGGAAGGCTGGCCCAAAAGAAATGGGGGACTGAAACTATGATTGGCAAAGGAAATACATTGGTAGGAAATGCAGTTTTATGCCAAGTCAGTTGATTTAAAACAATCTGGCTTGGTTTTCTAACCCACTTTCCCCCAGTATTCTAATCTTGGTCAAACAAAGTAAAATAAAAAAATAAATGTTTTGTTTTGGTTTTCTATAGAAAAAACAGACTTCTAAAATTTGAATTAAAATATTCATATGGAAATTTTTCAGTGTATATTTCTCTTGTAGAAATTGATTCTTCTGTCAAAATAACATTTCTATAGGAATTCTTAATTTGGTTTCAGTTGTCTGACTTTTCCAAACTTGTATCTGCTGTACCTTCACAGAAGTCAACAAAGTTGGACCAGAGTGAATAATTCTCTTACACGACATGCTTTGCAGGAATGACAGCCTTTTTTTCTTCCCTGTTATCAAAGTATCACTAGAAGTAAATCTGCATCACCATTGCACCTATATAACAAAAATTGTCTTATGAATTCTTGTGATTTGAAAACTAGGTCATTTAATTGTCCCAAAATAATATTAAAAAAAAAAAAAAACAGAGAAAAACTGTTGGGAACAAATTCATATTTCAAATTTCAGTGATACCACTCTTGAGGTAGTCAGGCTTGGGTACAGTTAATAAACCTTTGAGATGGAGATTGGGTTTTGTGTCTCTTATCTTCATTCTCTCTGATTTTAGAAAAACATATGCATGTGTCAGGGCACCTCGTTGTTCCTCTGATGATTTATCATATCTTTGTGGGATGGTTTTGTTTCCCACTATGAAATGCAAATTTAGCTTGCAGTGCTCCTGCTGTCTGTATAAAGGTTAAAAAGATATATAGATATACATTTAATGCTATTCTTGCTACTTTAAGAACTGGCTTTGAATGATGATTCTAGCACAATAAAGATTTTTCACTGTCTACGTTTTCTGATTTTAGTCATGGGATTTTTTTTTTAATTACCTTTTTTGAGACTTTGCAGTCTGGATTGTATAAGCATAGCCCAGCTGCTGACAGACCAACTCACAGGGTACAACTGCTGCCAGGACACCACAGTCATGAACACTCAGGCCTTGCTGTGGGATGTCATGAGGGGAAGATTGCAAACACATTATCCCCCAAAATAATAACGTCTCCATATGCATTCAGGGTTGTGGGCACTGTTGACATCAAAAGGTTTATAATCCTCATGTGAGTAATCAGCTGAACTGTTTGAAGTACATGAAGTGTTTGATGCCTCAGTAACACTCACGTGTGATGGGACAGGTGACTTTGTTGCTCTTGTAGCCTCTCTCACCACTCCAGCTTCCCCCATGAAGGTCACTGCAATGAAGCACCTTCCTCAGAGGCTCTGTAAGCCATGACTGGGGATCTACTTGAGGTTCAACTCAGCTATTAAGCAGATGGACATTAAATACCCATATGACTTTAGGCTTCTAGACCCACACTTCTTCACTGGCACCTGTGACTCCAAGCTTCTAGGCCTAGACTTCTTCACTGGTGGTGTTTCCCAAATGCCAACACTTTGCTTCACTGAAGTGAAGCCCAATTCATAATAAACATACAGTCCTCCCTGCAGTTCATTGTATTTTCTCATGCAAGAGATGGAACAGGTAACATAGGGTTGACATTTGCATCATCAGTGCTAAGATCTCACTGAGACCACAGGGCCACACCAGAAGTTTTCTGGTTGTGATGAAAAGTGGAAGCTAAGTTTTGACTATTGAAAACCTAGATCAAAAAGAAGTTTTTATATATCCTGCAACCATCCTGTGGACCAACCTGAGCACAGGTTCTTTGTGTATCAGCTGGTCATATATGTTCAATTTTTTTTTCGTTTTTTTCCTTGCAGGCTCCATGCCACTAAACAAGGATTTCTGGTTTTGGTTGGTTTTCATTGCTCCAGAGTGGGTTTCACACCAATCTTGCTCTTTGCCTTTTCAACAGATAAAAACTGCTTACCATTTTCTTTCTCTTACAAGATGTCTACTGGTAGCATTAATTATGAATCTGTTCTTTTATGTCTTTTTTTCCCTCTGACTCATTTTAACACTTACCAGCTTCTAGTTCTAGTTCTCCTAAAAGTCTTGAGAACGCAGAAAAAATTCCTTTCTCCTGAACCTGAATCCTTTGCTTTGTAACTCCTTATTAAAATAGAATACACCACAACATAAGCTAGGAGGGCAAGTAGATTTTCTGAGAATGGCTTGACTTGCTACTGTCTGAGTCTGACATTAAAAATGTTGAACTCTACTACAAAATCTTGTTGTGTTATGCCCATGACAATCATTTTAGCTAACATTTTAAAAATCAGAGGCCTAAAGTTAGGCATTTACTGGTACAACTAATACGAAAGGAAATCCAGCCCCAAATCTTATTTTCAGCAGTTCTCTAAGACCTTTGCCTACCACCTGGATGTTTGGTCCAGCCCTAAGTGAAGGTCTCAGCCCACCTGCACTAGGATGCCACTAAGATGCAGCTATCAGAGGTAGTCCCTTGGGAGGCAATCAGAGCTGTTTGGGCAGTCAGAAAATTCAGGTTCTCCTTTGAACAGAAGCCTGGTCCTAATTAATGGTGTGAACGTACCCTGGGTTAGTTTTCAGCTTCATTGTGTTTGATGAAGGACTTCAGTCCCTGACTTCTTCCTAGACTTGCCTTTTCACCTGAAATCAGAGTTTCCTGAGTGAAAATGTGTGTTCTAAGGCTGTTTTTTAGCTCATGTGTCAACGCGTGACAAAGTCGAGCTATAGAAACGAAATCTGGATTCCACATGAACTGAAAATCCACCATCTTTTAAAACAATTATTTAGCTATTCTTAAAGTTCAAGCTCAGATAAGACAAATAAACCCATTTAATTTGCATGCCGGCAGAATTTTGCCTCCAGTGAAACCAGGTCAGCGGGAACAGCTTAAACAGAGGGGAATTTCCAATGTCTGATGCAAAGAACCATGTTTGTTGCTTTTTCTCACGGCACCATAAATATTTTTTTCAGAGAATAAACTCGTGCATTTGTTAGCACCAGGGCCCCTTCCACATGGGGTGCTCCTTGGAAAAGTACCAGGCAAGCACGACTATTAATTCAGATCAATATGTGGCTCTGACGGAGGACGTGAAGCAAACCTACCCCAGCTAACTATGCCCCTGATGAATGTCATGAGAGCAGTGTGTCACCCGTGCCTTGCCTTTCTTTATTTCCATTATCCATCAGGACAGGCCATGAGGGAATGCCTGGGAACTGTGTCGTTCTCTGCAATAAGCCACGATGCTAATGAGGCATAACAAATTGAGGAAGTATCATGTATAATCCTGATCCCTCATTGACACTATTACCAGTATAGATTTCAATTCGCCATTTGTTACATGCTTAATACAGGCAAAGTGGGAGGGTGTAGAAGAATTACTCCTTCAGTCATTGCATTTTTTAAACAGTTGTCATCCTCCAAGACAAAACTCTCTGGTAATACCCTCTGTTTTTGCTACTGCTGTTTCTCAGCAGGATTTGCTGCTTGTTCTTGTAGGGGGTCAGCCAGACTTTGTCTTTCTCACAGTTTCAGTTTCCTACTGGGATTAAGGGTCTAGCATATTTCTGCAACAAATGAACTGAACCCAAGATAAACAAACCTACTGAACAACACGACTCTGGTACGTGCCTGCATTTTTGAAGCCAGCTGTAAGTTTGTTTTTTTGTAAGGTGTTCCAGAGGGAACACCTAAAATGTATGATTTTAGGGAGTTCTCATCAAAATTATGGCATGTTTTGTAGTTTATTTGGGTTATTTTGTAGAATGTGAATTGTTTCTTCATATGTGTTGTTTTGAGTCGTGTTTTGTGATTCTTCACAGAGATGGCACTTTGCATTACTTTGAAGAATCCCAGGGTGCCCTAGACACAATAAATAATTTGTCAATTGAAATTTATGACATAAAATGATACAGATTTATCTACAGATTAAAAAAAAACAGATGTTGGTCCATGCTATTGGTTTTCATGTGTCCCTCTTTTTACACCAGCAGCTCAGTGACAGGTTCTTCTGGCCTACGGAGAGACTCCCCACAGGTTGCTCTTCCCTTAAAACCTTTCTTTTGGGTCCTACTGACAGGTTATCTCAGGAAGGTGCTCTATCCCCACACCATGACCAAAGGGATGGGTACAAGAACCAGGGTTTCATATAGGTGGTGAGGAGATGCTCAGTCTGCCCACTCTAAGAGAGCTGTCCTGCCAGATCAGTGTCCCCCTGGGTGGACCTTCCTCCTCCCCTCCTGTGGGGCTGGTGTTCCCCTGGGCTTTCCCAGTCCCTAGTTTTTCCCACAGGTTCCTGTTTCCTCCTTTTTTGGGGGTCTTCTGCCTCTTATAAGCCAAGCAGAGGGAACTCAGGAGGCAGGCTGACAGCTCACCTGAGCAAACAATACCCCTTGATCAGCATTACTCAGGTCTGGGGGACCCTGGCTGCCAGGAAAACTATTTCTGCCCCACAGATATTATACAGTAACCAAACTATAATTACACTGTCCTCAGACAAAGTGGAGCTTATTGACAGTAGAATAACCTGTGAGCTGGTGCACCCAACCAAAAGACTCATCTCTGGTTTAGCCCTCCATTAAAAGGCACTCACACCACCGCAAAACTTACATTCATCCAAATCACAGTTTGGCACCTATGCATGTTTTAAGTGACACATTTTAACTGCTGCTTGAACAATAAATAGAGAACTTTTTGAAGTGGAGTAGAAATTTTTCCATAGTACTGAATGCATTTTAAATGGGGAATAGGGTGAGTCTTTCAAAGACATATGACAAATGACTGATAAGAGAAATAAGGTATTCGACAATGAAATATAAAGTTATTATTACCACTTGATTAGGAAGATTTTTATTAGTCACCTCTGATTGCTCCTCATAAATAGTGAGACCATCTAATACCCCTATAACAATGGCCACTACACACAAGTATTGTGATAGTCATAGTAAATGTCCTGTGTAAGGCAGAGAGCACTTGAATCTCCTTATAAAACCAGACCTGATTAGGAATTAATCCAGGCATGCTTGTGTTAAACTGTGTATAACTTTCAGGCCAGATACTGGTTGTGCTGAGCACTTACACCTTTAGAGTGAAGAATTAGTTCCTGTTTCATTCAGCATTTTATTTTCTGGACAAATGCACTCGTTTGAGAGAAAAGGTATTAAACTTGGCTCAGATATGACTATTTCCATAGAAATGTACTGCATTTGAAAGGTCTTTGATTTAAGTTCTTGACACGCTTTCAAATGATCAAGTGTCACAAAAAGTGGTAACTTTTGGTCTCATTAATGAGCTAACTGAACGATAGCTTAAATATAGCGTAGCATTTTCATGATTTAAATTTTTATCAGGCAGTTTCAAATTGAAAGGCTGATTAATTTTAATAGGATTTCTATCATAAATGGGAAAACTGTCCAAATTTTGTAACCAATACATTTTTCACTTGAAACACTATAAAGTAAAAAGCTACTTAATCAGGTGACTCAAGCCAAATTAGGGCAGGTCTACAGAATTAGCTGCTGTCTCATTCATAAGTCTCCCTTAAATTCATTTCCAAGTGTTTATGACAACCAGAGATGTTCAACATAAAATGGCAGCTCTTTGGGTAAATTCACACCACTTCATTATTCATATTAGCTATGATTTACAGCTAATTTGAAGTCAGAAAACTTTGTTACAAAAGCTGTCAGACATTACTAAAAAAAAAAAATAAAAGAGAGAGAGAGAGGGGAGAAAACTGCTAGCACTGAATTTAACCAAAAATGTCTACTGCTGCAGAGATAGAGACCTGAAGAAGCTGCAGAATTTCAAGACATGATTTCTCACTTACAAATAGATGGGTTTCTATTGGCCTAACTGTTTAAGGGTATCCTCAACTAAGTATAATTTTGACCCAAGAAGTTTAAAGGATTGAAATAAAAATGCAAATCTAACTGCTGTATTTGTAGCACAGAAGATTCTTTGAAAGGCAGTGAAATACTACATATTACATAGTTTTCTACATGTTTTTATTCACTTACTGGGGAGTTTTGCTTTTTTCTTGCTTCTCCCCCCACCTCTCCTTTATACTGAAAATTCACTCTGTTTAGTATGAGTCAGTAATCATGTACTACTTGAAACACAAGCACCATTTCTAAAGAGACAAGATTGGTTTGTGTGTTATGCTGTGTCCTGCATTCGGATAACAATAGAAAATTAATAACAAAGCATGAAAGGAAGGTAATAGGTAGCTAATATGCTTTGTTTTGTAAGATTATGAAGCTGATCAGCTTTTTTTAAATGAATTTTATCGCTGACATCCTGTAGCAATGAATGATCAAATCTATTACACATAATTAACTATAATTTATTATTGTATCCACCGTTTGTAATTCAGCAGATAATTTCCTATTCATTATGTACCATGTTAGACATTCAGCAGGACCTAAATCTAAATAGTGTCTGTAAATACAGTTACACCATGAAGATAAGCGAAGTAGACTGGAAGCCAGAAACCCCTAATGTTCTTCAATCTGTGGTTGAGTTTACATTACACTCAAGATCAAGCCACATAAATTGTGCTCCTCGGTTTCCTCGTCTGTGCTCTGGTGTTGACAAAGCCTGCCTTTCTGAAGTGTTTTGATAGTCTCGGATGAAAGGCTCTAAGTACAAAGTATTATCTGTTATAGCTGTGGTTTGCTGAGTCTTTGCTGGTTAATAATGCAGTGTGAGCTGCTGAAAATTGAGAAAATTTGCTTGCAAATAACAAAGGATGTTTGCTTCAACAGCCTTACCTCTCCTCATCCCCTTTTTTTGTTGTTGTAATGGTAGCTATGAATATGCATCTTTGTTGCATTAGAGCAAGAGGCAGTTATTTGCCCTTTCTGAAAAAGCAACAGATTATACTTCAAAGTTAACTGAAGATGGCATATTTTTTTTCCCTTTGTGTTTTTCTTTTTTAAAATTAGTTTGTGAAAATCGTGAGATTGAACATAAGCTCACAAGATCTGTGGACATGAAATTCAACTGGGGAGCAACACAAATAAAACTGAAGAAGCCAGAAGTTCTCTCCCATGAACTGGAACTTCACATTGATGTTCCAGTATTTTAGCTATTTTAAACACAGATTTCTACACCAAAGTCAAAGCAAAAGGTATTTAAAATAGTCAATAGTAAAGAGAAGACCAAATCACTAAAGCCCACTCTATATACGGAGATACACTATTTGAAAGGTAGTAAAATGTCAAAAATAATTTCTAAGCAGTGCTGTGACACATACAGGATCACAGAATGGGGTTAGAATGGACTTCCAGAGGTTATCAACTCCAACTCCTCTGCTCCAGAATGACAAACAAAATACAGTTCCCCACAACCATTTCCAGATGGAATATGTCTAAAGATGGAAACTCCATTACCTCTGTGGACAAACTGTTCCTGTGCTTAGTCACCCAAACAGTAAAAAAGGGTTTCCTAACTCTTTCTGTTCAGATAGAACATCTTGTGCATCTCAAAATTCATAGGTTTGTTAAATCCAAGCAGATGCCAACTGAGTGTTACCACCTCATTGCTGCATTTCCCCTCTCTCTTAGTTTTATTTAAATGTAAAGATTCTCTGTGAAAACAGGTATCTGATTTCTTTGCAGCTACCAGCAACTTGAATACTGATTTGATTATTTAATGGGGAAATAGATCACCCATTATTTAATAGTTTCCATACAGCAGGTGGAATTCATTCAGGTGAAGATTCCAAAAGTGATGCAGCTGTCAACACTCACTCCTCAGACTGTACCTGGCTGAAATCCTTTTCCTGGTTTGCAACAGAAAGAGGGGGCCTGCCTGCATATTTTTTTTTTTTTAGCTGAGAGAAGAAAAATGAAATATTCTTTAAGAAGATTTTTCCTGTTTTGTAGATGGGTGGGGAGTTCAGCTGGCACACAACCCCCAGAAGCTACCTGCCGTAAATGAGGCAGGTGTGGTGTGACTCAGGACAGCTGGTCAAAAGACTTTTGGGGTTGTTTCTCAGTGCAAACCATGGAAAAAAACAGCCTTCAAATACTCAGGAGATGTGGTTTTCCCCTTGGTCTGTCAACTCCCTATTGTGGTTTTCATGGTGCCCAGCACTCAGGTCCTTAGACTTCAGAGAAAGAAATTCATAACGACACAGCTCAAACATGCAACACCTGAGGAGAAAAAGTATCATCTCCAGGCCATACAGCAATTTTCTTCTACTCTGAAACATGAAGTGTGATTCCCCTTGCTGTGGTTTCGTGCTCTACATTTAGCAGGTGTCCTATAAAAGGACATCCTTTATCTGTTCTGGAGCCTTAAAACCAGATTTCCAGGGCGCCGTGTGAAGCATTACCTGCACAACTGGCATTAACATTAATGAGAGGTTTGGGTGTGATGTCAGCACAGTGGGCAAAAATGTTTCTCTTGTTTCAACTTTTTAATTCAAGCATATTTCTGTATTATTTGGCCAAAGAAAGTGTGTACTATAAGTCAATCACAAATATTTGAAGGCAGCACAGCACATGTAACTAAGTTAAGTCTGGCAAATAAATACTTTTGATCTTTTTCTAATCCATACTGAAACCAATTCACACAACACATCGAGTGAAAGGGTTTGAAAGGGGGTGGAGAGACCTTTAGAGTCTATGCACACATTGACAGTTTTTCTTCTCATATTCTCAAAATAATGTATAACAAAACTTTTTTTTTTTTTTTTTTTGTCAGTACCTTCATAACACAGCTTTTTAAAAAGCTGGCCAGCTTCAGCCCAGGCTTTCCTTTAAATCTTAAAAAAAAAAAAAAAAAAGAGGTTGGTAGAAGAATGTGATGATTTAAAAATGAGAAGCTTTCATCTCTTGAAACATTTCAAACGTGCTGAAAAATAGATTACAGCACTAAAAAAATAAAGATTTAAAAATATTTAAAATAAGTTTATTTGCTTTGTGCTTGAATTACTCTGCAAAACTTGAGACCAAAAACTCCTAAAAGTACTTGCATTGTATTTTCTTGCTTATATACCTTCAAAAGAAATACCATTTTCACTTAGAATGTGTTGAGTAAACATTTTTTTATATATTTTAATAGAAAGAACTAGAGTAGGCGGCAAGTAAAATAAAAATATCTGCAAACATTTCAGCCTGCTATTCTTCTCACTTAAATATGAAATATTCACCAAGAACATGTCAAAGTCCCCCATTCAACATCACTGTCCAGCTCTGGCTATATTTTAAAAAATAAAATTTTGAACTTTCCTTCTTTTCTTTAACCTCTGTTTTTAGAATCTTCCTGTTCTCACAGAAATATTGCAGCATCTCAGTCATTCATTCATTTAGTGGTACTCCTTTTGCCTTGGAAGATAGATCTTTTATTTTTAATTGATTTTTTCATAGACTGCACACGCATATGTATGTGTGTGTGTATATATATATATTTATATACCCTTAGCTACCGCTTTGGAATGGTACATGTCTTTTCCCAAGACTTCAAAAAATAAATAAATTAGTGAAGGGGGCTCTTTAAAGGGGATGATTAACAAGCACAGAAGACAGGAATTTGGAAAATCAAGATTTTTGATGGCTTTAGTTCAGACTTTGATTTTAGTATTGGAGCGGTTTTGGCATGTTTTGATTTTGCTTTGTGTCCTTAAATGTGCAGGAGGAAGTGTGGCAGGGATGGGCTCCTGAGGTGCTGTGCAACAAATGGTAGGTGGTCAAGAGATCAGAGACACGATAGCTTGAGTGAGGGACCGATGACATTTTGCTAGTTTGATTTTAATACCTGGCACATCTGTGGCATCGCCAAACAGTCTATGATTTAGCTAAAACATCATGAAGATATTCAGTGTCATAAAAGTAACATTTTATTTAACCTTCCTGTAACAACTTTAAGAACAGTAATCTGTTAGAGTAGGCTGCATGTCTGGCACATGATAGTGGATGAGAATGAGTAATCAAATCTTAAATATGTATCTGTAGCAATATTGCCTCAAAGTTTTCTCAAATATTGCTAAAAAGTGTGTGATGGGAAGAAATAAAAAGAGACAGAGCAAGCAAAATAAAATTTCATTGTCCTTAACTGGAAGCTGAAAGAATGGAGTTTCCCAGTACCTCAACAGGTTTTTCCATTTGTTGCTTCATGTCACCGTGTGCCAATCCCACGATGGCTTTCTCCCCCTTCCCTGCCACAAGCAATGGAGATAAATGATGTATCTCCACAAAGAAAAACATTCTGAGCCAGCTCCTGAACTCTCTGGATTTTTTCCCTTCATTACGGACCTCGCTCCAGCGCCGGGAATACTTTGTGCCTGAGAACAGCGAAAGGCGCGTGGCACATCAGGGTGCTCTGAAAGGGCAGGCTGTGGCACCGGGGCTTGGGAGACTTGCTGCCAGCCGTTCCCACTGGAGCTGCCTTGGAAAGGGGGGAAGGCATTTCACAAGCCTTGCCAGGCCTCTCTGGGATATGTGCCACGTCCCGCTCGCTCAGCTTCAGGCCAGCTCACGCGGAGAGGTTTGTGCTAATGGTAAGGGGGCAAACGCAAGCAAAAGCAAAGCCACAGTTCCCCAGATCTAAGGAAAATCTGATTCCAAGATATCTAGCCCACAGAAGGTTTAAGTAAGCATCTTATTGTATTTTTTTTATTTATTTTTTTCCTGATTGTCTGTGATTTTCCATGTCTTTCATGTATACTTGATATATTCCTCTGCAAAGTAAGAAGGAGCAAATTGTGTCTATGCCTCAATTCTGTATGTACAGAACCTCAAAGAAAATGAAGAACATCGGGAGAGGACTTTTTATCACTCTGCAATCCACACTACTTTCTGGGTTCTCTATATTACTGGCAGGTTTCCTAAATTTCCTCCTGGTTTCTGTATTGCCCAGATATTTCTCGGTGCTGTGTACTGCAGTTAACTCAGACATCCCCTCCCTAACCTCATCTATACATGTCTCACAAATCAGGGTTTCTCTATGAATCCTCAAGAAACCTCCTGGTGCCTACAAGGGTGCACACCAATACTCCTTGATGTAGTCACTGGAGGTTTTGGAGGGGGTTTCCAGGGGAGACAGTGAGCTACCATGGCCCTTCTAGAAAGAATTGGTGAGGCTGCATCAGGAACACAGAGCACATCTTTTGGCCATCAAAATCTGCAAAGATGAACAAAAGTACAAGCAAAGAAAGATTGCCAGGAAAATGAGGGAAATGAAGAGCACATCGTATGAGCAGAGACTAAGATCTTTGTTCTTTCTGCATTGAAAAATGATTCTGTGAGGGTGATGACTCCTTTCTGTCTGCATCTGAGGATAAACACTAGGAGGGAGAAGAGCTCATTAGGTAAATGATAAAACTGATACAGTGAAAAGTTGCTGTAGTCTGGCCTGAATAATTTTGGGCTGAAAAGAAGAAAAGATTATTAATTCTCAGAGAAATGAGACTCCGGGTATATTTTTGTAAGAGTTCATGGAAAATGGTTGCCTGGTCTTCCAGAGAAGCCAGTTCACTGAGCCTGGGGATCCTCAGCCTTCGTCCCTTTGTTACTTACATACTTTATAATAGAGGTGAGAGAACTAAGGTGAAAAAATTAAGTAGATGTAAAAGCACTGCTTAGATTGCCTTAGTCTCCTTTCTCAAATTCATAAAACAAAGGTAAAATCATGTCACAATTTTGAAGGCGGAAAAAAGAGCAGTGAGACCACATGTTTGTACCAGGTTTTCATCTAACTACTCTTGTTTGGTGCTCAATACCACATGTTTGGCTAAAACATATTATCTGCTTGTGTGAGATCTTGCACCATCTCACACTGTTTGCCTTGCATGAGGTTGTTCTTATCTTTCCAGACTTTTTTGACACTTAGGCTTAGATCTCTCCAGGTCTAAGGATTGATTGAAATGCTGTACAAATGTAACCCATTCTTCAAAGTGATGACTGGATTTCTCAATGACATAAAAATGCACATAACCTGAAACATGGTAGCTTGCATGTTCTAGACATAAGTGCCAAGTTGTTTATGGCTGTACAAGGCTGATTGACCAGATTGTCTCTGCTGAGGAGCTAATAAAGTCCAGTGATGAAGAAAATGTGTTGGTGGTTACAGCAAGGGCTGGTATTCCGATTTCTGTCCTAGGTTTTTCATGGATTCACTGGTGTGCTCTCTGGCACACAAAGTTACTGTCTACATACGTTCACCTTCATGTGTCTAAATGGATTTGTGTTTATCAACCTCACATCCTATTTCAGTACAAAGCCTTTAACACCTGGGAAGGAGTTTGCACTACAGCAGTGTAGTGTAAAACATGCACTTGAGATAAGGGGGAAGAAATCCTACAATGGGTTAGGGTTTTATTTTAATTAGAAGAAATCCAAAAGAACAATAGTGAATCAAGCTACTCTTTAAATTTACTATTAACTTACTAATTTAACTAAGACTAGAATTTGCCCCGGTGTCAGAATCTGGAATATTAATAAATAATGACATAAATAGCAACCACAGAATTAAGCAATTAATGAGTTCTTTTTACCACATGAAAGGCCCTGATGCAGACCCTTTAGCTCTTGCTAATGAGAAAACCAGACAGTTTCTCCCACAGGCAGTCTGTCGGCTTTCTTCAGGCATTTCATGAATTTTGGTCAGAGCGCCCATGATACACAGTAGGTGCCCAGGATGGCAGATACTCTCCTCAGTGCAGAAGGATGCCCAGAGCCAGACTGAGGTTGGCCAGCAGTCCAAAACTTTGCTTCACGGTTTATCAAACTTAGGTAAAAAGGCCAGTCTCACAGTGTGTTTAGAAACATCTTTTTTTGGTGCTTTAAGTTGGCTTATATGCTCTTTTCTTTCTTTTCCACAAGAATCCACTTTATGAGAACAGACGTGAGCAGAAGAAAGCCAATTATTTGACAATTTAAAAGGTGGAGGGAGTTAAAACAGTTGCTAAACAATAATGAAACTAATGTTGAATGGCATTCAATTAATATTTATAACGTGCAGCAATATTAACAGCAGAATTAACTTATTTTTGTACGTCTGACAGCTCTCTGGTTGATTAAGAATTGCATGATGATATTTTGCATATTTCCCATGCAAATACAGCATTATTTGCAAAATTATTTTTATCCTTAATTGAAGCTTTGTTTTGAAATCCTGGTTTTCTGCTGTACTGAAGCTCTGTAAATGATCTTATTAGGGATTTGATTTTTTTTCCTATCACCTTGTCATGCAAATTTACTTTTTGCATGCTATATATCAGTAGGGTCCTCTGAAGCATAGCACAGACCTCAACAACATAGGAACTCTTGCTCAGAGACTGGTGGGAAGACTTTCCATGGCTGTAGCCACAATGGCAAGAACAGTTGTAACATGAGAGTGCTTCTGAGTTTGTCAGGCATGAAAAACTTGTTTATTTTATGACTCTTCTTACAAAAGAAAGGTGGTCCTTGCCTCATACAATCACAGTACTACCCCTTCCGCTTTTAAGATGCTAATTTAGGGAATAGTTTTGGTGAAACCAGCCAGAACCCCTTGACTACGTGGAGGGAATTATTCAGTTAATTCTATTTTGTAATAATACTTTGATCTTTACCAATGAGCCCTCTTGTCTATTTTTATCTAAAGGTAACTAACATTTTCAAAAACATCTGTCTGATTCCCATTGCTGTTAGAGTTCCCAAGTTGTTTAGATGAAAATTTACATATCATGTATACCTAAAAGTGCAAATTACTGTCTAGATAGATTTATGGAAAGAAGCAGTCCAGAGGGTGCCTAATTTCCACTGGAAATCATGGGAATCCATGTTCAGCCTCGTTTCCTTTAGACAATCTATTGCATCTTTACACAGCTAAGAGTTCTTCTAAACCTGGATTTAAACAACTTTGTAAAAGGTTGAAGGGAAGGGAAACAAAGAAAGGGCTTGGAGTACCCACCTTAGCTTCTCAGAATCTATGTGGTGTGTTGTGAGCATCCCACAACACAACAGGGTTCCCAGTAAGATAAGTGCCAAACCAGTAGCTTGCCCCACACAATATGATGAATGTTTGGCAATACAGCCTGATACTGTAAGGGTGGGGTGGCCAAGGCCAAGCAGCCTTTCTGCACCACTGTCTATCAGTGCAATATCACACATTTCACTTCCTATAGGGAATAATATTCATCACTTTTTGGTCAGACTTACTCGACCTACTCCTGGTTTCAGTTTCAAAACCATGTAGGGATTTGCCTGAGTTATTAGTTTAGGACAACGATGGCCAAAAACCTAAATGAAATATGGTTGTAATGACAAGAACAACTAAGAATAATAACTTAGTCCATCCAAAACATAATTTCAGAGGAGAGGTGGAAGCCTGCATGACAAAAGCAATTTCAAATTTCCCTGGCAAAGGCACTAGGCAATAAACAGGTTCAATCCTGTGCTGATTCAGTATGATAATATAACAAACTTTTCTTTCTCCCACACTAGTGATTCTATGCTAAAGGTCTGCCCTGCTCTAAGAGAGAAGACAGGATAAAAGTGAAGGGAGAAAGAGTGAACAGAGAAGGAAGGGTTTTGCTGGTGGTTTTAACTCTTTTTCAACCTCCATCATGATTTTT
The DNA here is from genome assembly GCF_001715985.3 of Manacus vitellinus. NCBI lineage: Eukaryota > Metazoa > Chordata > Aves > Passeriformes > Pipridae > Manacus > Manacus vitellinus. Next base: position 4,143,963 of record NW_021940682.1, read on the forward strand.
TCAATTACATCCTGCCCTGCTTCCAAGAAGAAGAAAACAAAGGATGAATGTGGCAGCAGGAATTTATCTCAATCTCTACTTTCTTCCTTGGACAAAATTCAGATGCCAGGTTGTGAAAAAAAAAATAAATCTTCCTGTTGCCAGTTTTTCGTGCACTCCAGAGACAGACAGGATGACATGTTTTGGATCTACATCTGTATTTTCATGCTCTTTTGCCATTCCTTTTTTTCCAAGTAATTGACATTATTTTCAATACTGTAGAAACAATATCAAGCTATTCAGAACTCTCTATTGAAGAATAATAATCAGATTTTTTTGCTAGAAATAACAGTAAAAAAGCTGTAAGAGGGGAAAAAAGAAAATTGTTCAGTTTACTGTAGCAGATAAGTATGAACTCAAAAGATCTGAATTTGTGCCCTGCTCTGTCAGAAACTTCATTTATAACATTAGATAAGACTATAACCTCACTCCATCTCTGCTCCCAGACTGCATGATACGAATACTATGGACATTTTCCTCCTTGACTGTAGTGGGCTGGTTTAAGGGAAACCTTATGAGCCCTATGAGAAGTTATAAACACTTTCTGCAGAACAAAAAGAACAACATGATAAAAAATGTACTCAAAATTGTGAGGCAATAGGAGACTACTGTAATGACAATATATAAGTACCAATTAAATAATTGGTCTAGGCTGCAACTGTCTTAGCTGTGGAGTCTGTTAAAACACATCTGAAAATACAATATGCACATTTTTTGCTTGGACTAAGTATAATCCTGCCTTATACTAACAATATGGATGAAGTGACTTGCTTGTATGTATATCCACACGTAATTGAACATGTGATTAAGTGAACAGCTCCTCTGTGCCTCACAGCTGAAATTTTCTCAATATATAAATAAAATTTTAATTTTTTTTTTTCTCATAGTTATGTGCACTCCTCTTCCCTACAGGTAAAAGAGTTAAACTGAACAATACTAAAAAATCTGGAGGTCAAATTCTGCTTTCAGCAATAGCCAGGACACTTCAGACAGGATTTTCAAAGGGAAGGAGAGGCCAGGCTGTCCACAAACACAGGAGAACATAGCTGCTTACAACATTCTTCTTTCCCAGTATCCCAGCCCAGCTACACCAGGAATTGTTTTGGAACTATGTGGAGGCCAGGCAGCAATAACACACTTTCCCAGCTCACAGCCTGGACTCCTGCCCTACAGTGAGGCAGGCAAACTGTCCCCACTTCTTCAAAAAAGGGGGAAAGTGCCTTAACACAATGAAGGAGGAGGAAGGATTACCTCTCTTTAGCAGTTAGTCTGGGTAGGGGGGAGAAGCCAGGCCAGCAGCCTACAGTCCATTGCCCACGAGTTTGAGGGACTCACATCTCTGTGGACAGAGAGCAAGCTCTGCCTACCAGGCTAAAAGGATATTTGGGAATGAGAAAAACTCAGAAGCTCACCTTGCTGGAGTTGTCATACTGTTCCCTGTGATTGAAACTCCACTGGATTACACAGTAAGACAGGGAGGGAAGGATTTCAACCCTCTAGACAATCAGACAGGAGCTTCTGGATTGCAGCTCCTACTCCAATGATTGTATAAGCATTTTTCCAATGCAATTTGTCTAATATTGAATAAAGAACCACTCATGGGAGCTCCTTCCAGTCAAACATCCTAACCTTTAGGGTATATTCTCATATATACTCTTATTCTCTTTGCTGGATATGTAAAAATACATGTATGGTACAATGGTTATTGAGAGGTATTCTCTGTTTCCCAGTTATTTTTATTTTTGTTATTCCCTCACTAGCTTTAAACTGCAAACAAATGTGCTCCTGATAATTAGGCAGGACCTCTCCTCAGAAGTGGGAGCATGGGCTCAAATCCCTTAAGAATAAGGAAAAAAAATGAAAATAAATTTCCCACACCAAGACTGAGTGCTCTAGTTCCTGACCTGGTGAGTGGAAAGAGGAAGGAGAAAGGCACCTCCTTTACTGGCATTTGATGAGAGAGCAGCCTTCATGGCCGTGCCCTGCACCCAGCTTGCCTCTCCAGCTGCCTGCCTGGAACACCTGCCCAAACACACCTCCAGCAGGCACTCTGATCTCAATTGGGGAACAAAATAGATATGAAGCAGGTCAGCTCAGTCCCATCACAGGAGCCCCTGGGCGCAAACAAAAGCTGAATTTGGAGATATGAAGGTCAATGGTGAAAAGGGAGGTGCCTCCGGGACTATGTCTGAGGCCTGTAGCATCTAAGTGTGGGTTTAGAGTTAAAGGGGATCTCAGTCCCTGGGCAGTGAATAGTTGTGTCAATGAGATGTGCCCATATCCCATTCTGTAACAAACTGGCTCCTGGAGAAGGAATCAGCTGCTGTTTGTTTCTTCCCTTTTCCCTCACCTAGGTGGTACCTGGCTGCAGACTTTTTGGGCCCATAGTGTAAGGTAAGCCCCTCTGCCAGGTCCCTCACACAAACCCTTGATCCAGAGCCTCAGTACTGGTGATGGGGCTGCACTTTATCCTCCTAATTGGAGACTTGCAGGTCCCTCCTGCCTGAACAGCCCCTTTGCCCTGCGTAGAGGAGCCAAGAGACAGGTGCTGGCTGCTGTCAAAGGTCAGCTCACTCCTGAGAAATGTCTGTCTGCTGCATCCACAAACCCTCTTTTTTTGTTTCCCCTCACAGGGAGGAGCCAGGCTGGCAGATGTCTGTGGAGGTGGCAGGGGATGAGGTCTGTAACTTCCCTGCCTTCCTGCAGGTCAGTGGTATGGCAGTCATGATAGCCCTAAACATATATCCACATTTAGTGGTTTACCTACTATTTAAGGAATCCTATTGATTTAGATTCAAAATTTATTCAAGTTGAATACGTTGTGGTACCTTTAATAGGTAGGAACATCTTGTGTGAGGCATTAACAGCCAAAACACTGAGCTTACAGAAGGTGTCATCACATCTGAGCAAAAAATCCCTCAAGATAGTTAGTTTTCCTTTTTCCCAGAGGGAGAGGCTCTTTGCCAGGTGAGAGCAGTGGCTTGGAGACAGCCTTAACAGAAAGCCCTGGAAGTGCAAAGAGGTTCCCAGCCACTCTCTAGAGACCTGCTGCCCACATCCACAGTACTGCATCTCACTTCTCTCTCTTTCTCTCTCTCTCTCTCTCTTTTCAACTGATCCATAACTCAAACTTTTGAGGTTCCCTCACCCTACTGCAGCTTGAGAGCAGCATGGCCTTCTTCCTTCTTCTGAGAGGAGATGCAGGATGGGACGTGGTGGCCAGGGAGCAATAACAAGTACGGGAGAAATGTTAGCTTCGAGTAATTGAAGAAAGCAGTTAGATCCCTTTTTGGTCATGTTTTGAAAGCAAAACGAAAGGGTCAACCTCCTGATTTAAATTGTTTAAGAAAAGAGAAAAATAATAAGAAAAGTGCACTGTGTATACAAAAAAAAAAATCTCTAAAATTTGCCCGAGTGTAAGTATGCAAACGAGTGCAGAGTTCTCCAAATATGGACTCGGCGTGAGTCGGAGGGGCATGAGCCAGGTCTCATGAGTAAACAAAATAAAAATACCAGAGGGAATGTTTTAATAGCTCCTTTTAATTCCCAGTTCAAATAGATTCCTTGCTTAATTTGTTCAAGTGAAGCCGTGTCGATTTGGTAGTTGTTATGGGTTTGTTTTACTGAATGCAACAGGGCCTGATCCTGGGCTGTATTACACTGAGAGCACACCAGAGAAAGTTCCTGGCTACAGGAGGGTTACAGCAAACCCACATACCAGCAGCAGCAAGCCGAAGAACCAGAACCATTATTCCCAACAGTCTGTTTTGCAAATAAACCTTTTAACTACTGGAAAATCACTGCACCTCCGACCACTGCGAACGCACAAGATTTACAGCTTTGCTGAGACCATGCAAATCTCATGTGCTGAACTTTCCCAGAAAAGCATATTAATCTGTCAGCTAAAGGAGTTTCTAAAAGAAACGCTGACAAGGTACTGAACTGAGATTTGGGACGCCCACGTTCAGCTCCTGGCCTGGCTCTATTGCTGGACCGCAGCAATTTTAGACCTGTCTTTTCCAGACACAGTGCCTGAGATTTCACACTTGGACACTGGAGATGATGCAATTGTGTGAAGTGATTAGAGATCTACTAATAGTAGCAAATTTTAGCAACAGTGGCGAAGTCTATGAATTCCTGCCTTCTAGAAATATCTCTGCTGTTGGATCACCAGATGCCTGTGTGCAAGTCACTGAACTTTGCTGCTCTTCAGAGCAATTTCATGCCAGTTGGACACAACACGTTTTACGCACTGTGCAGAGAGCTAGTAATAACAAATTATATTTTCAAAGTCCCTTGGAAGCATTAATTACTAAAAGTGATCATTCACATCACCACAAAGCGTCAGAAAGTTGGCCAGGTGCAGCTAAAATTTGAGGTACAGATTCTCATTCAAATTACGGCCATTTTTCTTAACTTATGTGAATTTCAGTGACCAAAGCCTGACTGAAAAACTATTACTTGTGAATGGTAACACCACCTATGGTTTTTAAACCTGATACCTTTCTTTTACCCTCAAACTGAAACTTTCATTTTCAGCTAAATGACTCCAGACAGCTATTATTTCTACCTGGCTCTATGCCTGCTGTCCAGTTGTACAGAGAGACATTTAGTTAGTAAACTCAGTGCCATTTCTTTGAGGTTTCTGATGAAGGATATGTAGAAAAGAAGAAAATTGGCCCAATGCCATGAACGACTGCTCAAAACTCATAAATAACATCTTCTCCTGGATCTATAATTTAAAGAGGAAGGTTAGCCATAGCAATATGAATTATATTTTTGTCTCCACCCCACTCTCATATCCTTTGCTCCTCAGACACATTTTTACCAGGTGGACAGGCAAGTTTTTAATGTGAGCAGGACTCTGGCTGAGATCCGGGTTTTACCTCCAGAGCTGGATGAATGTGATCAATTTATCCCTTTCCTGCACTGATTTGTCTGCTGGCAAATCACCAAGCAATTCCCAGCTAAGAAAATGTCACTGTAAGATGATATATAGGGTGAAATGGAGAGCAGTTCCTTCCTCAATATAGCTGCAGATGATGTAGTCAATGATAGGCATTTTAGATGGAGAATAATATTCAGCCATCTAGAAGGCAGGCTTCCATCTTGTTTATACCTTCTGAAAAAGCTGTTACACTGGAAATATTTTATTTGCATGGCCAACGAAAGCTATTTTAGACACAAAGGTCAGTCTTGTGGAAGGCAGAACTTCATTTTTTAATGCATCCTGAAAGAGCTCTTACACTGAAAACATTTTACTTGCGTATTCATAGTCAAGGACCTTCTGTGTTATAAAGACAAGGGAAGAAACAGCACTTGTGAGCAAGCCAAGGTGCCTGGGTTCACTTCACAAATGAGATTCAGGCTCTGCATTAGTCCCTCCAACTTATCAGTGCCCTAATCTCGGGGGGATTCAGCACCTCAGTGGTGGTGGGGGGGGAGACCAAGGTGCCAGTCAATGAGATTTGCTCAACAAACACAAAGTCTAAATCAGCCAGTAGAAAATGCGGGCCTTAAGTCTCTGCCATCTACATGCATGACTCTGAGAGTTGAGGGGAAAGTATTGCTGTATATTCCAGTACCATATGCTAATTTTGAGGGTCTCAGTTGAGGTTCTCAGACTGTAGTTGGTTATCTAGACTCACAGCTGGCTAAAATCCTTTGTCTTCAACCTCCTCCTGGCTGAAGTCCTCTGAGAAAAACTCCCAAGTTTGCTCTGGGTACAAATGAATAACTAGATCTGACTTTTTGGGAATTTTGTTTAGCTTAGGTCTGCTGAACTCAGCCATGAGGTTATTTTAAGAATGGACGTGAGGTGGGCAAATTCAGGCAGATAACACTTTCTGTCTTTGGAGCAGCTCAGAAGTCAATCCCTTCCTTGGCAGAGCCTGCTGTTACATTTTCAAGTTGCTGTGGCTTTGCACACTTCTTTATTACAGAACAGACTTACTCCAGCAAGAACCGCTGGATCTGGAGAGAAGACTGGAAGAAAGGTGAGGGAATAATTTGACCTCAGAACAGAAAAAGAAATATTTCAGAATATTTCTGGCAGAAACAGCAAGGAAAAGAAGATCTTAAGAACCTGAGCCAGGGATCACAGTTTATGTTTTCTCTCTGTTATCTTTCCCCAATGACTGGACAAATGGACTTCCACCTCACAGTCTGCTTGAAGATACGACTGTAGCAAACCCGATGGAAGTAGCATGTCTTTCCCAGATGTCAGATGATGCTGAACAAGCACAAAAGAAAGCTAGGATGGAAGAGTCATGAGGACATGAGTCACAAATTTCTTTCAATCCTCATTTCAATTACTTCCTGCCCATTAAGAGGAAAATAGCTACCACAGAGTAAGCGCAGGAACATCCATAGAGAGAGAGAAAGCTTGGAACACCACAGATATTATTTAAGAAGTATTTGCTGATTTAAAGAAATTACATATTATTTCTTGTATGTTTGCTTATTGAACATCATAAAGGAAAACTCTATGTCAGCTTGCTAATTCAACCCAATGCAATCTGTTCAATCACCTAGTTTTGCACGGTGTCCCAGAAAATCCTGTACTACATTCCTTTTTCCAGACCCACCCCATTGGTGCTGACAAGGGAAGAAATGGTTCTTTGCTGTCTGTGCCATGAGGAATTCCTCACAGAGCTGAGGATTAAATGTGGCTCTTGTAAACAGATTGTCTTTTCTTTAAATTGATGTTAGTTAAACAAAGCTATCGTTTCCTATCACAATATTTATGCTTGCTACTAGCTCTTCTGTCTCCAAGTTACTTGCTAGCGCAAGGTGGTGATCAGAAAGGAGAAAAGTCTATGTTTGGGGACTTTTTTATTTATGAAACACTGGAAGAAAGATTAAGTAGCATTAATTCATCTTACAATGTTTTCACAACAGAAAAAAAAGTTGGCAAAAAGTATATTATACAAGCTCAGTCAGCCAGCTCCCAGGGTTGTAACTGCTATTTGCCCCGGGCCAATTATATTTTACATGATCAACACACCCAATAATTAAATAATGAATTGGTTTCTTTTGGAAACTCTATAAAACGTCATGGACCAGAGAATATTTATCTTGCCTCTGTGATTCCTGCTGAAGAAACATCTGGTTCTTTTTTCTTCAATCAACATGAAGCCTGAAGGGGCCCAAATTCAAAAGCAATTATATTTTATGTCATTTATGTGCATTACAGGCTGACAAATTTAACTTGTTGGAATATGCAATCCCACCCTCCCTATCCAATTTATGCTGATCGCATTTTCAGACAGCCATGGAAAGAGCTGTTGCAGCTTGATAAAAGTTGTTGATCTATCAACTCCTGTAACTCCATCGACAGAGTTTACAATAACAAGATACTTATTCTAACATAAAAGCTGCCATTAGACTATGTTCCCTTCCACAGGGATTATTGGCAGGGGAAACTCTAGGAAAGGTCTCTTTGCATGTACCCCGTAGCAGGTCCTTCAAGTGCCCTCAGCCTTCATTTGATTTTGAAAGAGAAGCACGGTAGTTTCCTTTAAAATCAACTTTTACTTTGAAAACAATAGAAGGCTTCACTGACAAAGACACCACAGGTGCAAATTCTGGATGGTATAACTTTCCACTTCTCTTAGAAGACCTGTTTGAATACTGAATCTCTGCTGTTTCACAGTGATACCTGTAATGTTTGTTCACAAGCAATAAGGTAGGTATATCTGAGCCCATTACACCCCATGTGCTGCTATCAGAGCAGAGCTTGAAAGCTAACCTGGTGAGGACACCCTGTGGTACCTCTGGTGTCACAGCCTGGGGTGTGGGTGATTTAGTAAATGGTAACATATCTTGTGAGCTTTATGTGAACTAAAATCTCTCGGACCATGCTAGGAAGCTTAAATAGCACCATGACAACGCTCTCAGTAATGTCTTCTGTGGGTGGATGAAATGTCAGACTGCTACAGGTACTGCCTTTGAGAAGAATAGGAGAACAAATGCACTTACATCTTCTATAAGTATTGTCATGTATTAAAAAAGACAAGTTTATCCCCCTCCAATGTTGACAGTTAATCTCAAAATTCGTAAAAGTTAAACAACAACAGCAACAACATAATAACATGTGCTTGGAGAGCTATTGGGATTACTCCACCATCACCTTACACTTCCCTCCCAACTCATCAAAAGCTAACTTAAACATTTTAACTGCCTTCAACTATGTGCTGGGATGTGAAACAATGCAGCCAGAGTTTGCTAAGTTGTAAAAGGGATGTCAGAGCTTCTCTGGGGAGAATTGGAAAAACCACCTTATGAGTCACTTTATGAGCCTTACGAGTCAGTTGAAGCATGGATGATTACGTTTGCCAATGTAATACCCATTTTCAGTTTCTGTTGAGCCTTTTTTCCCCTCTGGTATCTTCCACTGCTTTACTATAGAGGGGATAAAGTGCTGGGGAAGATGTGGAGGTGGATAATTGCATTCAGATAACTATATAAGTTTCGGTATTTCAGGATTTCTTGTCTACCTTTCTTCCCCCGTGGGTATATTTGGATCACTGAGAAATCCCCATTATTTTGCCACAGCTAACTTCTGCAATGCAAATTGCACACAGATGAGTGATCTGTAGCTAGGCCCCACTTGGAAAAAGCTGCATGGCTTGCTTGCTGCAGCCCTCTGCCCTTTCTCATATGCTCTGATGATGCCACTGCTACCGCCTCTTCCCTCCTTCCCAGGATACTTGTCACCTCCTTTCCATTCGTGCCAGATCTGTGGTCTGCTCCGACAGCTCCAGAGCTGAGCCAGACCAAATGCACCCACCCAGACCACGGTGACACCCTCTGGAGATATTTGGGTGAGCCAGCACACTGGTTTCCCTCTGGGAGCTGTGGGCGAGCCCCAGGCTCATCCCAGCAGCGGGGTCCTGCCCTGCACCCCCGCTCCAGTGTGCTCACACTTCCCTGCTGAGCTGCCTCACCACTTGGAAACCGCCTTGCCAGTGAATTACTGGAGATGAGACTTGCCCAAGGATCTTGGCCATCTCCGCCTACTTGCAGCTGCAGGGCTATACATCAGCTCCCCGCATCATATAGCTAGACCACAGTGCTCCTTGTTTCCAGCTTCTAAACTGTATTAAAAGGCAGCTAAAAATACCTTAAATACTTTCCTAATGTTCCTTTTCCATGTAAACAACTGCTGTGGGAGGAAGTGGCTTGTACATTTTTGTCTGGTAGGGGTGGTTCACACTAAGAAAACGTTTAAGAACGCCTATATGAGACCATACTAACTGATGAAAAAAAATCAATTGCCAAATTTATGCTAAGAAGAAAAAAAAGGTAGGCCTTGTATAGCTGCTGAAGTTCCGAAAGGTTCTTGAACTGTTTAAGTAACTTTTAGGCCATCCTATAACTGGAAAACTGCTGAACTGTTGTTTTCATAAATATTCCCCCACAGGCATACAGGAACAGACTGTGTTGACAAGTGGGAACCTCTGCTTGAGCCAGAACTTTGGCCAAAGTTTTCTTCTGGAAGCCAGAGCAGCAACACTTCTCCAGCCCCGAGAGAAGTGGCAAAACATCCACTGGTCCAGTTTACCAATCCTGACATATTTCTAATGTCACAAAAGCGTCATAGGTGCAAGAGTCAGGTGGTCACCGAGGGAGGGAAGCGCCCACAGCATCTGCCCTGGCACCTTTGCTGGAGTTCCGCGTCTTGTGCGTAAATTGTATTCCCAGTGGGTGTTGCACTACTTGCTACTTTCTGCAACAAGTTTTTGAGCATGGTAACATATTTCTTGACATTTTGAAGCAAGGTAGGTCTGCCAGGCTGGCATATACACTCCCAAGCATTGACTGATGCCGTAATCCCTGAGTCAGTACTGAGCCACTGCCCTAGCATAGTGCTAAGAGGGCTGGATGTGTCTTGTTTTGGAACAGGCACAAGATTATGAGTACTTCATCCCATCACCCTCCTCCATACAATGGTAATTACAAGTCCTGTGGTATTTTTTCTCAAGAAAAGGGCTGTTAGCTTAAGCTGTCCCAGCCAAAATTCCACTTCAGGTCATTTCCTTTGCCTTCCCACACTCATTGCCTCTGTAATTTAAATCTTATACTCATTCTCCTGGGCCACATAGTGTTACTTTTTTCTGATCTAATTAAACTGTGAATCCATTGCAATGGATAATTAAGAAATCTGTTTTCAGAACTAGGACCAAGGCAGTTTCATCTTCCTTGTGTGTTCAGAACACTTTGGAGAGTAAAGCAATATAGAAATTGGGCCTAACTTTATTAAGCAATTCTTTAATTTTTCAGTTTGTTCCTAAATTCTCAAAATGGATTTGTAATGTTGTGCTTTCAGGAGAGGTAAGTGCAGAGGCAAGAGCTCAAGCAACAGTTACCTCTTGAGGGTCTCAGTACTCACTGCTCGTACACAACAGCAGGGACTGATGGGGTCTCAGAAACTTTCAAAATCAGGTGCAAAATACCTCAAGCTGGTCTTCCAAAAGCACAAATAAGTTCTGAAGTTTTTTACCTAAACAAACACTAGTTTCACCAGTAAGCTATTGTAAGCAGAACACTAATGGGGCACTCCTTTGTATAGAGAATTCACAGCAACAGTAACAAAGGCAATTTATCTAGGCAGGGCATTAAGCCAGCATTCCTATCACCTTTGGAATATTCCTTATCTCACTCTCAAACCATATGTTTCAGCCAGTCCCAGTTAAGATTGAAAGACTATAAAATAATCACAGCAAATGCTTAAAATAATGCAGGACTGTTTTAGTCAGTAACATTTCCTGTAATCATTCTATATGAGCCAGAATTTTTGCTGATGCTAATTCTTAATATAAGAAAACCACCAGATCCTTCATTGAAATCAGTGGCCACATGCTTCTTGATTTTAATGAGTTGAAGTGTCTAATCAAAGTAAATTCAGAGAGGGAGAATTTTTTTTTTTTTTTTTTTTTTTTTTATTTAGGACCTTGACTTTACAGAGCTGAGAGAATATTCATCTATTCTACTTTATTTAGCTCTCCAGGTAGAGTCATTATTTGGAAAGAAAGTCAGGCCTGTTTCACCCTAGCATGTTTGCAGGGGAAGTTCTTACAGAACAGCCCTGCCAGGCAACTTGTTCACATTTGCTGGTAGTAGTTTCAAGTGACTGAAAATCTCAGTCATTTGGAGGTTCTTGGGAGCCATTGGAAACAAGCAGCTCCCTTGTTCCTGGTCTCACTAGGTGCTTGTCTGCAGCTCAGCTGGCAGCAAGCAGGCACTGTGGTAGAAGCAGAAATATACTGAATTATTTTTAGCACCTCAGGAGGGACTCCTAGACTAAACCTTTGAACCACAGTGGCAATTTAGGTGGGAAAAGCTTGTCCTTCTGTTGCCTGTGTTGTAGCTTTTCTACACAAAGAACACAAGTCTTGACAAAAGACAAAGCCATTCTCAATAAAAAAACATCTCCTTCCACAGCAGCTTGAACTGTTATTTTTTGTCCCCCAAATTTTCTCCGTTCTTGCTATAAGAATCTTGGCGTATTTATTCTAACAATGATCAAAAGTAAAAGAAATCAGAAAGATCTATTGCCTTGTTCTTTGCAAACAAAGATCTCAGAGATATCGTAAGGCTTTAGACAAAGAGTTTCTTCCTGATTTAGATGTGTTTCAACACCACACCTTGGATGCTCTCAAACACACCAAACACAGAAGTTACTACTGGTTAACTGGTTGCTAACACCTACTATGGCATTTAAGTTCAGTCTGCTATCTGAAACCACTTCTTAAAGCTCTGTAAGCTGAAATTTGCCTATGCCAGGTTAAGAAGTGCTCACAGGAACTAATGAGAGCAGTAATACCAGCAAAGAGGAAGAGCAAACAGGGGAATGATGGCAATCTGTTAAAGCACACAGTTGTTCGCTAAATTAATGTCTGTCCATGGTATAATGGCAGATTTTTGATAGGGTTTAGCTACTTATATCTTGCCTCATTGCCCCCATGAATGATGAAATCTCTATGCACAAAATCTCCTGTTGGCCACTAGTCCTTAAGCAGTTTAAAGGCACACAGGGTACCTGCATTTTTCCCAACAAATCTGCTACTCTTTTGAAAGTCTGCTTTAGACTTTCCTGGGCCTTCAAGTTTTCACAGCAGCAAGCAGCCAGGCCTGCTGTGGGATCAGGATCTGAAGGACATTTCCTCGCCCTGCACATTGAGATCTAAATTGGGATGGCATTTTGGAACACTCTTCTCACATTAAGCTTTCTTGCACAACCTTTCAAGGAAACTCCTGAAGAAAACTTTGTCTCATAACTCATCCATTAAGGGTATCCACCAAGGCTTAGTAGGGTCAGGTTTAATTCTACCTTCTGTTTGGGAGAGTTTGAACCCATATCTCCCACTGTGAATTCTTTTACCATGGGACCATATTCTATACACAAGGAGGGCTGTTGCAAAACTCTTTTGAAGCGGTTCCAGTGTGCTTGGATTAATGAAGCATTCATTGGGCCAGAGAGAATACAAGTGAGAGAATAAGCATGACTCCATTGCCTTGTGATTAGAGCATTCCCAAAGGGAGGAGACCTAAGTTTTTTTCCCACTCTAATGGCTATTTAATGTTACAGCATTTGATTATACCATATTATATCAATACACTTTATATTACATATACAAATGTGCACGTAAAGAAAATGTTAAATAGTCATTTAAATGGGGACTGAGACCAAGATTTCTTCCTCTAACCTCCTTCTCAGGGGGTGTCATAATTACTGGATTATGAAGTCATGCTTATTCTCTCACTCTCTCTGGACAATTAACATTTAATTATTCCAGCTCATGTGAAACATTTTTGATAGGAGGATTTCAGGCTCTGCAGTCTGCTGTAACCTGAGAGTTAGAGTTCCATGGATTGAGTGTCTCAGGGTCAAGGTGTTTTCACCCCATGGCTCCTCTTCAGCAGTACCACCTAGACAGCCTTGCTCTGAGAGCTGACATTTGCTGTTCCCATCCTCAAACACCTAATCTCCTCTCATGGTCTACAGACAGTACTTCACAGGCCACCTAGGAACCAAATGCAGAACTGTAGCTGCCATTACATTTAATAAGCTTTGCATGTTATGTTGCCTGAGCTCTTTTCTGCATCCAACCAAAACTACCTGCTAAAGGCCAATATAATAAGCCAAGCAGACTCCTAAATTCTGAACCAGACTTCCTTCTTTCTCTTTGATTTCCCAAGTTAGGCAGATCTGTGTCTAGCTAATAAGCAGATGGGCGAGTTCAGAGGAAAACTGAAGTGATAATGTTGCTAGGAGTTTCAAAATTATTTCATAGTGGTTGCAATGTTTTAGGGAGGGGTGTCTGTAATCATGCAGCTCATGATTCATGGTTGATATTATGAGGTTGTCAGGCCAAAAACTACCCAGCCTTTGCCCTCTCATGGACACATATACATGGGTAAGCCAGGAACAACTGAATATCATTAGGCAGAGCCCTTTGGACAGTGGATAGTTACTAAAAGCAGAACGGAGATATCAAGTAGTGAGCATGGCTTTAAAATAAATGCCTCACAGGACAAAGGCCATGGGCATAAGAGTTAACAGAATAAAACTGGCAAGGTCCTTCTATCAGCATGTAATTCATTGCCAGAGAAAAGGAAGGCACCCCAGTAGTGCTTTAGCTTAAGGAATACCTTGTTGTGTCACAGGACTGAGGCGGTGAAGCACAAGCACAAATAAGATTCTTGTGCTACTGAAAAGAGAGTATGTGATGCTCACCACTGCTCTGTAAAATGTGCAGATTTTGTTTCCTTGTGCCTGCTTCGTCTTGGTTAAGGGAGGTTATCACAGCAGGTTCATGTCTTTTGGGATGTGTAGTGTGTGACTGGGATGGTGGTGTGGGGCACCACGACAGACACCCAGGCCAGATGGTATCCAGATGCCTATTTGCAGAAGGAAATCAGTAGGGGATGCTCCTGCCAGAGGATTTAGCCTAGAAAACCACAGCCAGAATCCAGGACTGAATGGTGGTCACTCTCTGGAAACTCAGTTTTGTGCGTGTGACCAACAGGTCTCTTCAAGCAGGCAGTAAAACAACAGGCAGTTTGAAAAGAATGAGATCTTGAAAAAACTGCAGTTATGGCATGGACTGCTTGTGCTTCCCTCAGCTTTGGTAGCACATACTTTTCTATTTCATTTCTAAGCTCTGTGAGAATTATGAATCAGCCCTGTAATGAATACAATCTGACAAAGAGGTGTCTGGATTTTATTAGGGGGGAGAAACATATGTCTTCCTACATCCCTCATGGTTCCTGCTAGAAAAACAACCTAATGCCAATAAAGAGCTATAGATAGAGAGATAGATACACAGAGACAACTTCTGTAATTGAAAATTATTACATAAAACTTCAACTTAACAACTCCGTTGCAAAAAGATCTCCATCCTTTGCTTAACATGGATTTCTGCACCTTGCTTATTTTTCAAAATGTAAAAAAGATCTTAAAATACCACAGTATCTCCATGCTTCGAGGATAATACCCTTTTTCCATTCACCAAGTGTTGATCTCTAGAACACTTTTCATTACATATTGCCTGAGCTAGAGTTGGTGATGCTGCCCCTGACACCTGTAAATCAGAGGAAAGATGTGCAGGGCTACACTGCTCTGACACCTCATCTCTTCCCCAGCCATCACATTTTCACCTGCTCGTTGTGTGAACACCAGCAGGGTTCTGGCAGCACAGCTGGGTGCAGGCTCAGTGCTAATGTGAGCCGGGCACAGAGTCTGTGTCCTTTCAGCACTGGTTTATCTCCCTGCTCTGGGTCACTTCTCCAGTCCTGATCCTGCACTCAGGCCACACTGCAAGGATTTCAGTTCTGGACTGAGCCTGGATTGTCCTTGGACTTAACCTCCCTTCACAGAGAGAATTGTAATACAATGTGAAAGATATATTAGTAAGTATGTTATGAACCAAACCCTCCTCCCTTTAGAAATTACTTTAAAATATCATATATTAAGAAGTTATTCACTTTCATCTAATAATTCTATTCATTAACTGAAAATTCTAGAATGTAGCACCCATATAAAGTGGCTCATCTTAACTGGAAAAAAAACCAACTCTCTGACCTAACCTGAACTCATCATAACCAGGAGCCTTTCCTTCTTGCGAATACATCCCCGCTGAATCTTGAGAAACTTTACAAATACCTTCCCCTCCTTACCTCTCAGGTACACATAGACACACACATATACACACACTCATGTACACCCTACTTCATTTTTTTTTAATGCAAATTTTATGCTGCTTCAGGCTACAGGACTCATAACCCTAAAACCTTATGAAAAGGGAGTTTGACATTCTGCCCCCTGACCAGCCAAATGATTATTTTTCATTACAGCCAAAATTTACCAGACACTGGACCAAAATAATTTTATGTACATTTCGTTTAAAGATCTGCTGTGTTTATCTCATGAGGATATGCTGCAGACTGACAAACTCTGCTTTCAAGAGCCTTCCTGTAGTCTTTTTTCACTTAACTCATCTTTTTTTAGGATTGATACAATAGGGCAACATCTCACATTCCCTTCTCCCACACTATGGCCATATATGAACAGTCCTTAATTTCTTCATGCAAAAAGATAAAAAACCCCTTGTCTCAAGTACAGCAGGACTCTTTAATGCAGGAACATCTGTCTACTAGAATTTAAATCAAGAACAAAGCTCATTTATCATAAGTTCTACCAACACCGGCAGCAAGCATATACCATGTTTCCTGTCAGGATGACCTTTATCTTTGAGTAAGAGAGCAGCAAAACAAGAGAAGAACAAATACAAAGTTCCTAGAGGAGAGCACAGCATGTCCTGTCTCTGCAACACATTACAGGAAAAGCTAGAATAAAAACTCTTAAAGAAAGACATCACAAAGGCAGACGCAAGAGCAACAGCAGACAAAGCTAAAGGCAGAAAATAGAAACATTTAACCTACCACACCTCCTGATGTATCAGTTTTCCTTGTTCAACAGCAGTTTTGGGACTTCCAGGAAGTTTTACACCACTGTTTGTGGTAAACATCAACCTGGTCACTGCTCAGTATCAGTAGATTTGTTGTTCTGGAAATTGTTGCTATTGTTTCAAAAAGCAAACATCGAACAGACGAAATCAGGTCCTGGATATGTGCTGTCACTGAGACAGAAGACCAGTGTTGAAGAGAGAGAAGTAAGGGAAACAATAGAGACATAAAAAGCCACAGAACTATAAAAAAAATCCCAAATAGACAGGCAAGAAAAGGGGAAACAGAGAGGAGAAAAAGTCCTACATACTAGTTGATCTTAAATTCAAAATTTTCCTCTTTTACCAATTTTTGGTGGTGCTTTTTTACTGGTAGCTTTCTAGCAGAAAGTGCTCCATACTAAGCCTGACACTCAGAGTATTGTTTTAATACTGTTTTTTAAAACAGGGTGTTGCACTTCAGTAACAAAAAGGTGTCACTGGGTCAATTAGGAAACAACACATTACACCCCTGTGGACAAAAGGCAAGAAGCTGAAATAAGAATAAAAGAGAGCCTAGCAAGGCATGTCCCACCACAGCTAATGCTTCTTTAGTTGCCAGTATGCACAACCTTTGTGTACAATGATGTCCATAAGTACCTGATGTACAGAAACTCTGTACAAGGCCATCTAATCCTGATTCTGGTTCCCCTTTTTCAACATTAGATCTCAAGATCCAATATTTCCTCATGAAAATTCCCTTCATCCTGAGCTGGGAAGAAGCCATGCTGAAGTTGTCATCAAATACTTCTCTCACACCTTTGTAAAATCATTGGGATTTACCCTATTTACAGCAGAATTTAAATTCATTTATCCCCTGAAGCAATTAACACAAACCTTACACTGCTGGGGGTGGGAGGGCTGTATGCAAAACAAGGTTCCCAAGCAACCTGATTTCCAGAAGTACCAGCAGCTTGGAATTAGTCTTTGTAACCATCTCTTCAGCACTTCTGAAAAAATGAGCTATGATTTTAGGTATCAAATTATGAATTTCAGACACTAACTTCAGGACACTCTTCTTCTGGGTCTTGAGCTAAGTGAAAGGATGGATTTTATCACCAGTTATCACACTGCAGCCTCTTGGTCTTGTGGGGGGCATTTGACTGAACTGCATATTCAAAGCACCTCCTAAAATGTATGCAAATGGAGAATTTCAAATTTCCCAGCATTTTCCCAAGATATAGCACCAGACACAGCCAGTCTCAAAGTTTAGGCAGAACAGGTTCCTACAGAAAGCTTGAAAGCAATAGCTTTACATTCAGCTGTAGAAAGAAAAAAAAAAAAGCCCCTACACTGTGATAGACTTCACTTTTCACACCTACTCAGTGTCAACACCTGTTTAGCTGTAGGTTTTTGAAAAAGCAGTGACTTACTCGAACATTGCTACAAAAGTACCTTATTTCTACATAAATGACTTATTGCAATTTTATTTCATATTATTCAACATAAGCTATTTCTAGTATATATCTATAACGTATTGTGGGTAGAAAGAGAACCTCTGATGAACACATAGCAGTGAGTTCTAGAGAGGCAGATAATTTCCTTCACTTAATAATAGTTTTCTTTCCTCTTGGCTGCAGACTTTCATAACTAGCACTATGCCAAACATTCGAAGATTGGATTATGGCCTGTCGTACTTGATTATTTTTGTCAGCATGCTGACCCAGTGTGCCCTTTTCTTGTGTTGTTCCTTCTGTTTCCATTTTTCATGTCATCCAGCTTTTCATCTTGTCAATCAGCTTTTGACTTCCTGATTAAAGTGTCTGTCACAGGAGCAGCCTGGTCTCCAGTCAGTTGTTTAATTTGTTCCTCATGGCATCCAATTGAGTTATTCATCTGGCCCAGCTGTTCCCAAGTGCTTCCAGCATCACTTTTTCATGTGTTTGGGTTTAACCTCTATATCTATGTACAACAGTGTGAATTGTTCCATTCATTCTGTTGACTGTGGATTGCTTTGCCTCCGTCTAATGCCTTGACATTGCTAGGACGGCTGCTACTGTATTCTGCGGCTTAACCAGCTGAGAGAAAAGCAGTATTTTCACCCTGGTGTTATGGTAACAAGTACAACTAAACAGACTAGTTCTCAAGTACTATAGCAGGCCCAATTTTTAACAATTAGAAACATGTAATGGAAAACTCTGCTCTCAGGGATTTGAATCCACCCAAAAAAATAATGTTGATGACGCTTGGCAGGAGGAGAGAAATGTTACTTTGCCAGGAATTTTTAGCATTCACTTGAAATCAGTTCGCTTCATTATCATGAGGGATGTTTGCTCAGTGCCAAGTCTAGGCCTGGTATAACCCAGCCATAACTCCCAGTGACTTATGTGGGAGTTGCACAAGCTCACAGCAGGGCTAAATTTGGTGATCTGACTGAAGTCGTACAGGCATCCAGTTGGAACAATAGAATTTAAATCAATTCAGTGTCATCGCAGCAAAATGCTCAAATCTTGTTGTGTTGCTTTAATTGCTGCTTTTCAGAGAGAATTAGGGAAGAAGGATTAGCATTAAATTCTGACTCTACTCCATGTGTTTTTTCCCTCAGGAATAACAACTCTTATGCCTCAGTTTCCCTACTGGATATAACAATACACACTACACATCAGGATGAAGAAATTATTGTTTTTAAATAAGTTGAAGCTGAAAAACGCTGAGTATCATTATTTATGATTACCTGAAGCTAATATAATTGAGTAGAATGCTGGATTGGTTTTGAATTGTGTATTACAGGGGAGGAAGGCATTGTTTGCTAACCGACTTTAATTTTTTATGGAAGTCAAGCAAAGTCCATGCTTTAAGGAACAAGCTGATTGTTTTAGGATTTGGGGAGAACCTCTTCTTCTTGAGTGCTCTATTCTTGAATCTTTTTGTCCTGTCTTCTACTGTCTCACAGAGTGTCACCATCTGCTAATGATAGGATGACTTGATGACCTTTCTCACATAAGAAATTCTCTGCTTCAGTGTAAAAGTATATTGCATTTACATAAGTTTTATCTGATAAAGGTATAGAGCTGAAAATTTCATCCCAAGCTGGGTAGATTTTCAGCAGACTGCAGCTTTCTTTCCTATTGTACTAACATTACTTTCTCCACAGACACATCAAGACTCAAAGTGCTGATTCCGTAGCACTGTGAGTTTTTAGTAGAGTTTTATACACCAGAAGAATTTTATTAAAACAATATTAACTCAGTCGAGTCCCTGTTGGATGCCTGTCCACATCATAAAAACCACTAGCTTGACTGGCACTCACTGGCACCCATGTAGGAACTCTCAGTGGGGAAGCCAAGGCCTGAATGGACCTGGGTCCTGAGGTGCCCTTTCATCCCTACAGGTGGTCTTCCCAGCTCAGAAGTGAGGTACGTTCTTGGAGCAGTACCATACCTGTTCTGGGGCTAAACAAATGACTTCAGCTTTCATCACCTTCATGCCAAAACTTTTCAAGAGTCTTTCTTTTTTCTTTTCTTATTCTCTTTTTTTTTTTTTTCCCAAATAAACAATCTAAAGTTCTGTTTGCTTGTTAATAAAACTGCATTCTTTCCAGTTGTAATTTTGCATTTATTTAGAAAACAAAGGTATAGCAAGGATCAGGGAATATCTCCAGCAGCATTTGGGATTTGGAACCATGATGAGTCTAAGAGACTCTTGCTTTCCTCTTAACTTTCTCACTGGTTTTGTAGAGGCAGACACAGGACCTTTTAGAGAATGAAATCTGGCTTTAATCACAGCTAAATGGCTTCCATCCTGCTGGTGAATTTTTTGAGAAGGACTGTTCCTTAAAAGCCCTGCTGTGAAAAGCATGTTATTTGGAGTGAATTTGTATTTGAAATGCATTCTATTTCATATGAGTTTGTATTTTCTAACCTCACAATATTTTAGGATGGGTTAAAAAATATGGCAGTACAGGGTAAATATGTGCACTGGGCCTAATAAGTTGGCCCATTCTATCAGTATCTAAATCTCTCCTGGGTGCAAAAACGGAAAAAGGAAGAATTAATTCTGAAAAATAAGCTGCATTGTGTGGCCACGTGCAATACAGCCATTCAAAAGAGGTCGTGCAGTGAATTACCACTGCTGGGCTTGCTTGGAAACATTGACCTGAGTCCTCTGAATTTCGTTCCCTTGTACATTTTCCATATAACTTGACTCCTTCTTGGTTAGTCAAGAAAATAATTGCACGATGTCTCAAATCTGCCCTTCCCCCAGCATCTTGTATCATAAAATAACTCCAGGCGCAATATGTTATGCAAGTCTGTGATCATCCCTCTAATTTCTTATAAAAGATATGACCTCGTTATCAATGAAGATATTTTTAAAGTACTGATCATCTGAGTTAAAACCTCACGGAGAGAAATGCAAAATACCTTCTAATCTCTCTTAAAGCCCAACTCCACATTGTTTGTGCTCAATTCAAATTCCACGCAGTTTTCTTTGCAACCCAAACCAACTACGCTACTTTTCAAGATGCACAAGGAATGAGCTGAAATTTTGTGGTGCAGCCATAATCTTGAGAGGTTATGCGACAATATTTGAGGTTGTACTGACTTTACTAACACCTGAGAATGAAAATTTTCTGCCAGGCACATATTTATTAAGATCATTCTGAAAATTTGTGCAGTATAGTGCCCAAATCAGGTTGAACTATTCAATTGCATATGTGGATCATAACCTAAGTTTATTCTTTTTATGCAGGAGTATGTAGCTGTTAGATTGTGATGCCTTTTGGTTTTTGTACAGAGGTTTTACATTTATTCTTCTTTCTTTCTTTTCTTCTCTTTCTCTCCTTCTCTCTCTCTCTCTCGCTCCCTTTCTCCCTTTCTCTCTCTCTCCCTTTCTCTCTCTCTTTCTTTCTTTCTTTCTCTCCTTTTTTTTTCCTGTTCTCAACCTGAAAGAAAGGTTTCTTCAGGTAAAGTTATATATATTGTGCTCTTTATGCACCTAACAGGAGAGTGTCTATGTTCTAAGAAGACAGAAGATCTGCAGCCCCCTCATTCCTTTTACCTTTGATGTCTTCAAGAAGTGACTGAAATATCAATATGTTTACTGAACATGGAAGAAAAACTACTTCCCCCAGGGTGAAGTAACTGGGTTTAAGATGGCTTACAAGACACCTCCCCGATGGAAGAGGACAAGCTTCAGGGCACGTATAAATATGCATTGTATACACATAGTCATCCTCTCAGCCACAAGAAATGCATGTGTTTAACAAGCACATTTCAAATGCAACCTGGTTTAGCTTCTGCTGCACTAACAACTCCTGCAATTAAGCAATGCTGGTAGCCAATTAATTCACTTTTTTTCATATTAAAGGAGCAAACATAGGCAGGTATTTAACCCCTTTTGTGCCCTTGGGCCATCAACATGCCTAATATGGGGGAAACTGTAATTGTAATCCTCTCAGATACAGTTTTTTTCTTCTGTTGTGTTAGGAGGTGGCAAAACGAAACAGCATGATTGAATATTGAAAAGGCTGGAAAACTATGGGTATCGCTACTACTAATAGCCACCTTATGTTTAAGTGAAATCTTTTGCATGGGAGGATCTAAAAACTTCCCAATATGCATAGAAGGATAATTTCACTTATCATTGAACTTTTCTGAGGCAACTCTGGTGTGTAAAGGGAAGGTTCCATCATACACACAGCCAGCCCTGTACTTAGTGACATTGCTGGTGCTGCTCTATAACCTGTACATCAGGACAGATGTTGTGATGGGGAGGTAATACTGGGTGATCTTCCCCAGACCATAAGCCACTAGTTGTCACCAAAGTTGTCATCAAAAAGTACTTTATTCTCCTTTGTTCTCCCTGAGTGGATGAGAGAGACCTCATGATTTATGCTGCCAATTTTTCTAAAGTTGTACAAAATGAAAAATTCATTTATTTCCATCTTCAGTGCATTCAGTTTCAACACATCGTCCCATAGATACCTATAGTAACTGCTGGACTGGGTGATATTTTCATGCACTCTCATTTCCATTTAAAATTCTACTGAAAAAGTGTGAAATATCCTTTTTTGTACGTGTGTGAATAGAGCCTTTAATGGTCGAGTTTAAATGAATGGTGTAGTTTTTGGCTAGGTGTCAAAGTCTTAACAGAACTTGTACTATAGTCTTCTCACAGGAAAAAACAAATAGTTTCACACTGAGGTATTTGGAAACAGGTGTGCTGAACAATTACAGAATGTTACAGCTCTTGGAGGCAGCCCTCCAAGAAATTAAGGTCTAAAAATGTGTGGTAACACTATCGCATTGATAAAATAACTAGCACTGAATCCCACTGGACAGGAGGAAAACTGACTGGAGCACAAGGAGAAGATGTGATCACTATTGTGTCAGGGCATGAAGCAGTTATAGTTGCTGCCAACAGATCTGGAAGGAAAACAATAGAAAAACTTCACTTGGGATGTGGTTTGGAACAAGAGATCAACACTGTCCACTCTCACAGCCACCACCCTGCCTCAAGCAGCAACTCACTCTCCTGGCCACACTCAGCAGAGAGCCTGGTGGAGCCATCTCTGCTTATTTAGTGTGCAGCTACACAGCTCTACAAAACTGAGCAGCAAATGTTTTTGCTGATGCTCCTCTTTCCTAAAGGACCTGTTCCACATTTCTTTTTCGCCATATACCTCTCTCCTTTTGATTCTCTGCTGAAAACTCAACTTTCCATGCTTCTCCTGCTTGGTTATGATGTAAGTCAGACAAACTCTTTCACGAAAGTTGTAAAGCCAAGAGTTCACTTCCACCTCCCAATTTCTAGCAAACATCCAGAAACAACAGCAAGCATTTCAAATTGTAATAGATCCACAGAAAACCAGTCCAACCCTCAGTCCAGCCCCTGAAAAGTTCTCCTGCTCTTACAAAAATTATTTCTGTCCCCAGGCACATTTGCATAACAAATCTTTACTGGGATCTCCTAACTTATTTTGCACTTTCACACTTTGAGACAAATATTGTCAGAAACTAATTTGCCCTGCTAATCAATTCCGACTTATCTGCTACCTCAAGACAAGGTGACTCTGCCTCTTCATCCCCCAAATCCACCAGTTTATGCGTGCAGTGCTTCCGTGTTGGCATAAAGGGGAATCCTCCCTGACTCTCTCTGCATTCAGGTTATGGCCCTATCATTATTTTAGCACGTGTAGCTACACATTTTATTACCGGTCACAAAATTATTCCTCTCAGTTTTCAAATCCAGCCGTACTGTTTGACTCCGTGACCTCCCGTGGCAGCGGATCCCAGAGACAATTCTCCACCTTTGCCAAGACTGTAACAGAATGTTTAATGCTGAAGGATGAAAACACATTATCCCATCTTTGATGTTTAAAGAGAGGGGAGAGACCTCAAGACCTTTCTGCATATTATACAGTGTAACACATTCATATGCTCTCTGCAGAGCTCCCACGTCTTATTCAAGGTCAGCTGCTCCACACTCTGGTCCAGCAACCTCCCTCTTTAAGTTTTCATATTTCAGTTGCAAACCAAGCTGCTAAATTGTGCAGCCAGGTTAAAGCAAATGAGCAGACAAATGGCAAATGGAAACAAACCCTAACACTTCGTACTGCTTTGTGTTTCTCTGAAAAGGTGATTCAGTAGCACCTTGCATTCATGGACCTAAGAGAGTGTCTGTAAAGGTGGGCCAATGCCCTCAGCCCCAGTACCAACAGAGTTCTGAAATGCACACACACTCACACAAGATGGGATAAGAAGTAATTTTACTGGGTTTACTGAAGAGACAATGGCTTCTCATGTATGTCAAGAGAATCAGGCTTATAGAACTGGAGGTACGGGAAAGAATTCATTTGACCCACAGTCACAGAGCTACTTAGCAGCACAGTAAAGAACACAGTAAAAACCTCCTGGCTTTCAGTCCTCTCTTCTCTAGTTGCTGGGGAGAACCACTAATGTTCCTACAATAATTATACCATGTGCTTAACAAATTGTGTAAAAGCTAGTGAATGGTAATTCAGCCTAAGGATGCTCTTTAGGTCCCAAATAACCCTTCTTCTTCTGCAAGGTTTTATCCTTAACAAGCTAAGACTGCATCATCAGCCACTTGAAACACCTAAGAGGCAAAAAAAAATAAACACCACATCAGACTCTAGGTCCCTTTATGATCCTCTTTGGGCTTGTCAAGGGACATATATTCCCCCCCCTCCGAGACCGGTGAGATTTCCTGATCTTATTATGGTTTCCAATGGGGCAAGTCTTCCCAATTATTACTTTATATTGTGAATTCTGACCAGATGTCATCCAAAAAAGAGTACATTTTTCTTGAGAAACTATCCTTTGTTTCTAGAAGAAACTAAAACACAAGACCACTGTCATTCTATTTTGTCATAACTGAACTTCTGCAGACATTATTTCTTTAAAATAAAAATAATAAAAAAAGAAATTGTAGTTCTCCATCAAATGATATCTACTATGTCTGGCACTTCTTCTTTTTATAAATACAAAATTGTCTGTTTCTCAAAACTATGTTGATTTCAAAAACCAAAATGTACTGAAACTGGATTTGGATCTGAAACCTCAGTAAATGAAGTACCTCAAACCTCAGTTAACAAAGTTTGGTGATGGAAACCTCCATCCTCTCCAGAGCAGAGTTCTCTACAGAGCCCTCAGGCTGATTCTCTTTGCTGCTTTTTCCTCCTTCTCAGGTGGCTGAGAGTTCAAGAACAGCCACCAGACTTCTGGTTTTGCTTGAGGAAATCTTGTGTAAGGAGGCAACGTGGCTTCCCATGTAGGTACGAAAGGCAAGCTTGAGAGGTCACAGGTTCTGTTTCTCCCGTTCTGTTGCAATTTCCCCTTTGGTGAAATACTAGTGACCTACCTTGCAAAGTAGTTTGAGATTAGTGTTGAAAAGCCAGCTTCAGATATTATCTCATGGAATATGATAATTTTGGATCTGCCATTCCATCTGACCTCATATTCAATGGGAAGAGAGCACGTCAGGCTTAGACTGCCTATTGATTTAGTTGATGGTATTCACAAAATGAAAGAATATTCTAAGCTGAAAGGGACCCACAGGTATCATCAAAGTCCAGCTCCTGGCCCCTGGACAGGACACCCCAAGATGCACACCATGAGATTAATAATTAATTTCTTTTGTGGTATTGGAGGAGTGGACAGGGACAATGAAAACTCAATATCAACACTAATGATAAAACACAGACTACCACATTATATTACTGTATTACATATTACACACAAATATGCACTCACATACAAACTCTGTTGCATCAGTTCTTTAGCAATCTTTGTTGTCTGTAAATGTAAATCATTATAATCCCCATGCAAAATTAATTACAATCAGAAATTCCCACATTCGTATTTTCAGAGGGCTACCAGATATTATTTTAATTTGACTCTACTGTCTTGTCAAAATAAAAGCTCTTTTCCTAGCATCTATGAGGCCTCTAAGATTAATTGCATTCATCTTTATCAAGTCTTGAAACTGGCTGATATATTTAAATGAGCTGAAATTAAAAGGTTTGAGGCAACTGAAGTCTCTTCAATAAACTGAAGAAAATTTTCCGAAAGACTATGGAAGCAGTAGTGACCAAAGCTGTAAAGAAGAAAGATTTTAAAACTAATAAGTTGCCAAGTGGATCCTTTTCTTAATTAGTCTTCCTTTCAAAGAATTAGTGAGTAAAAGGCTTAAAGAAGATGAAGTGAAATTTGAATGTTACCCACAGTCTATAAATAAGACTTAAATTAGTCTTTCATTTGGCCCATGATAATTCTATTATATGTCCTGCCACATTCTAATTTCTTTGTCTTGCCTTTCTGCGGTTCTGCACTACCAAGAGATGTGACTTCCACTACTGGAGGAGACTTTGAAAGTTTTTCAGCCTATAAAAAAGGCTGAGGTACACTGGTACTCTTCTCCACTTGCTTTTTGGTTTGTTTTGTTTGTTTGTTTGTTTGTTTTCTTTTTGGCTTCCATTGTCAAATGTTGTTAAGTATTTTAGGGTTTACACCTGGAAATGGTAGTCAGAGGAGACGGGTTCAGCTCTTGGCTGTGCCTCAGATATCCTCATCAGCCTTAGGGAGCAGCAGCAAGGGACCAGACTGAGTGGAGGCTGGTGTCCCTCCAGAGGGTCCAGCCCCTCTGAAGCAGGCACCATCAAGCTGACCCTTGAGGGTCAGAGAAAGACAAATATACTGTTGGATTGTACCAAAAGTAGCACCATCACTGGAAAATTGCTGGAAGACTCTGAATAGAGACAGATTGTTTTGAGGCCAGTGAAAAGACACTTGTCCAGCAAAAAAAAAAAAAAAAAAAAAAAAAAAAAAAAGCCTCTCGTTGAATAGCCTTCTATGCCTGAATACAGCTTTAATATTTCTGTGACTGAATTCCCAGCCAGAAATGAGAAGGAGTAGTGGGAATGCTGCGTATGTTTCCCACCTTGTCTTCCTTGTTTATTTTCTAAAACCATAAGCTCATAGATTCTGTTTCTACAGAGTTTCTTCTGTCTCTGCAGGCAATGCTGCTCTTTTATCTGCTGTTATGAGTAGTGCTGAAGCAGTGATCACTAGTGAGCTCCCCCTCCCTTCAGGGCTCAGCTGCCCAAAGCCTAATCCATCGGTCTGAGTGGAGAGAGCAGCTCTGGCTCACACCATGTATAGGAACTCTGGTCTCAGGTTGGGACAAGATTCCACAATTTACGATAAATACAAAACTTTGAGACCCTCAAACAAAATTTTGGGACCCTCAGAGCCCTTTTCATCATTGTTCCAGACTTCTGTCTCCAGGACCGGAGCATATCTGAATCCAGAGGATCAAGATTTGCAGGTCTTTATTAATGCAGTCATTGGAGGCCAGGAACTAACATCTGCTTTATCTCAGAGCTCAGTATTGCTATTGTCTACCACATGGTGTGGTCGATAGATATGCTGTGAAATTTATCTGGTGCCATAGAAACAGGTGATGTAAAAAAATAACTTTCATTTAGACCTGTGATGAATTCACAGAAGGGCTGAGTTTCTCTAATGGTTGGAATGAGGAGATGCAAGCTATGGCAGCTCTAGGCAGATTCTTATTTTGACAGAAGTAATGACTCACTGTGTGACCGTGGACAAGTCGTTCAATTTTCTTATGCTTTAGTCAACAAAACTATAAAATTATTAAAAGACAAAAAAACAAAAAGTCCCCAGATTTTACTGAAAAACAAATCCTCCTCTGAGCTCAGTTGGTGAATAAATGACAAAAACAACAAGACGAAACATGGGTGTAACCCACAGCTTTGCCAAATATACCACAAAAATATAGAGAGGTAGGGAGGAAGAGAAAGCAGAGGGGAAAAAAAGAACAGCAGGCACACTGGAATGCCCCAAAGCACATGAAATCATGTGAACAGAAACAACTTCAACAAAAGAGAATATAGATGCCCACAGGGTGGTGAGTAGGAGGATGTATTCCAAAGTAAAACAGCAATCAAGTGATCTAATGCTCTTTTCATCACAAGCAGTCTTTAAAACTAGATAGTGATTGTCTCATCCTTTCATGGGGTACAGTATGACAACTATTTCAATATGCCTGGGAACAACACCAATCACACTTTAGCCCTATTAGTGAAGGGTGGTTCATCCAATATTAACAATTCTGGGAGAAACATGGAAGCCACCATTGCCTAACAGTGATGGTCTCCTATTCCTGTTCTCCCAGTGACACCTGCTTTGCCAGGGCCACGGGCTAAAACCAGGGGGGCTTAGGCATCACTACACTGAGCAGGTCCTGAAGGAATTGCACCATGTAGGAGGGGGATTAGGCAACATCTTACACACTCTTTGGAGTCCCCTGTGCATGCAAGAGACACACGGTGGTTCAGGGGTGCAACAGGTCTGATGAAGCCTATGAATAACCCACTGGATGCTGGAATAGGGCTTTCTCAGCCACCTCGGTCTGAGGCCCTGTGGACTCAACTGCTGCACGGTGTCCTCAGTTCTTGCCTGGGATGAGAGAACGTGACACCTCCCCAGATTTCAGTGTTATTTCCAGGACCTGCTCTGTGCTGCCTGGCCGTGACTGGAGGAGTTTTCTACACAGAGTGAGGTTGCAGCAGAAGGTGCTGCTGCATTAGTCTGCTCCTTAGAAAGAAAGTAGGGTGATGCTTTAGTCCGGGCTGCAGCAGCCAAGTGGCTCTAATGGAGTGAGAACATGAAACACAGAGGAAAACAATGAACAGCGGAAAAGTCAAAGTTAGGCCTGCAGCAGAAGAGAGGCTACGAAGGTATCTTCAAAGGGTTTTCTGGGGGATACAAAAAAAGGAGCAGACAACATACATATTAATGAACCAGAAACAATATTGAAAAACAACCTATTATCCTTACTCAGATCAAAAGAACATGAAGATTAACACCTCAGACATCAGACCTCTGCAACAGGAGAGTGGGTTTAGCAACAAGTCTGCTTCCTCTGTCTTTCTTTGTTTCTGTGACTGGGACCAGGCAAAGAGGGGGCAGGTTTGTTGCGAGGAGCTGTAGGAGTGAGCTGACAGCTGCACAGTGGAAGGTTAAAAAAAAAAAATAGAAAGGATTTAAACTGAGCAAAGACTCAGTAAAACCTGGATGAGCACAGGAAAACAGTGAAAACTAAAATTATATGGGCTACAGTGCAAAGACAAGATTTACTGTCTTGCCCTGCTTGAGGGGACTGCTGAAGCACTTGGGGAAAGATGCAGCATTATTTGCACACTCCTCACTGAAGTGTGGAAAGGCTTCCTGGTGGCTGCCAATCTCCTCTGCCCCCTCCCACCTCAGAGCCCTCTTATCCTATAAGCCCGTGAGGCTCCCAGGCTTTGCAAGAGAAGGAGAGCCCTACAATGCTCATCCCTGCAAAGGCATTTTTGTCTGAAAATCAGAGCCATTCTCTGCTGGGGATTGTATCCACTATCAGTGGGAATGGCTCCATGATCTAACAAGTTTTTCCATATCTAATTTCTTTGACAGATAAAATAGCAATCTGACCAAATTAGATTTTCTCTCAGCAATTTTCCACAGCACAAACTGTTATTTAGGGACTCCTGTCTGGTGCATGAAACTGTTTCTGGATGGTTAGTGCATTTATGATAATGAAAAGAGAGCTATTCTAGAACTGGTGACAGTTAAGGAGTGGTACCTCTAATGATGGCAATGGGGAGAGACACATTCATTCTCTCCCAGAGACTTCATAACAAAAATCCTTCTCTCTAAACACTTAGCAGCTCACATTTGCTAGGGACATTGAACTTCACATCATCTCCTTTCTGATTTTCTGCACTCATGTTCATACTGATGATGAAAAAGGGTCAAAATACAAAGTAAGAATCCAGCACATTTTTTGTACCTACTGTAATGCTTCAGAAATTAAGCAATTCAAGAGCAGAAAACAAAAGAAAAAATTTAGTTTTGCCACAAATGTGACGGAACAAAATGTCATCCTTCCTGAGTCCAACAGAAGTTTTGCTGCTGACTGCAAATATTTTTGCTTTATTTCATATGCAGGATTCATTAGATAAGAGGTAGCTGTCTTGTTTTTATTACAGCCATTTTCACCATTCCAGCCATTTAAAAAATTATCCAGACTTATTCCCAGCTGTGATAGGAGGACAGTTACTGGGCACAGATTAGAATATGGGAAATTTCGGTCAGATTTAAGGCAGAACTTTTTCAAGATGAAAATGATTAGCCACTGGGGCAACTGATCAGAAAGACTGTGGGATCTCCATCTTCTGAAGCATTAAAAACTCTGTTTGGGCACAGCCCTGAGCAACCTACTCTAAACAGAAGTGCTTTGAGCAGGACATTGGACTAGATGGACTCCAGAGTTCCCTTCCAATCTAAACTGTCCTGTGAATCTGCTTGCAGGAAGCACAACAGCTTCCTAAAAACTGCACTGTGTGAATTTGATCTCTGACCCTGTTAGTCTTCAGACACTACAGAAAACAGTGCTAAACTCTAAGAATAAAGCCAGAATTGATGAATAGTGGAATTAGAACCATTTTACAGGAGGATATAGACTTTGGTCCACAGTGCTGCTTCACACAGTAAAAATGCTGTTGCTAAAAGGCTCATCATTTAAGTAGTCCTTCATGTGTTTTACTGAAAGTTTGCAGGGGTGGTGTGAAACCCACTCCACACTTTTCTTTTTGCATAACAATAAGGTCATAAAAAGCTTTGGTTTAGCATCAAGAAAGTGGACCAAGTTCTGGGCTGACCTCTACCTTCTGCGAGCAAATGTCACAAACAGCGAGGTAGGACAGGACACGTTCCAGTGCTCTTCAAACTTGCAAAGATTCTTCCTCTTCAGACTGAGTGGGAATTTTTGCATGAACAGACTGATGCCTGACATTTCTCATTCTTCTTGGTTAGGCCAGATTTGAAATACCAAAACCTTTTTTGTGGTATTTTTGTACTTCTATTTCCAATTTTCCCCCTCTCCAGATTTTCTTACCTTCTTTTTCCATATATTCACCCTCTGCCTCACTCTTAAGAAAAAGAAGGTAAGAAAGAAAGATGTAGAAACTTGCATTTCTGTGTGGGTGGGAAGAATTAGCAAACCATTTTTCAAATTTCCATTCCTGCTGCAATCGGGACTGTTCTAGTTTTATACACAAAATCTGCAGATCCCATTTTCCAGTCTTTCCTATAGCAGTAAGTAGGTTTCAGATGCCTACTGAAAGCCACTCAAACCACTGAAGTTTTGTTGGGTTAACCCATCATAAATTACTATTTATTCAATTATGTTTAATGCCAAGTAAAAATATATAGCAACTGGTTAACTGTATGATGGAAAATAATGAATAAAAGGTTTAAGAAGATGAGTCACAACAGATCATTGTTTCCTAAAGTCTGAGACATATCCCCTTGTGGGGCATGAAGAGCTAACAATGGGTCACAGAAGATGAATACTTTACAACGGGTGTGTATTTAACAACATGTGGTAATTTAGCAGGAGAAGCAAAATTCTTTTTTCCTTAATGCAGCAGGGCTTAGTTTTCAAAAGTTTGGGAAACAATTTGGCACATCATGGTCTGAGGCACATGTTCCTACCAGCCCATGGTACAGGGAGGCTGTTTTTGTAAGAGTTTCTGGTTATTTTTGTACGTAATGGATGCTCCTATGATCACTGAATAACAGGACAAAAACGTGACCCCACTCATCTGACACAATATGCAGTTATTTTCTGAGCTACCTGTGAACTGTGAAAAAAAAAAAGAGAGGTTTAGAAGACAGATGGGAGGGATGAATTCTTAACATACTAAATTGAACAGAAATTCTTCACAGACTTCAGTACATCCATCACTCAAGTGGTGCAGCTCACTTAAAAAGTCCAACTGCAATTCCTCTGACTCCCAGGCTGCGGTTTCACAATGAGCCCAGAGGTTAAATGAGCCAGTCCTTACAACCCATGCTTGAAAACTCAACAGCTCTGAAATTCCTCCCTAAAAGCTGCATTCCAACAGGAGCTCAGACCCACTAGGGAAGGATTGTTTCTCTCCTGTTCTTCAGGAAAGCAGCATTACTCTGCAGTGTAAGTTGTATTTCTGAATAAAATATGTTGCATCCTCCGGACATTAGTCAGGAGTTATAGTTTTCACCTGTCTCCTTTACGATGGATTTTTGAGAGAACCTATCTGCAAATCAACAAAAAACCAAAGTTGTCAGGTTTTCAATAGAGCCAAGAAAACAGTGCAAAGTTTGCTCACAAATAAGGCAACAAGTCTCACAAGAAACCTGTTGGGGCAAAAGAGTTCTACTGAAAATGTGGCTCAGCTTGTGGGCAACAAACCTAGGCAGACTGGCATTCTATTGCATTAAGAATATTCCCTTTTTTGTCTCTCTGTTCTAGCAGTCTCCTGCCTTACTAGTAAAGATCATGACCTTGAACTTTTAGGAATTAAAGTTAATATTTACTTGCACATATCAAGTTCTCTGTCAGATATGTGTAGGCACTTACATATGACACACACTTCATTCCTCCTACTACCACAAAAATGGATCCTTCTATTCTTTATTGTTATTCTAACCTGAGTGCAATTTTTGAAGCTTCTAAGCCATTTGTGGTCTAAAGGCCAAATTTTGTTGGCCATTTATTTCTAAAGAGAATTACTCATCAATTCATAACTGAATTTAGTCTAACAACAGTTCTCAAAATATGTTCTGTTGGCCATTACTGTTCTCTGGGAATCTGCCATGTGGTCCATGTTTTGGGTTTTTTCTTCCAGCTATAAAATACTTCACTAAAAGTTAACTTTCAATTAAAAAAAATAGAGACACATAATTTAGGTCAGGGACTGGACTGAGATTAAGAAGACTGGAGTTTTGTTCTTGGTTGCACAACTGACCTCTTGTGTGGTCTAGGACAAGACACCTCCTCGTTGTCTAGCTTATTTTGCTCTGCTTTTGCCTTGTTGAATAAAGAATCTTCAGTGAGTAAAACATGTCTGGCCAACACAATTGTTTCCTATGATGAAATTACTAGACCTGTGGAAAAGTACAGAGGAGTTGGTGTCATACACCTTAACTTTAGCAAGACTTTACATTCTACCTGTATTAAAATCCCACATCTAGAAATCACGGATAGCTAGTTGACTGAAAAACTGGAGACTCAGAGGGTTATGGTTAATGGGTCATAAGCTGACTGGGTGCCTGCAATGGGACCTGGACTGTTTAATATCTTTATGAATGAGTTGGAGGAGGCAGTGGATTTCATTCCTGTCATATTTGCAGATTGAACCAATTTGGGGGAGCCACTCAATACACTTGAGTTCAGGGGCTGCCATTCAGAGGGACCCAGACAGGCCAGAGGAAGGGGTCAACAGAAACCCCATGAAATTCAGCAGGGCCAAATGCAGAGCCCTGCCACGGGGAAGGAGCCCCTCAATGACACTGGCAAAGCACATGAGTTTAGTAGAGGACCACCGCACAGGGAGGTGACTGAAAAGACAGAGCCAGAATCTGCAGAGGCGCGTGGTGGGAGGATTAGAGACAATAGACTTGAGTCAAAGGAAGAGAGATTAAGACTTGAGTCAAAGAAATAAAGACTTGATATAAAGAAGAACTTCTTCCCTATGAGAGCAGCACCCACTGGGAGTGGCTGAGAGGCTGTGCAGTCTCCATCCTTGGGAGGTTACAAAATCCAACTGGATTATTCTCTGAGCAGCCTAGGCTGAGCTCAGAGTTGTCTCTGCTTTGGGCAGGAGGTTGGACTAGAGACCTCCAGAGGTCAATTCCAAACTGAATTACTCTGTGACTGCACCAGGTTCAGTGAGCACCAAATTAGGTCCTTACTCAAGGACTGGACTGCACTCTGTGCGCTTTTGCCCTCCCTGGAGCTCACATATTCCTGCCTGTTACTCCAGGAAAGAAATACCTGTGTACATCCCAGGTTATGTTGGAATGACAGTACAGATGCTATGTACCTGCAAACTAAGTCTCATTCAGCTCATTTCATTGCACATACATTGAATATGTGAGCAGGTCACAACACATCTGAGAAATCACCCTCCCTTGGACAGAATTGCAAGACCTTGGTCTGCCATGTACACCTGTGCTCCAACCATCTCTCTACAGGATATTCAGGGAAGTGGCTCTAAATCCTTCTCAGTAGAGCTGTTCCGTGTTATTAAGAAACTGAAGTATTACAAGGTGCTTAAATAATCACTGTGTCAAAGAGCAAGAGCAAGCCATGGAGAAAAAAGGCTTTTTAGCCAGGGGCTGAGGGAGCTGCATTCAACAACCTGCTCCACACAGTCTCCAAGATAAAAAGGAAGAGACACACACAGAGCTGGCAGCCAGGTGAAGCAGGAGTGATTCCAGGATGTGGAGCTTCACATCAGATGTGGAAGGAAATTTATCTTCTGCCTGCTCTGGCCACAAATGTATCCTAGGGAAGAGCCTTTTGCCCCTGCAAAAGCTTGTGCTCTCTGTCCCTGTGCTAAGGGCACATAATGAGCCAGGGGGTCACTTTTCAAATAATAGTCATGTATATATATAGCATTCTCCATACCAGCTGCTAGGTAAAAAGCACTACCACCTCTGAAAACCTGGCAAATCCCAGCCCTTTATTTCCTCTACTTTTCCTCCTCATGCTTTTAAATGAACATTTTTGTTTTGGATGAAATGGAATGTATGTTTGCATTTTACACTAAATAAATGTTTTCAGATTTCCATTTTGGCAAGAAAAACAAAAAACGAAGTTCCATTTGGTTTGACTCTAACTTATTTTTTTTCCTCCCTCTTTTTTAGTTTCGGCACTCTAGCTGAAAAAAACCACAATTATTCTCACAGCCTTAGTCACACGTTTTCCAGGCAGTGCCTGAAATGTTTCCTTTCAACTCTTTGCAAGCATTTTATAGGTTGTCATTTCACTGCTGCTTCAAGAACAAGAGACTGCAATTCTTCCAAGTGAACAGCTTCGATGACTTTCCTGACTGATGCAAATGTGTTACACTGTTGACAAATACTAACCATGAGAGTTGACTTGGCTATTGCTGTTTGCTGTAACTGGTATTTCCCCTGAAAATTCTCCTCCCACCCATCAAATGGAGCGTTCTGTTTTAACAAGTTAGGTTTTAATAATTTTTTTTGCATGCCTTATCTTTTATCTAGACAAATAAGAACTAATTAGTTCACAAGAACCATAATTTGTCACTTGATTCCCTGAAGAGAGGCCAAGTGATGCACTGCATGCATGTGGAGGCCAGTATATCTGCTACCATTAAAACACACTGAAACACATGGACAGGGTAACACGGGCATTTCAGCTCTACTTCTGCATATCTTAATTTCAGCTTGGTTTGAGAAAAAACAAGGAATGCTTTTGATGCCTCGAGCCTGTCAGTGTTTAAGAGCCGTAGTGTTTGGAAAACGCCCTTAATGTGTTTTAACTTGGTCAGCCCTGAAATGGTCAGGCAGTTAGAGTAGATGATTCTTGAAGGTCCCTTCTGACTGAAATAGTCTATTCTATTTATTTCCTTAAGCACTGCCAGTAGCTACAGCCCACGAATAGTGATGCAGTTCCTGGCCTGAGGAACTTGCAATCTAAATTAACACGTGACGAAACATGCGAAGAGATGAAGTGGATTACGAAGGCCAAAGTCTCAAGTCATGCAAAATACAATCCTACCCCTGGTCAAATTCCTGCTGTGGAAAATGTAGGCAAGTATCTACACTTATGGACCCAAGCCCTGAACCAACTCCTTAAAACACACACATTAATAGGAAGAGAATGCTATCAATATTGTCACTGTGGGTTAGCTGCTAGAGTTGGTGCTAACAGGCTTCAAGAGGGATCAAACCTATTGAATCCTAACTCTGACACCATGTTCAAAAGTGGTTTTCAACCTCATCAAAATTACTACAAGGAAAAAACTAAAACAACAAGTAAATTATTTTTTAGAACTATTAATCCATGTGGATTAAAAGCCATAACTCAATTTTACAGACATGACTGGATTTTCATAACCCATGCACACACACAAAATAGACACCGGGATATTTGGGCTAAGTTAAATATTTAAATAAGATCAAAATAAAATTAAAATAGTTTTTGTATTTCATATTAGTATTTTTAATTGACTGGAAAATGGAAATAAGACATTGAAATACTGTGTTAATATCTATGCTATCTCCACTGGCTACGCAAAGATTTGCTTCTGATTTTAAAGTTTCTCAGCTCAAGAAGATGTAGATTTTCTTGGCAACAGCTGCTGTGTAAAATATTCTGAGATAGAATTTTTTATCATAATTAATAATAGATGAAAATTTCTGCGTTTTTGATGTTCTAAACTCTATGCTGTTTGATTTACGATGTCTTTATAGTTGTTTTTCTAGTAATTCTATGCCTCTTTCTGTTGGTATAAGGCTGGTCGTCTCTTTTATTTCCCTAGTGGAGTGGGTACAGTATTCTTTTCTTCCTTTTCTCGCCTCCTTTTTCTGTAAATGTATTTCATAAAGTTCTCCCTTCTTCCTTAATGAGACTGATCCCTGTGTTCTGTTGCTGTGGAGTTTTTTTTAATTTCTCTTTTTTTTTTTTAGCTCTGCACCAGGCAGTAATAAAACCTTGGTGGAGACTGTTGCAGGGACTGAGTTCTGACCCTGCACTTGTAGGGCTGCCTGTATTCTCTGTAATGAATGTTTTAAGCTGGATGGTGACTGAAGAGGTGAAGTCTGGTTCAGTGGTTGAGTTTTTTGGCTTGCACTGTGATTCTTTCACTTGGTGTTGGGGTTTTAGGGAACTGTGCCTTCCAAAATTTAGTGGATAATGCTCCACAATTGGTATTTTATAAGAAGGTGGATACGAGTGCTTATAGCTGCTATTAATGAGTTAGCAGTCCAGCTCTTGTGACAGTGGATCCATCATAGCTGGGATGCTCATGAGAGCTGTAGTTAAAGCTGTCAAAGAGGTTCCAGTAGAACTCCTTGTTTTCTATCATTCATGACTTTTTCAGCATTATACCTGCAGAATGCAAATCTTCCAGGAAACATTTGTACCTCAAAGGGAATTTTTTGGGATAAGCCTGACCAGCTGTTGACACATGAGAACAACTAAAAAAAAAAAAAATAAATCAAGAAAACCACTAAACAACAACAACAAAAACCCAAAAGCAAACCAACCAAAAATCAAGCCACTCCGTATCATGAAACTAAATAAATTCTTTTTTTGAATCAACCATTTCCCAGCCTGTTTCACAGACTGAAATATATCGGGGACACTTCCATGTGCATGGAATTTTGTCAGAACTATAGTGGTAGGACAAGCAGTAATGGATTCAAACTGAAAGATGGGAAATTTAGGTTACGTATAGAAGAAATTCTTTCCTGTGAGTATGATGAGGCACTTGCACAGATTGCCCACAGAAGTTGTGGGTGCCCCTTCCCCGGAAGTGCTCAAGGCCAGGTTGGATGGGGCTCTGAGCAACTTGCTCTACTAGGAGGTGTCTGTGCCCACAGCAAGAGGATTTGAATGAGATGATCTTTAAGGTCCTTTCCAACCCAAACCATTCTATTATGCTATGATTCTATGAATAAAGCAGCTCCAGGGAAAACTCTTGGATAGTTGATGGGGTTGAGAGGCTCTGACTTACTGCAAACCAGGCTCAGGCAAGCTGTTCCTCAGACCACTGGGGAGAGGTTGAGCAGGGTGAGTATTCATAAATGTAGGAAAAATTTATTTACAAATAAAGAAAAAGAAAACATCTCCAAACAAAAATAAAAAAATAGCCTCTGTGGTTCTTTGTCAGCATTATTGCAGCATGAAAGCTCATAAAATTTCACCAGAGAATCCACTGCTGCAGGTATGAGGCAGGAGAAAGAAAACCCATCTATTCTCCTGCACTGCCTGCTTCCCTGCTTCAGTGCCCAGCAAGTTTAAAAGGCCACATCCATCTGTCCTCTCTAATACCCTTTAAGTAGCATTTGTGCATCATGACTGTCGATGAGCTCATAAATATCTGCAGCAGCATCATTGTTTGGGTAGGTGGTTCTCAGTCCTTACAAAAGAATAAGCTTTGCCTCTTATATCATTCAGCTTCTGTGGTTTGGGGTTTTTTTTCAGTAAGAACTATATATTTGCCTATACTGCAACGTGCCATATGGGTGTACTCATGGTTGTGTGGCTTTCTCTACTGACTGCATTTTTATTTGTAACACTGCACTTTCCATAAAAGACTTTGGCAAAGGCAATGGAGAATCATAGTTTAAATATAATAATATTAATTTACCGTCCTTTCTTCCCTTTCCTTTTTTTCTTTTGGAGTTTTAACTTAACAAACAGCCGCTAGTGCACAGGCATTAATATCTTCTTCAGTAATCCCAGGAGACAATATTCTGGCATTTCTTAGTAGCTTGGGCCTTCTAGAAGCTATGTCTGGGTGGTCCATGATAATCTTTCTAGAACCAGTCTGTTCTCTCATTGTTTTTTCTTTAATAAAAAGTGCTCTCCAAGAAATATGTGTCCTTCAAATCAACACAATTTTAAATGGTGGTCAGGAAACGAGTTACACTTACTGTATAGTACTAACTGCCATCATTATTGTATTAGAACTTGCCAGTTGTTCCTTGACATTGTTAATTGACAAACTGTTAATTTGACAAATGCTTCTATTGTGTTAGTGCCTGGCATTTAAATATGCACCATCTTTCATCCTGAGGGATCCGTTCATATCAGTCAGAGCCTGACCAGGCACAGACTCATCTCCAGGAACAAACTTCCTGTACATACTTGAGCATTTTGCAACAATTTCTGGGTTAAGTAAGAGGAAGGGCAGAAAGATGAGGAAACCTATCAAACACGTGGCAGTTTGGAACACCAGTGGCCCTGCACTGGCACTTGCAGCTTCATAACAGAGGTGACAGTATTGCAAGTGCTGTGGTCTGCAGCCACAACTGAACAGGACCAAGGCTGGATGTGATCACGCCTTCACAGCAAGGACCACACAAAACTCACCTAAAAAAGGTGATTCAATACTCCAGGCAAGGATTTGGCCTCACCCTTTGTGGCTGGGAAAACGCAGGCACGCATCGTACAAAGTTACTTCATCTGAATGTGGCAAGAGAAAATTAATTTTACACCTGATTGCAGCCTCTGGTGTTACAATAGCCTAATATTTCTAACAGTGATGCCTTTGGCAAAGTCTGATTCAAGTAGGCAGGAAAAGATGATTTAAAAATAGGTACTGAGTATTCTCTACTCTCGCAGACCTGCTTCATTAATGTCAAAAACTTTCCATACTCTTTCTTTTTTAGCTCATCTAAGGTCTGAGGACCAAATTGTGCCTTATGCTTCTTTATGCAGTTATGTTCAGCCTGCTGGAGAGCACAAACAGTTCCAATACACAAAAATGGCCCTGATTACTAAGGTAGGGAAGACCATTGATGAAGCAGATCATATTTGTGAATACTCCCAAAGATGGCCCCTAATCACACACTGTAATAATAACAGCAGCAACAATAATAATAATGATACTAGTAATAAATGACCACTTCTATAAAACTAAGAGAATAAGCAACAAAAACTATATGCATCCTTATAACAAAATATAGCAGAAACTGTTAAGCATATTAAATCATTGATTGCTGTAGCTGATCAAAAATTATAGCCACCTTGCAAAGAAAATAATTGTTTCTTAATAGTTCCAGCAATGCAATAACTTTCTAATTCTGAAACCTCAAGTCTGAATAAGTGGCGTCCAAGCAATGTACAGATCCATAGCTGCACCACTGGTATTTTAAACCTGATAAGGATGTTTACTAGAGGTAAGTGCTTGAGGCATTACAAAGGCTGAGAAGTGGCTCACAGGCCAAAACACTTGAGAGCCACTGGCTTAGGAGAAGAACAAGGAGAAATGCCTTACAGCTGAAACTACAAGAACATATGCAGAACAATAATTCCTGGAACAGAGTCTGGTCAGGTTGACAGAGTGTCCAAACACCCCATGATTTTTAATAACCGTAAGAAAGCAGAAATCCATTTTGTGTTTTACTTGGAAATGTACCTTCTTGGCAGTTGCAGATCCATTGATATCATTTGTTCAGCAAAACATTTGCTTATTACGGATTCAGAGGGCAGGTCGAAGATTCACTTGGCAACCCTCTATGTGCATTATCCAACCCCAAGCTTCACTCAAAATTGCTCCAT
Source organism: Manacus vitellinus (assembly GCF_001715985.3). Classification (NCBI taxonomy): domain Eukaryota; kingdom Metazoa; phylum Chordata; class Aves; order Passeriformes; family Pipridae; genus Manacus; species Manacus vitellinus. The sequence goes on from NW_021940682.1 coordinate 4,183,628, forward strand.
TTACAAGTTCAGATGAGATAACCACCTACAACAGTATGATGGATGCCATAAGAAGTCCAGAGGTGCTCACTTAGTCATAAATGTTTTGGACATAAATTTTAATCAGAGTTAATAATATTCAGAGTATAATTCTAACAGTCCAACAGTTTATGGATAAAAATTACGGAATTTATCAATAAATATGAAAGTTCCATTTGTTCTATTACTCCAACTGGAACCATTTTTCTGTGAAATAGATTTCTTTTATGTGTCCATTAACATAAGATTGGAAGGGAACTCTTGAGTCATCAAGGCCGAACAACCATCCAACTATCATAAACAATCACATCACGTTATCTCTTATATGGAGATTGTCTAAACTGTGTTTTACAAGCAGTTCAATTTTTATTCCCATTACATCCCTGGAGATGCTGTTCAGAACTTTAATAATTTTATGTTTGAGGACTTTCTTTTGTCTTCTAACATCCTGAAGTTTTTGTGACTGATTAAGTCACATTTAGTCTTTTATTTTGATACCGGGTTTAACTATCTTTTCTCCCTCCCTGGTACGTGCTTTCCTTATATAGATATTCCTTTGCTAGGTTAAAAAAGCCAGGTTGTTTCCAGAATCCTCTCAAAATATAGGTTATATTTTTGTCTCATTGTGGTCCTTCTCTTGAACATGTCTTTGTTCTGAGTTCCCATTTCATAATGTGGTTGCCCTTACCTGTACAAACAGGTCTCATACACTGAGTCCTGTTAATATGCCCTTATCTCCTTTGGGTTATTTGACAAGTGCCCACTGGCTTATTTTCCTTGCTGCCCATATTGCAACAGGAATATAGCCCAGCTCAGACTCTTGTGGTTTCTTTGCTGGAATCTGAAGGCACAAATTAACACTGATTCCTTGGTTTTAGGAAGCTATACAAAGACTTGATTGGCTGCCATTCATCTTTGCACCCTCCTATCATATTACAGTGACCCATTATAAAGGTGTCCTGACAAGGAACATTAATAATACTCCCTCTACCTTTATGGTGGTTCCTCTCCTGGTTGAAAACAAGCTGTACAATAATAGGTAGGCAATGTTTCATATTGACTCCTTTGGTTAATTATTTTGATGCTGTAAGTACTTAAATGGTAGAATGACTTCACAACAAAAATATGCAGTCCAAAGAGCATCTACAAAGCTCCCCATCCCTCTTCCTTTTAAATAAGAGGAGAATATATCAGGGAGGAGTATAGTCATTCATTCAGTTCAATCATTCTTGTGTTACTTCTGTGGTGCCCTTCATGCAGAATGATCACAAGGAACTTCACTTAAACTAAACTCAAACGCTTACCAAACGACAACAGAAGGAAAGCAGAATAAAACAAATTAGTCTAGTCAAGACTAAGGCTTAAAAATGCTGAGGGCCCTATTAACTATAAAAAGCTTACAGTGTCTCTGCGTGTATGCACTCACAACCATGAGAGAGAAACGATATACGTACATGAAAAAAAAAGAAGGAATTAGCAATCCATGCTGCTTCAGAAAGATTGTGCACTTCATTCTTGATTCACGAAGAAAACTTGCCTTAAAAGTGACCCACATTCAAGAATTTGAGACCTTCTTAGGCTACCATCCAGATTAACATAGGTAACAAGGCTGGCTGGGAAAAGCTAAAATCTCTCAGCAATTCAATTACGATTCAGCACTTGGGCATGTGTTTCAGCATGGATTTAGTGCAGGGCCTTATCCATTGGGATAGAAAAGCATGGCACAGCATTCCTTGTGCTCATAAATACTGGAAACATGCAAAGTGCAAATTAGCTGGAATTGGCAGGACCCATATCTGTTACAACATCAGATTAAAAGGCTGCAACTACTGGCAATTTTACGGATCACGCTGCGTTAACATTTTGTTAATGTTTTGCTGGGGAAGTAGGGAAAATAATTGTAAAACTTCCCTGTATAAATGCACACTTGTATTTTAACAGAAAGCTGGGAGGGGAAATCAAGGAAGGAAGCAACACAACAAGCTACAGACAAGAACCTGCTAAAAAACATTGACGGCACAATCACACACAATCATTTCTTTCCTTGTCTACTCCAGTCATTCTGGGCTGTTTCCATGCTGGAAACTAATAGGTAAAGAGGTTAAAAAGGCTCTGAGGGGTGGTCAGGGAAGGGTGAGCTCTGCGGAGAGCAGAGAGAGAGGTGAGGCAAACAACACAACTGCTGTTGTGGTGGAGGGAGGAGGTGGCCTGGGCATCTGAGGAGCTAAATCTGGAAGAGATTTGGAGATGTAAGAGGTGAACACACTGGGGTGCTGTAAGGGAGAACGTATGATACAGTGATATTTCTGTTAAGGTCCAGTATTTAAGAAAGGTAGAAGACCAACAAGATCATAGAATCATAGAATGGCTGTCCCATAGAAGGGACCTTAAAAATGACCTGCTGTGGGCAGGGACACCTTCCACTAGACCAGGTTGCTCAGAGCCATCCAGCTTGGGATAGAGCATACACAGCTTCTCTGGGCAACCTGTTCCACTGCCTCATCACCCTCACAAGAAAGATTTTTTTCCTAATATCTAATCTAAACCCACTCTCAGTTTGAAGCCATTCTCCCTTGTCCTGACACTCCAGGCCCCTGTAAAAGGTTCCTCTCCATCTTGTAGACTCCCTCCAGGTCCTGGAAGGCTGCAATTAGGTCACCCTTAAGCCTTCATTTTTCTAGGCTGGACAAACCCAATTCTCTCAACCTTTCATTGTAGGAGAGGTCCTACATCCCTTTATTCATCTTGTTGTCCTTCCTTTGGACTTGCTCCAACAGGTTGGTGTCCTTCCTGTGCTGGGGACCCCAGAGCTGGAGGCAGCACTGCAGGTGGGGTCTCACCAGAGCAGAGGGGCAGAATCCCTTCCCTCACCTGCTGCCCACACTGCTTTGGATGCAGCCCAAGACACGGCTGGTTCCTGGGCTGCCTGAGCTCATGGCCAGGGCATGTCCAGCCTCTCATCCACCAGCACCCCAATCAGCAGGGCTGATCTCTGTGGAATGCAGGACAGCAACCTTGTGCAGCTGCAGAAAATACACCCACAATTTGCTGATTGCACTTAGAGATCACTGAGGAGGCTTTTACATGAACGGCACTTTTCCCACTCACACACAACGACCCCACCCAAAAATGAAGGAAAAGTTCACAAGCAGTGACAAAAAGAAATAGAAGCTTCCCTCAGCAGGAGGGAATTGTCTAATTGCTAGATGACATAAATCAGGTACATTTTTAATGGTAGCTAATAAGGCTTCTGAGGAAGAGCAACCCCAGGGCATGTCCCTGTGAACATACAGCCTGAATGAGTGTTGCTGGCTGGAACTGGGAAACAGCAACCCTGCACCCTTGGCTCATGTGGACACAGTCACTGTGCTGTGTCCACATCAGGAAAAAAGCTCATTAAAGTACATCAAAGCAAACTAAGTATTTCTGCCACGGGTACTTTTATTATGAAAGAAGACCATGCATCTCTTAATAAAATCTAAAATAGTAATTAAAAAAAAAACAACTAAGGAAAAAGCCTACCATGGAATAGATTTTCAGCTATAAATCTGTACCACTGCTTTTTCTCAGCAGGTTGACTCTGTAGAACTGTCCATACTGAGGTAAGATAACCTGAGGAAAAAAATACTGTTGAAATTTAACTTTAAATGACATCAGAAGGAATTTTGAAAAAGTTCTCTATGTTGCAGGGTGGCAGTGGGAAAGTAGTGTCTCTAAATAGCTGTTTTTCCTGGACAAAAAAGAAGCATTTTTGTAGACCTTTTAAAAACCTTTACCTATAATATTTTTTGGGTTAGCAAGTTCAAAGAAATCATAGAATTTAGAGATTTAAAGAACAAGACAAATTAAAAAATAAAAAAATACATAATTATGCTTTTTCAGCAAGTGAAAGAATGTTTGGAAAGAACATATCCAGGCTTGCTGTTAGCTTGAAATGTTGATCAGTCTCTACAGCAACTTTCAGTGTTTCTTGTCACTGAAAAAAATCATATTTTGAAAAAAGAAGTTGAAAACAAAATATTTAGAGCAGATTACATCCCTGCAAGTGATTACCAGCACAAGTAGTAAATACTTAATAAAGGCAAGCTGGTTACACAAAAATGTAAAATGGCTTAACATGAATTGGTACATTTTAGGATTATTGATGATAACTGGACTGACTGTCTGAATAATATAGGCAATGTAATTTTATCTAGTCATTCTTGAACCAAAATATAGAAGGTAGAAATGAAGTTGAACACGTATGTATGTAAATGTATAGCTATATTTATAAAGATGCCCGTCTGGATTCAAAGCCTTTAATTACAGAAAAGTTACACCTCTTGCTTCATCATTTTGGTGCTCACAAAGTAGAATTTACACCTCGTGAAGAACAGGCATAGAAGAGACAGAGTTCTTGTTTGAGAAGAACAAAAATTTACATGAAATCGTACTTTAATGAAGTAAAAGTCTCGGTCATAAAACTGGAGGGGAAATTAATGTGGTAATTCAGAAAAAAAAACCCCAAACAATAAATTTCAAGGCAATGCATTATTTGTATATGTATTTGTCAGTCAGGAGAGATAATCTGCACAAACTGCCGGTGGTAGAAAAATCACTGCTAACACATCTTGGCTACATCAGATTCTCATAATAGAAGGATGAAACATTTTTTGAACACAAGGTTTCTGCTTCCATTGCACTGAATCAAAATTTTCTGAAAACATATTGCTTCATAGTTATTAAAAATAAATCATGAAATTTACTACTTTCTCATATTACAGAGGTACACATGATAATACTTTGTTCTCTCCTGCATCCAAATCTTCTGGCTCAATGACATAATCGTTTAGCAGGGTGTCTACTAGTTCTCAAATGGAAGACACTGTGTACTTTTTTTCAGTTGTAGTTACATTTCACAAGAAGTGCCCAATTATTTTGAACTAAGACATTGTTTGGAAACATATTCCATCCTTTTATAGAAACATGATCCCCAGCTAAAGCCATGGGTATAACTATTATACAAGATGAATAAAAAGCACATCTTCACAAAGATTTTCCAAATGCAAGTGTCCCCCTCCCCATGCTTATAACTTGTTGGAAATCAACAACTCTAAGTTTTCCCAAACTTCATTTATTTAAAAATAAAGGTTACACCCAGGATCAAGTCCAACAGTGAAATCAGCCATGTAAACAGGATGGAAAAATCAGTTATTCTGACATATGGAGGGTTATAAAAGGTATGTGACATATGGAATCTGTATTTCAGTTAGGTCACAGTTTTGCTCTAGCACTTTCTTTTACTCTTTAACCTACTAAGAAAATGGTTTTCAGCCAAGGAGAAAAAGAAAACCTATTGACTGTTGAATCTGAAGCCCTCTCAGGACAGGATGTTTGCACCCAAGAAAGATGTGTTAAATAACAAATATGTAATATGTGTGGAGGATAAATTAGATAAGTGCGTAATGTGCTTGGATTAAAAAGCAAACAAATAAAAACTTTGAAAAATTAATCCTTGTTTACTCTGCTATGAAAAACTCCAGGTTCTTTAATATTCTGTATATTCATCAGGGTAGGAAAATTTGAAAACTAAAATTCTTGTGGGATGGGAAAACTGTTTCCTGCCCATCTTTGACCTCTCAGTGTAAAACTGCTTAGCGCTTTGGTTTACAGTACAAATATTTCTGGGTATGGTATCCATCTGTTATGTATTAGTGAAATGTTTCTGATATTCAGCATTCTTTTAAACAGCACTATTACAATTTCATCGAGAAAGGTTAATAGCTAAGTAATAGTCTGACAGGTTTACAGTGGATGGTATTTCTGGAAAGAGTATTTGCTGTTTAGCATTTCTTAAGCAGAGCTGTTAAAATTTCAACCGAAGAGTTCTCGAAACTTCAGGATGATATATCATATGTGGGGTGATTACACAGAGTATTACTCTTAAAATGTTTTTTCAAGGAAATTTGACTATTTTTAACACTTAACTAAAGACTTTAAATGGTAAGCTTGAGTTCATCAGAGTTATCCATAAAGATAACTTGGTATCAATTTTTTAGACGCTCCTTGTCTTGGCTACGTGTTGACTGAGGGTCTTTATTTGTTCAGTAAATTTTAGAGTGATAATCTCCTTACAGTAATGGAAGAGGTACTGCAATCCTAAGAAGTTAAAAACCACATAGAATAAGAAAGGAAATGAAAAATCCCAAACTGAAGACCTAGAGGAAATGTCTGCTAAAACCAGTGAAAAGGCCCCATTTCCATTCCAACTCCTTTCTAGTTGCATGAAATTACTGTGCTAAATGTTTGCTTGCCAGGCTTTCCAATCTCATGTGCATGAATGTTTGGGAAGCTGTTTTCCCAGGCATACATATACCTGGAGGAAAATGGTATTGGGGTGTGGAAAGATTCCCAGATATGCTTCACCAACCCCTGGCTCAGGGCTGAGCCAGAATCTCAGATGCTTCAGAGTCTTTCTGTCAGGATAAGGGTCCCAGGAGCTTGCCTGTAGCTTGATGTTTTTTCTGAGGACCCTATAAGATATTTGGATGTTTGGCTCCTTGTCATCAGCTGATTCAGTTCACTTTTTTCCACTCTCCCAATGACCCCAGATTTTGATTCCCCAGGGGCATGAGGGAGATTATCATAGATTCCTGTTTAACTTGTTTACTCTGGGGGTTACTGAGCGCTGGCACAGGTTGCCCAGGGAGGCTATGAGGCTCCATCCTTGTATATATTCAAATCCTGACTGGACATGGTCCTGGGCATTTAGCTCCAGGTGACCCTACTTAAGCAGGGGGGCTGGACAAGATGACATCCAGAGGCTCTTTCCAACCTCAACCTTTCTGTGATTCTGTCATTCCTTCCTGCTGCCCTGCACCTCACTCCCACTTCTCCTTCTCCTTAGCATATGTGGTCATTCCTAGGTTTTGGCTGATACTGATAGTGGTTTTCTGGTGACTTTTCTCCATCTCATTAGTGATAATGACCAATAAACTCAGCATGCATGACTCAAAGCCAACACGTCCAACCCCATTAGCTGCAAAACTACAACAACCATAAAAATATTTCTTGTGTTCTCTGCCTCCTCCTCTCTCCTCCTCTTCTTTCTGGGGACTGGGAGAGTGCTGCCTGCTGAGCCTTTCTGCTTCAAGAAAGAGGAGGACAGAGGAGGACCTGAAGGAAACTCTTCCTGTTCACCCTCTCCAGCCACCAGCACTGCATCCTCTCTTCCTGAATATGCTGGAGCAGAGTGTAACAGCTGCTTGTATCTGCCACAGGGCAGCTTTAGGCACAAGGAAGCAAGCTGAGTAACATCTTTGCTAGGACATGGACATCTCAAACCCAGCGGAGTGGGGACAGCAGATGAAGGTTGTTAAGCACACCACTGACACTTGTGTTCTAGAACCAGAGTAAGGACTGCTGGACAGAGGCCATAAATGGAGCTGCAGAGAGGATCAAGGAGAGAAAAAGAGCAAGAACCCCAGCACCAGCGCCAGTCTGTCAAAATATCTCTGCGCCTTTGCTTCAATTGCTTAGTTGTATCACAGAAAACACTGATATTGAGATGACTTTTCTGAATCAGTACCGTGAAAGAGTCCAGCAGAGCTATCATTGCTACCTCATCAGGTTTCTTCTTGAACCTTTTCTACAGTTTCATGCTCAGCTGAAAGTGAAGCTACTGTTAAGAGGTTTCATGAGCAGCGTTGGTTGAGGAGACACCCCCCGCAAGCAGGCCTCTCTTTATGCAAAACAGCCCTCACTCACTTTTCACAAGTTCTTCAGCAAAATGTTGGCAAGGCTGACAAACAAATGGGAAATCTCACATGCAGGATTTACAATTTTAAACCAAAGAGAAACTTTAGTAAATGTACATATTTTTAACCTGGAAAGGAAATAAGCAGTTATGGCAAAAAGAAGAGTTCGCAGATAGACTGCAATAAATAAATCATATGTACAGAGAAGTCTGTCGGGATAAAAAACATTCTGAAGTTCACCACTAGATCTGGGACCAACACTTACAGCTTCACAGGGGTGCAGAAAGGAGGCAAAATGAACCTCTTGCTGTTCTACAACCTAGGCAACAGACCTATTCCACACAAAGAACCAACTAATCAACCTAGACTGCAAAACCAATGTGATATGCTCATGTATCAACTGTTGTGAAAACCTGCCTATGTACTTCACTGATGAGGTCAGCTGAATACATATGGAACTAATTGGGAAAGAAAATTCCAGCTGCAAACAAAATGCAGTGTCTGTCTCACCATGTATGGCTGAGTATAAGCCACATCAGATTAAAAACCCTTGAAAAACACTAAAAAATACTGAAAAATACTACAGCTGCCCTCTATACACCCACATGCCTCACAAAAGGCAGTAAAGGACAGTTACCTTCAGCACTAAGGGAAAAAGTTTGTGCTTCTGTCAGAAACATTCTTCTAAAGGACATTACACCCACTACACTCTTTTTCACTATTGCTCCATTTCCAGTTTCCCCTTTCTACCCAAAATACAAAGGAAGGGAATCATCACTAAGTTCCTGTCATCCTTAGGACCTGACAAAAAAGTTTGGATGGTGGCACAAAGCAGAGGTGGGTCTACACTTTCTTTCTGGCTCAGAAAAAAAAGTGCTGTGAAGAGCTCCAAAATAATGTCTTTACTGAAGGCATTTATTCCCCCACTCACCAGGGTGGGGGTCTAAAGCCACAGGGCACATTTGGGTCTCTACTAAGCCTGGAGATCAGGTATCCAGGAATACCTTCAATGAGGTTGAGGTGTGTGAAAGGTTTGAGAGCAACCCATGAAGGACTCTTGCATCACCTCTCTCTAGACTGGGTTACAATCAGTAACTCCAGTGTTGTAAGTGAAGCTGAAAATGAAAATAGCACTGTATTTTCTCCAGGAAGGAGGATCTGCCTACCTTATCCATATGACAAGCTATGCCAAGCCTGTTCTTTCATCACCTACAACTGACTCCCATCACCTTTGGTGGGTTTCTGATGCCTATTCAACGCTTTGGTCTCAGTCTTCAAAGGCGTTACTCACAGGTATGTGAATGAAATTTGACCTCTGAACCAAAGTGGTGGATGCAACCCTTTGCAGCAATACAGATCACAAAGCATGAAAAAAACACAAAAACTTTGGACAGAAGATATTCTGACAAAGCTCAATTAGGAAAACCTTTTCCAGAGAAAACTCAGTGTTATCTAATGCCTTATGGAATGGTGCAAAACTTTCTTCCAGAAAAATCTTTCCTCTCTAAGAGATGCTTGTTTTATGTAGACTGTACTGGGTAACATAATGAAAAATGGAAATTTTTCAAACTGAGGCTGGTTTCTTAAGAAAACCTTTTTTTTGTAGAGGTACAGTAGACAAACTTCATAGTCATACTTGTTTTCCTACTCCTAAAAATTATTCTCTTCTATCAACTTCCATATTTGAGTCTCAGTACTTCCTCCTCCTTCCACATCCCTTATAGCCCTAATCAAAATTCCCATAACATGCCCAGACCTCCCTCCCATCATAAACAGCTTTGTGTCATTATTCTAGACAACAGGAGAATTGAATCATACAGAGTCTATTTTTACTGATTTTGTCTAAGATTGGTGTGTGTTAAGATACTCATTAGGATGGCCAACAACACAAAACATAAAATAGTGTCTTTGGAAGACCTCTCCAGGTCCCTGTCATACTTCCAAAATAAGAACTTACAGGTATGAGGAAGAGGTTAAGACCCTGAAGGTATTATACTGATTAAATTTCCATAATTTCTATCTTCCAAACCAAAGCATAATCCTGCCTAAATAAATAAAAACAAAACACTTTGCAGGGAAGAACATACCAGTATTCACCACAATCAGCTCTGAAACTGTTGTGAGTTTCTGGCAACAGGAATAGCACAGACGAAAATGTGCAGTCCGTTCTGGGAAATCTTTTGCAAGTGTCATCAAAAAAGCACTGTATCTCTCCCTTGCTGTGACTTGCAGGTAGATGAGGAACAATAAGAAGGAATGCAACGTGGCAGCAAGCCATTGCTCAAAGTAACAGGCTGAAATGGTCAAAATCCTGGTCAAAAGTTAGAAATTTTAGAACTCTTCCATTTTTTTGATTAAAAATAAAATTCAAGTCCTTTTTGTTTTCCAATTACATGAATAATAGGAAAAAAAAAACCCATGCTTTTAATCTCTTTGTGTAAAACAAGCAAGCAAATGGTATAAATACATATTTTGTAGCATAAATGCCATTTTTCCAAAATTTGTGCTACATTCATTTTTAAGATGAGTTTCCATGTTAAAATTGAGATTTTATTTAATAATTCATCTTCCTGGTCTCAGACTAACTCACAAAGAAATCATGCTACTCTGGCACACAGCTTGTGAATGTCTGTTATTTATTAAATTTACAACTCACTTGGCCATTCAGACCTGAGAGTACAGACAAAAGAGTTGTGCCAATAACTGATGGAGGAAGACAGAAGTGGAAATGAAGGAGATGAAAGTAATAATAAGCTAAAGGTCTGTTTGTTAGTTCATGTAATCAGTCAGATCTTTGATGGAACAGACAGCTCTTCTCTAACACATATGTTGCCTACACTTGGGTATGCAATGACACGCCACCAACTCCCCCCTAATTTTCTTTTGATAAACTTTTTGCACTCTTTGTGAGCTACTTTGCAGGACGGGGCTGAAAAAAACCCACTTTCCTACTTGCACAAGTTGCTTCCTACTTGCACCGGTGACAATTTGATATTTAAAAAGTAATTCAGGTTGCATGTGGGGACGACAGGCATTAGATGGGTTGGGGTTTTTTCCACAAATGGTTCTGTGCAGAACAAGGCACCGTAGGCGTAGGTGCTGGCGTTTCCATTGCATCTCAGTCTTACAAGCTGCAAAAGATCTGTTATTCTTCCAGACTAAAGCTGTCAGTCGGGAGGGACTGTGAGAAGCGAGGCAGTGGTTAGTGATGTGGACTGAAGTTCACAAGAGACCAACTGATTTGCACTTGTGACCTAGCACAAATTTGAAATTCCTGTCTCCAGAGGTAAAAGGTTAATGGAATAACCTATTTTTTCATCTAGCTCCCTGCTGCAGAACACCCTTTTAATTATTGCTATTATTTATTGATTTATAAAGTAACATGTAACATAAGGTACTCAGCAAGGAAATTATGAAGCATATAAAACACAGTTAAAATGATCAAAGAGATGTCTGATCTGAAGAGATCTGTGATGACAAATATGGAAAAGCACTTCTCCATCTTGGAGACAAACATCAACTTCACTGTGTCTGGTTATACAGACACAGAAAACACACACACACACAAAAATCCATCTGTAAGTGAAGAAAAAAGAGTGATTTTATAAACCCACACTTGGTTTAGAAATGTGAAAACTGTCATATTAGGAATCCAAATACCAAGGAATAGACATTTTAATTCTTATTATAAGTCAGATAACTGATCACTGACCCAAACTTCTTTCAGTGTCCATAAAAATCACTTTGATTATTTTAGCACAACAATAGTTGAAGCAAGATTTGAAGCCATATTGCCCTGAAGTAATAACCAGAGAACAAAACCAGATAAAAACCCCACATCTGACCAGAGTCAGATGTGATGTTCCAATGCTATGACCCATATCAGGGCTCTTAAAGGGTGCAAGGGTGTCACGAGAAGCTGTAAGAACTGGAAAATATCAAGGATGTTGGTGTGTCCTCATTGCCTCTCCAGCAGGAAATGGGAATAGGGGCTGAAAAAGAGAAGAGCGCGCTGTGACAGGGACCTGCTGTTGTGTTCCCCTGCATTCACTTGGCTGCCACGAGCATGTTGGGTGCCCCCAAGTCCGGTGTGCAAACACTGTGTGCTACCAGCTTCCACACGCAGTGCTAGGGCTGCATTTGATGCTTTCCTAATGCAGCCTCAAGCCAGTAACTTCAAAGGAGCACATCAAAGCTGTTATTCACAGCGGAGAAGAGAGTGTGAAGCCGGGTGGCATTTTTTTTTCTCCCCAGCGAATATGAAACTTTAGGGGGCTTCCCAAAGGACATCTGAGTGATTAAAAAAAAAGGAAAACTCTCCCTCGTATCCCAGGGAAAGAAGGGTAGAGGCCCCATAGAGGCAGATGGAGGAAGAAATGAAAATTTCTCTCTATTAATACGTCTCCTGGATAGCCTGCTATGCTGCGAAGGGAGGGGGGAGGGCAGGAGAAAAAAGAACTAAGTTTCATCTTTGTTTCATTGGTCTTTTTTTTTTTTTAATCCGAGTCACAAAAGCTTAAAATGATGAAATGAGCATGTGCAGCCTGACTGAGATAGGAGACAGGCAATTACTGAAACTCTGGGCCACAGTATCAGCTGCCTGCTGACTTCTGCGATTGAATTAAAACTATCATAAGAATAATGCAAGGACTTGCCCTTGTCCTGCTTGTCTATGTGTTTATTTAATTTTCTGTCCAACTGACTCTCAAATAAATTGGAAACAGCTGCCATTTTTTTGATTCAGTAGCTCCATTACCCCCCAATGACATCATTCTGGGCACGCTCACCAACAATAGGTCATTATGCAGCAATTACTTTATTGATTTATGGAAGTTTTTAAGCTCCACCAGGAATATGCACATTCAAGGGAAAAAAGGACTTTTCCTTCTGTGCTGCTGTAAGTAGTGAGCTGCTGCACTAGGCAGGGATAGTACTATGGACGCAAAACTGGAATTCAGATTACAAAGGGAAAAGACAGAAACACTTTTGCTATTGGTTGAGCTGCCAAAGAGAAAAGAAGATAAGATTTCAGAGGAGGATCCTGCTGTGAACTGATGTTTAGAAACCATGATTTAATGTGGTATTTAAATGTATGACACAAGTCAAACTGCTACGTAACAGGCTGGCAATAAAAACATGCAGCATTCGCTATAATCCACCCTAATGATGGCCTGATGGATGGGCTTTACGAGGCACTGCAGAACACATTTAAGAACTATTATCATATGGAAACATTTCCTTTCTTCTGTTCCTATCAATATGTTAGATCACACATGATACACAATTCTAAGCGAGAAATGCGAAAATCACGTAGTGCAGATCTGATTCATGAAGGTCTTTCAGCCTTTAATCATCAGCTTGGTTTGAAATCATGCAATTTTGAAGAAAACTGACACTGCAAATTAAGGCAAATTGTCACTTTCTGTATTAAACTTGGAATACACCAAAAAAGTATCACTGTGGTTAATAAAACAACTGTATGCAACACGAGAATTTTGTAATCTTTTAAAATAGAAAGGACATTGAGTTGTTTGGAACACAGATAGAGATATCCCTTTTATGAAGGCTTTAGAATTGGGCAAATACCTGCAAAAACTGTATCTGGACATGTATTTGAATATTTGAATGAAGCTTATACTTGTACCTCTAAACATTTACTTTCAAAATTTCAGTCATTTGCTTTTCTTTGCACTGAAGTTTGGAATCTAAAATTGGCTCTCTGCAATCGTCAGTAGTGTGCAACCAGGATTCTCAAAAACCTAGAGAATGATGCCTGAGCATCACAGTATTTAGCAAGAGCTGAGTGCCTCAGTTGGATGTTGTAATTTCACTCTTTCTCTTTTTTTTTTTCTCTCCTGCTTTTGACTTTGACACTTAAAACATTTCAGTCACCCATGGAGGGTGAAGAACCTGAATCATGTGTTTTTGGTGAATCATCAGAGTCCTGCACCACAGAGGTTTTGATCTTCAAGGGCAAATAGGTGATAGCAGCAGGTTCCTATTTCAAAGGATGACATATACAAACCACCAGCATTTCTGCAATGATTCCAGATCCTCTGGAAGGTCCATCCATACCAAATGCAATGTACAATTTATGAACATCATATAGGCAGATACATTTTCACATTAACTTTTCTATACCAGTTGCAAATAACAGAGGAGGAGGAACTAGCCCAAGCTTGTGAATGATTCATAAAGAGAAAAAATGGTTGGATAGATTAATTATAATGAAAAAATGATGATTTCTGGAAAACACCTCAGGGAAATGTCTTCAGGTCTGCAATCAAAACCACGTGGGTATATTACTGTGCCTAGCAGACTCTTATATTATGACTTGCAGAACTGGGGCTTAGCTGTAGATTGCCATCACAAATGCTTTGAGAAAATATTAGAATAATATTTGTGAATTTTTCTTCATTTTATACATGCATTTTACAATCAAGTTGTTTCATTTGTTGTGATATGTCCGATGTTCCTTTCCACATCAAATATATGCTAATATTTGAAAAGTTGGATGTTTTTCAGCAAGATGATCCTAGATGAAAGAAATATCCTAATTTTTAGGAGGTCATGCTTTGAAATGCAAAAAACCCTAAACAGCTCATTAGATCTGCTGGTACCACATTAGAAGGAACGACATAAAATACAGTAAGATATTGTGATTAAAATAATAACATATCTGTATTTGATCGTATTTCTGCATTTCACATATTAAAATAAATAAGATCAAATTATCTGGACATTCCAATGACATAAGTTTAACTCCCTTTTTTCTACTTGTGACATACCACAAATTGCACTTTGATTGAACAACATGAAATTACGTGAGATGCCTTCCCCACAGTCTGATTATTCTTTTACATTTCTCTGTTGTATTTCACTAGCATCATCACGAGGGACATGTCATGAAGTCAGGTACAGGACTGTTTTAGTAATGTCCCTGTAAAGTACTTGAAACACAAGCCCAGCCTCTGTGATCTCCACACACTGGCTGTATAGTTATAAAATCTGCCTGTGTGCTTACACCATTTTCACCATATTCAACAAAAATGTGAGAACTCTGTGTGGTTCAGGTGTTGCATTAACGAACTCACACCATCAAATTGTGTTGCTCTGACCTTTTTGGTTTTGTCAACTCTGCCTCTCGTTTGTTAATTGTGCCTCCTATTTATAAGATCAACTTATGAGAAAAGACCTCTCAAAATTGTCCGACCATTAAAATAGTTAGCATTTAGTTCATTTAAGTAATGCTTTCAATGAAGCAGCAATGCAGAGAATTTAAAAAACTAAACCAGAGAAAGAGCCTTTCACACAGACATCAAGGGACCCCAATCTCATTTCTTCCTCATGTGCATCTCACACGGGCAGCACGTGAGCTTTCCCTGCATGTGGGAAGCTGTGGTTAGACCACAGGTATTGAAATTCAGAATTGTCATTGTGGTCACAACATTGGTCAGGAGCACAGAAGGGCGGCACAGCAGGACTTCACTCTTGTGGCAGCAAATGAAACACGACTGAGGAAGGCACAGACAGAACGTCTCTAACAATCCTACCCCGTGGTTCTCTGAACGGTGTTCCTGATCCCCCCTGGTGTGTGGGGTCACAGCACTGTGCTGAACCTCACTGGAGCTGACAAGGATTGATCCAGCTGGGAGGGAAACGGGACAAATCCGCTGAGGACCCATGGAAATGGAGCACGGGGTGAGGGCAGTGCTGGGTGCTAAAATTCCCCTTTGGCTACTGGAAATCCTTCAAAGCCAGCAAACTGGCATACTACCAAAAAAACCAATTGCTAGTGCCAGAACACATTTCTATGGTAAATCAAGTGACGGATTTTGCAGTCATACCGTAAATAATGCACCTTCTCCTCAAGTGGGGTGAAATGTAGTTCTACCAAAATTAATAGTGCTAACTCGATTTATAGCGGCTGAGAATCTGGTTCAGCGTGTTAATATCTCCACTGACGTCTTCTGGTTTAAGTAATGACTCCTTAGTTTAAAAATTCCACCTGGAGTTATTAGTAATAAATAGGAAATTCCTGCCTCTTCCAGCATCCCGCTAGTATTGAGAAGGCAGCAGAGGTTACAAAACTACACGTTTTGTGCCTTTACAATTAGCAGGTTTTCTCATGAAATGGACATTCTTCTTGACAGTAGACCAAGATAGAACCCTACATTCCAATCAAGAGGTTGGAGCTAGTTGATCTTTAAGGTGCTTTCCAACCCAAACCATTCTATGATTTTGGCCAACTCATGTAATTACGTGTTAGTCGGTGGTACAACATTTAGCCTCCATTATACCCTTGTGTCACCTTTCTACCTTGAAACCTTAGGTAAACAGTGTTCTATAATATCATTTACCCTCAAAAAGCCCACTAGTGAGAAAGGCAACAGTTAAATGAACTGCTACAAAAGATAAGTGCCAGAGGTAGGATCAAAAGTCATAAAGTTCTGGATCATTTAACAAAATTTATCTGTGTAATTATATTCACCATTTACAGATATTAAAGATATGCAGACATAGAAAAACAACAGAAAAAAACCCACTTGCCTTCTGTAAGGTTATCCATGTCTATCCCATTGTGGATATAGACTTTCCAGAAAAATACATGACGATACAAAGGCGAACAGCCAGTTAGCTAGATAGTTAAGAGACAGCCAAGGGATGCATTAGCAAAAATAATCACTGGCTATCCACAACAAATGAAGATTTAAATTTTGCTCCTTGGCCTAAGCAGCCTGGCTTTCAGTCCTATGGGGCTTTTTTCTCTCTCTTTGTACAATCTCCATTTGCTCTGAACACTTTCAGCACCTTTATGAATGGGGTTTTAGCTTCACAGCAGACTGAGGCAAGCCTGCTTTCAGAATTAGGAAAGTAAGGCATGGTGTATTTTCAAGCATAAATCACGGAAGCTGAGTTAAAAGAGAGACCCAGTTTTCTCACTCTCTGCACTAGACCATCTCTTGCAGCTCCAAGAGCACCACAGGTTATCAGGTATGAGAGGAGTGACCCGTGCAGCCCAGTTGAGCCCCCATGGGTGTTCCAGCAGTGTCTTTGCCTTTGCACTCCCTGTTCCCTTTTTATGCACAAGGCCACATAGGGGAGGACGGTGCCAAGAAGCATTTCACTGATTGTAAGTGTGAGCCCGAGACCCAACAGTGGACAGGGAATTCAGTCTGTCCTGCTCTGCATTGGGGTGCCATGTGGTACCCTTTCCCACAAGAACCGTGTTGGCTGGTGCCTCTGCCTCTCCCTGGCTCTCTCCTCCTGAGAACCGGCGGGACGGTCACCGGTTCTGTAACCATCCCTGTGGCTGGCAGAGCTCAGATGTCACAGTAAAAACTGATATATGCAAATTGGCAAAGGGTGTTTTCTTTTTACCCTAAACATAGTTTTTCAGCTGAACTCTGCATTCTATGGAGATGTATTTTTGAAAACCAGAACTGAGCATAAAATTCCATTATTTAAGTGGCATGTACTAGGTAGGTATGGTCTAAGAAACCTGGCAGTAACTTACTCTGTTTGTGGTTTCTACTTTGTTAGACTCTGTGGAGCCATGAATCTATCTTGTCCTTAAAAAACTGAAAGAGGGGGCCTTTAAAATGAATATAATACTAAATTTATGTGCCACGGGAGCAGCATATCAAGGCCTCTGTGCTGATTAGACCCAGATGTTGGTAACAATGTTAGTGTTATGGACCAACTGCAGGTGTGGGAATAAATCCCTTTCCCTGGGACCCTCAGCAATCAGACCACTGGTTTCTTCTGGCTCTCTGCTCACAGTTTTCAATTAGCACTACAATGGTATTGTTGTTCTCCAGCATTAGATCATATGTCATGTAAATGAAGTTGAATATACACTTTAACTCGACAAGGTGATTAAGGCCAAGGATACATATGTTCACTATTATAACACGATCAAGGTTAAAAAATAATAATAAAAAAATAACCCTGACATGCCATAAAGTTTTTATTATTTTGGCTTATCAGTAGATTTTCACATTTTACTTGCATAAAACAGAACATAGTGAAAAACAGGGCTAGACTAGAATTTGAATAAAAGGCAGACAAAAATATTATATGTGTAAAATTATATATATGCGTGTGTCAGTACAATACTTAATTTTGGGCTTTTCTGGTTTTATGTGACATCTGACAACTTGGATAGTTCTCTATTTCCTTTCCCAAATTTCTGTCCACTTTCCTTTCCTTTTTCTCTTTCAAGTCAATGAATTGTGTATACACAACTATTTTCAGAGGAGAAGAAATGGAGATATTCCTGAAAAACCATCTACCTCAGAGCAATGAATCCAGCTCATCAGTGCCAGAGGTTGTTTTCTCTATGTCCTTTGGGTTTCATGATATTTAGATCACCACCCTGGCTCACTAAAACATATTAAGGGCTCTGTTAAGTAAAGGGGCCATACTCCTCTTCCACACATGCATAATTCCCATTAATGTCAGTGGCCATTACCTCTGCAATGAAGAGTGAAGCTACTAATATTTTTCTTATATGTTCACTTTCATCAGGTTCTCTGTGCCTGAGTTGTGGGGCTGCATATTATTCAGTGGTTACAAAACAAAAATAAAAGGGTAAGCCATGTAAAAGTAAAGTAAAAGAAGGACACAATCACTATATAGACAGGTTCTGATATATTGTTTGCAGGAGAACAAGACAGTTTTTCTTCTCTGGCAGTATTAGGGAACTGCAGACACAAATCCTTTAGGAATAAAGAAATCCCTGAGGTTATCAAGTCTTACCAGAAGTTATCAAGCATCAATCTCTTACCACCATAGGCCATCCCAAAACAGATTCGGAGCCTATTGTGAACTCAGAACAAACTGCAGAAGGACAGGACCTCACAGACCCAGTGAATCCCAGCATAGACAACTGTGTTTGGTCTCTTAGAGACCAGAGCTCAAGAGCTCATCAGTTTATCACTGATGATCACAAGAAGGACTATCAGCTTCTCTGTTGCTTGCTTACACTCTGGCAGTGGACCATGTAGGTATTTTTGGGTGCTCCTGGGCAATTGGACATGAAATCACTAAGAAATATCCCTGAATGATGTGCAACTTGGGCAAGAGCCATAAACTGCAAGTCTTGGATTCTGCTCCAATCCTTTGTTATTCTGCACATTATAACTTACACAGTGTCCCATCTTGCAAGAAAATGGATACAATAGCTGACAAACAGGAATGATCTTGATGTGCTTTCACCACTTACATACTTTTCAACACAGAAGCCAAAGAAAACTGTGTAGTACAGGCCAAATGTTCAATTAATAAATGGGATTCTATGAACTTCTATTAGGAACAAATATTTTCTTTATCTTGTTTACTCCCTAGTAATTCTAAGATATCTGTTGTGCCCACTTCCCTCAAGTATGTCCCTTACTTTTGCCTTAAACTTTTCCTACAAGGTCCTTGTAACAGAGACTGCTGTTATGCACCCAGAGGCTGTGCCAAGACAAAGAATGAAGTACCAAGTCTCTAGATGTTACTGTTGTACAGCTACATACCACTACCACTATTCATAGATTCACAACTTTGTATCCCAACCTCTGCCTCAAAAGCATTGAGAAACATGTATTCTACCTATGAAGAGTAATAATTCATGATGGCCAGAGAAAAATAAACCTAGTTCATGCAGGATTTGAGAACCCAACATTTGTTTTCTGCATAGGTTTGCAACAAAACCTGAGAGAACTCACATATTTCTCTATGAGGAGGAGTTTCTGATTCCAGGAAGTCTGGGATTTCTGAATGGAGGCAGATAGGTGAGGAACACAGCACAGAAATGGCAAAATTAAAAGAACAAAAATCCCAGAAAGACAACCGAACCAGAATCTTACCTGGGCTTCATTATAATTTATGGTTCACTCCTGGGAAACCTTTGGATTTCCATGAGTTCAGGTGTATTAGAAAAAAATGTTGTCTGACCTGTTTTAAATATTTTTGAGTAGAAAAATAGTAAGCAAATATTCTATAGTGATGAAGTAACTTAGAAACCTGCCTCACACAGTTTTGTCCATCCTGTATTAACTAGGACATTGAAAAGTCCTAGAATAGGTCATGTGCAAGAAAAAAAGAAAATCCTCAACTTTAGTGATTAATTACTGGGGAC
The DNA here is from genome assembly GCF_001715985.3 of Manacus vitellinus. Classification (NCBI taxonomy): domain Eukaryota; kingdom Metazoa; phylum Chordata; class Aves; order Passeriformes; family Pipridae; genus Manacus; species Manacus vitellinus. The sequence continues at coordinate 4,203,509 of NW_021940682.1, forward strand.
AACGCAGTGAGCACTGGCATGCTCACTCACAGGTGACAGGTCTCAAATGCACACTCACACAAACTAAGTCCTGTTTGTGGCTTGTACACTGCAGATGATGTATGAAAAATCATTCACCTGTGTTAAAAAGTACTGCCTTGGTAACAATGTCAGCATAACTTAACTTCAGCAGAACTGTAAGAAACAGAAGTTAGTAGTGATATGTAAGGTTTAACTTACAAAAGGGCTTCAGAAGTTTGTACATTTCGAAGCAGGAAACCATAAACTTGTTTTAGGGACAAGGTTCTCCCTCCCGGTTTCTTTTTCTGAATGTTCCTTCAAATGGTGTGTCCTGTATGGTTAACAGTTCTCCTGAACAACAATTAATCCATGCTGACAAATCTGTCAGATGTATTGGAGTTATCAGCTAAAGTTTCAACAGGTTATTCCCAATTTACCCGAATAGAGGCCTTTGTGTACCATTGTAGCAGTAAATCATACTAATAAAAGTACTCATATTGGTATATAAAAGTAGTTTTAATAATATTTGACTCCTATATGCGAGCTTTAAAGTTCAGAGGATTCAGAGATTGTCTCCCTTCTCATGCAGCTGGATATACTCTTTGAACTGGGGAATGATGAAGGAATTTCTATACAAACTTTGTGTCTAGCAAAGATGTCAAAAGCAGGAGGACTCCTCCAGAACTTCATTCCACCAATATTAAAATAAGACTCAGGGTAAGAATGGCTAGTACAGAAGGTGGGCACCTCAAGATGAAATCTATCTTCAGTAGCATGGCAACAGTGAAAGACAGAGGTAAAATAAACTAGAACTCTTATTAAGTTCTACTCTTTGCCTTCAACCATTCCACCTTTCTTTCCTTTATTATTTTACTCACTATCCTAGACATGGACCCACCTTTTAAACTTACAAACAGAGTGACCACAAGGGCAAAGCTAAAGGTGTAACAGAGTAAAGTAACAGCATTAAACTAGTAAAGGCCAAGCCAACAGGAGTTTATTGTAGCAAGCATTGATTCATAGCTGTTAACCACTGACAAGAAGTGTGCCACTTAGAACTGACTAGGTGTGCCATTTACCCATTGATTGGAGGAAATGAAATCAATGGTGTGGGCTCTGCTCCACAGCAATCACATCACAGATGCAGGAGTATATATTTCAACAAGGCACCAATTAAATGGATTCTTCAGTTGTTATAACCCCGTCACGATCCCAGCAGTTTTGGTTCTGAGTAAAAGCAATAGGCTCACGTAATCACAACCCATTTTAAAAAGTGGCAATCTATAATTTAGATCATTTCAGTGCAGGTGTCAAAGCAGTTAACATGATCTTAGGATATGTGATAAACTTGGGCCATGATAATCCAGTGTAGTTATCTTTCTGAGCTCTGTCTCCTATTAGCAAGGCAAGCACCGAGGAGCAAGGCCAACCCTTGCACCATGGGGAGGACAAAAAGCTGGAGAAACTGAGAAGAGAGACTATTATCCTACTGTTTGCTTCCTGTTGGCAGGAGGTTAGTAAGTTCAAAGGCAAGTCTGTAGAGACAAAGGTCATTTCTGTTGTTATAAGAAACTCCCAACTCCTTCCCACTCCTCTGACAATAGTTCATAAAAAAAATGTAAGAGGAGTTCAGTCACTTAAAGACTTCTTCTAAGTGCAGGCAAAATACCTCTCAAATTTAAGATGAGTACTCAGATGCAAGCCACCAGCACAGCAAGCACTGTACACAATACTTACATAGAGTGGCTTTAATGAGTCATATATCAAAGAACTAGAAATACCCACCTCAAACAGACCCCTCATAGTAATCACTGAGCTCAGTGGCTGAGCTGTTTACACTAAAGGCCATTCATTATGCATGCCCTGCCAGTGAACAATAGCAATATTATGCTGAAAAGTTCAGTAAATCTATCCCACCTTTCACCAATACCTTCATGAACCAATGAATCCGTGGGGATGGATGGCATTATTCCACAAAGTATTTTTAAAACGTGCCATTGTTAAACCCACAATACATTACTGATAACCAAGTAGAGGCAGAGTATAAAGGAACATATCGTTATTGCAGGTGAAAAAAAGAGAAGTGTTCTGCAAACACATGTAGGGGAAAGAATATTCTTTTTGTGCTGTTCACTTATGGTTAAATTATAACTGATTTTCACATTTAAGCAACAGCTTCCTAAATATAGCCTTGACAAATATCTGCCTTTCCTTCACTTTCCTGTCTGTTTTTGGAACGAATTCTGACCAATGCTAAGATGAGGAATTTAAAATCGAACATAGGATGCTTGAAAAGTTGGATCTTTCTTGAAGCTTTGTCTTACTGGGAGATTCTGCCTGAAGGCCAACAGTGGCTGAGGTTGGAAGGACAGAGAGGGAGGTGAAGGAGAGAGGGTTGGTGATGAAGGTAGAGAATGAGACTGACAACCCTGCACAGATGTCTTGTCAGTGCAAGAGCATCCCTCGCTGGTCAAGAGCAGGCAATGACCCAGAATAGATTTTGCCTCTCTTCTGGATGAAATACTAGTCCTTAAGCCACCAACAGCAGAAACATCTTGAGATGTAAAAAAAAATGTGTTATAAAAGCACGGGTGATGTCTGAGTGATTCCAGACAATGAAGGATGTCTCTGCCTTACATTCTTGCCTCACACACTGCATGTGTTTATGCCTGTATTAAACACAGAAAAACCACAAGAATAGAGTATTTCATGCAGATAACACACTAACAAGAATGAGAATACTGCTATTTCTATTTAATACAAATTACGGAAATTTCTTTTTAGATGCTACATTTAACTTAAATCAATTAGTTGGGTAAGGATATAGGATGGTCTAGATTTTGACAGTTGCCATGGGATGAACAGTAAAGTGGTGAAACCAGCTGTAACAGCAGTTCCTATGTTTCAATGTGTCTGCTCTGGAAATGAGCTGTATACACAACCCACACTGTCTATGTCTAGCCTAGAGGAGGCTTAGAAGTAGGAAATGTGGATTAAAAGGGTCTCACCATCCATCCATTCATGCTAGGCACCTTACAACCACGCTAAAAAAAAAACAAAGTTCCTGGTTAACAGAGTTTATAACCTCATTTAGGACTAGTTTTAGCTTACAATAGAGCTCTTGACTGCAGTACCCCCTCTGTCATTTATATCTATTGGACAGATGTGCTGAAAGTGAACATAAAGTAACCAAATCTTACTCAAATGTCATACACTCCTTAAGTGCAAATTAACTAGGCCCTGTGTTTATTACAGTGGAGCTTGCTAGACCTCCTTGGGTTCAGGGTCAGTTGGTGTTTCTTTATGAACCCCTTTATGAAAGTTTTCAGTGTTTTATAGCTCAACCATTAAATTTTGCTCCAGGCTGAAGCTTCTCACAAAAGATTTAATTCTAGGAGCATTTTTTTTTTGTAATATATTTTCAAAGAGATCTCTCTGGTCATTTTTTAAACATAAAAAGAGCACAAAAAAAAAAAAAGAAGTTAATTGGTTTTAGGCCATCTTTAGGGCTCACCATAATTCAAAAACAACTTAGAGTCAGCCATTTTTTGTGTTTGAAGCCTGTCTACTGAGTTTGTAGTGGGACTTTTTACTGCATTTCTAATATGCATGTCTATAAATAAGTAGTCCTACACCTTTTTATGGTTATTACAGTTTCTTTTTCACCCCTATGGGCAGAAATCCTGCTTGTCTGACTCATGGAAAGTAATCCATACAAGCATGATAAGCCGTTCTAGGCCTCCATGGTTTGCAATTAAGTTCTAGAGAACTAAATCTTTGCTTCATTTAACTGTGCAATTTTAGGATGTTCTCTACATTTCACATTATCATAGAATTTCAGTAGTGTTGAATGTTGCATGGCACTTCTGTGTTTGTGCTGAAATTAGTTCCTGCCCTGGTCACACCTGTGCTTTTATTCCAGTTTTCGGAAGATGAACTTGTCGGCAGCGCTACCTACAAACCATCCTGCTCAAACTGCCCTTCTATGAATGACTTCTGCATGTTTCGGGCTTCTGGAGTCAGGGCAGACTGTGGTTTGAATGTTTAAAAACACCCCCCTCATATGTGACTAGCACAACAAACCAAGGGGAACAGGTTGTCCTTGTCAGTATTGGTGGCCATCACAGGAAGGGGACCGGGACTGACATTTGATCTCTGCGTTCTGTGTGAGCCTCCCCACAAGATTCCTTCCAGAGAGCTATAAATGAAATCAAGACACATTTTCAAAAGCATCTATGTGACTATCCACACTGAGAAGAACTTGAGAGCAAAAGGTGCTGAGAGCTGTATCAAAAATCTCCCCGTGTCTGACTTTTGGTTTTGGATCCGGAGAGCTGTGAAACCCCAACAGCACGCTTTGCTGTCCTAGTCCTGGCACAGCTTGTACATCCCTCCCTCACTGGCTCTGTCAAGGCACTGGAATAGTTTTAGTGCAGAAATCTGTTTCTTTACAAATGCTTTCGCTTCTTTTATCTCATCTGGGAGCCAACCAAGGCCCATCTCTGGCTGGGCTTCCCCATCCGGGACCCATCTCCTCTCAGGACAAACTGATGCCCCACTCAAACCCTTAAGTCTCCCCATCCCTCCTCTTCCTGCCATCTCCTTACCTCCCTCCACCAGCTCCACTTTCCTCTGCCTCTGTCTCACATCTCTTCCTCCCAGTTGGTTTGTGGTATGGAGAGAACATGCCCTGTGACATGGCAGCTCGATGGGAGGAGAAGTCCTGCAAGTCCGAAGCTCTCGTACGTGTTATGTCTACGTGAGGGTGATCCTGAGCTCACCCAGGCTAGGAGGGTTTCACTTCAGGTAGTTAGCAGTGCTCTGCATGCCATGTGATTTACACAACACGACTGGCAGCAAAGTAAAGGAGCAGCAACAAAGAAAAGGTCCTTGTAATTTATGATAAAAGAAGAAACAGATGTTTAGAAAAAGACAAAGGAAGGAAGGGAAAACGAAATAGAGAAATAAATTTTCGCATGTGCTATTTTTGGTAAACCTCAGGGCAAAACTCAGGTTTGAACAGGGAAAAATATCTGTTGCATATTAAATTAAGATTTATTAGCATTGTTGGGACAGCCAACATAAATACAAACCTATACTTTACCTGTAAACTTAAACTTTTATTAGATGGTTTCATCCTAGAGCTGAATCTCTCTCTACAACCATCCCTTCAGGCCTTGTCTCTATCTAGTAGATTCTTTCTTCATAACAGCTCTAATATATAGCTCTTTCCATCCACTAATCACAGCACATCTTGATTACTGCAACATTCTTTTCTCTGGCCTTGACAAAAGCAATCATCCTCATGTCCATTAAGGATATGCCTGGCAAAAATTATTTTCAAGCCTGTCTCTTTGAACCATTTCACCCCCTCTTTTAATTTTTTTCTGGTGGCATCCTTTACCTATTACATCAAATATAAAACTACTTATTGCTATCTTAAAGTAACGTCATAGCTCATCTCACACTTCCTATCAGCTTTTCTTCATTAATGGGTTGTTTACTGTTGTCGGGCCTGTTCATCCCACAGGTTGTCCTCACAGTCTTCAACACAAAAGGTTTTCGTGGTCAGAAATGGCAATAATTTCAGTGTGTTTCTTCAAACTTCTCCTTAAAACATTCCTTGTCCATGAAATCTGGAAAAATTTGCCAGTAGTTAAACGCACAGTGTGCTGAGACCACTGTCTACCACGCAGACCTATACTGTCCCTTGGTTTCCCTGAAATACCCTCAGTTATGTCTGCAGCCATATGTTGTCTCTTGTCTTGGGCTCAGATGCATAATCAAGTTGCCACAGCTTAATGAGTACCACGTGTTAGCTGAGCCAAAGTAGTAATTTGCATAGTTTTAAGCCACGGCACATGCAAGTTAAAAGGCACTAACTTAAACCTCAGTGAAATGGGTGTAAGAACAGAAGTTTACGTTATGACAGCTGAGAGCACACACGCAGCGAGTCATCGTGGAAACTTGTTAGACCATTGCAACTTAATTATATGTCTGGAGCTTTACACATTGAACATTTTGGAGTAAAAACTGGGAGGGGGGCGTTATAACTATGGAGTTGGAGATGCTTTGTCCAAAACAGGGTTTCTAGGATTTACTACCATGGAGTGAGTAGCTACAAGAAATGGCATTGCATGAAGACAACGTTTGTTTGTGAAGAGCCAGGTGCAGCATTCCTGAAACAATCTCTGTTCTTGGGATGCTCCCTGCTCTAAGTCGCTTCTCAAAAGCTGATAACACATTATCACATTGTTCATAGATCAAATGTTTCTCTCCCTACTCAAAGTCATTTTGACCAGGTATTTGACTTCCATGTTTGCATTTTGCTCCCCCTTCTCCTGCAGTTTTTTCCCCTCCTTCTACTTCTTCAGTACCTAAGACACATCTTCAACATACTTTCTCCTATTCTTCCTCCCCCCACCTTTTCATTTCCTTCCCTTCTCGTTTGCAGCAGCAGCCTGGGAATGAGAAACTGAAGAAATGTTTTTCACCCTTCAAACCTCTTGAGACTTGGTATTGCCTATGTGAAGAGGTAACACTATCCTAGAATAAATAAAACTTTAAAAACCATTTTTATGTTGGAGTTTCCATTGCTTGGGACTGAGTTGCAGTCTCAAAATCACACAAGATTGTGTAGCCAAATCATATCGATACATAAAAGTATGTTGTTTCACTTATGATACTGGAAAAGATACAGCAGAAGTTGAGGACATGTCTCAACCAGAGCTGCTCAACAATTTGGAAATATTAGAGGATAAACTTTTTTGTCAATGAGAAAAAGATAATTGTTAGGCTTCCAATCTCCCTTCCACAAGTGCTTTCAGCACAAGTGCTTTCAGCACTTCTGCCTGGTGCATCTCTCTCTCTTCTATGCCTATTTGAGCCTCAAAATTGCCTGAAGCAGGAGTCCTGGGCTGCAGTGGTGTAAAGCAGTACATCTTTATACATCATCCAAGTGGCCAGGGAGAGATGAGAAAGTTAATGACTCATCCCATGATGAGCAGGAGAAGATATGAACTGGTATATTGGTTTTTAAAGAAACCATACAGGCTGGTACAAGCAGCTATCAAATACAATTCTCAGAATTGCTAAAGTGTCTTTGGAATACAAGTCCAATGGAAAAGTGTTATTAAAACATCTACTTGCCTAAATCTTTTAGCCAGAAAATGCAGCCAGAGGTTCTGAATGTCTAAGGAAAAGCATATGCACATGTTCAATTTCAGACACTCTCAGAGACAAAATAATTAATCTTCTCTGCAATCTACTGCAGCAAGCATATAACCCTGTGAAAAACTAGACTATCGGGGGAAAGGAAGACAGGGAGAAAGAAAGAAGAGAGAAATCAGCCAGGCATGGTTAAGTGATCTGGTCATGAACAAGACCATCATCAGATTTAAAAAATGATCCAGCTTCCATGGAGAAGCTGGTTCAAAGAAGGAGCTTAGAAGCTCCAAGTATTGTTCTCAAACATAGAAAGTATGTGATCCTTAAGTATTATGTCACTGTTTAATAGTTCTTTACATAGTACATGTAGTTCAGACCAAGAATGAAAGTCTATCAGTTTTGTTATTGAGGATCTTTTTCCAACATTACTGTCTAAAAGCAGTACTGTAGCAAACATTGCAAGAAGATAATCTAAAACCTCTTCTTCCTCCCCCCACCTTTTCTTTTCCTTCTTGTTTGCAGCAGCAGCCCACTGAAGAAGTGTTTTTCACACTGCAAAACTCTCAAACTTGGTACAGACTATGGTCAGAGAATTATATTTTGCAGCTGAATTTGAAGCAATGCTGGCTGTCACTGGCACCTAGGCCCATGCTAAAAGCCTTGGTCGGTCTGTGCAGCATTTTCTGGTTGAACCAGAGAGCACGGACATGATCTGGTCATCTCATTTGTGGTCTGCTCAAATAGTGAGGGAGAAAAGGGGGTCTCAAAAGGGTAGAGACTCGGTAAAGAAACCGTCAGGGACTCTCATGTCACAATCAGTAGGACACGAGTTGTTTTTACAGGTTCACATGGAACATGGCAATGGTTTCTTTCTTTTGCAGTTCCTACGTTACAATTCCTGTCCCAAGTAACAACTGCATACAAAATTAGACAATTTGAACATTTTGAAGCCTGAGAAATAAATAAGCCTGAGCCCATGCTCCTGAGTTTTAATAACTTTTACATTTAGATATTTATTTTGTAGTAACTACCATCCATGTAGTAGGCTGAGGGATGTTCCCAGATCTCAAAGACCTCAGTCTTTAGCAATATTTAGATCTAGATCCTTTCAGCTTTATCAGTATTTCCTTTGAGGAGGGAGAAAAGGTAACTTTGTCTTTTTCAGTGGTTGTGAATTTTCTGAGGTGAGGGAAATCTTATTATTTCCCGCAGCAGTTCACCTAGACCTGTTTGTAGTATAAGAGACAACTCCTCTAATTACATGTTTTATATTTTTCTAAGATTCTCAGCCAATTTATTTCTGCAGAAAACTGTATCTTTAAATAGTGAAAATCACTCCATAAATTCTGAGTTAGAACAGCCAAGGTCTGATACCTTATCTGTGCTCTTACTGTGTACAAGGTCACATCATCAGCATGTAGATGTACAGAATATTTCATGAACTATACAGCGTTGACAGGTCATTAATAAAAACTGCAGAAGTAAAAGCCCTCTAATTAGCTCCTGAGGTAACTTCCTGCGTAACATTTTCACCCCAGATTCAACACCATTAAACAAAATGACTGGTGTTTGCTCTCTAATGTAGCCAGAGAACCATTGTACTGTAGTTAAACTCGGGCAAATTGAGGGAAACTTAAATAGCAATATGTTGGGATTTATTGGAACAAAGGCCACAGTCAAATCAATATAGATAGTTCCCACACAAAAAATTATAATGTATTTCTATAACAATATCAAGGTTACCTTCAAAAGAGCAATGTAGCAGGCCAAAAACATGACTAAAATAGGGTCAGTACATTATCTTTGAAAGGAACACTCATTAATTTTTGAGCAATTGGGAGAAAACAGAAAACACAAATAGGTTATAATTAGGGCAGTACAACAGGGTCACTAAAGCATCATTTCAAATGGTTGGTTATCTCAAATTAGAAAGTAGATATTATAATAAAGATCCAGCAACAGGTTTGAGAAGAGCTTACAGAAGGTATTTAAAGAAACACAAGGTAATGTTCCCAATGGTTAGCACTAGAAGGTGGGCTGAGAGCAAGGAGTCACTATTTTTTATGGACTCAGTTTCTTCACTGCAGTACAAATGATGGAAAGGACATTTCTGAGAGCAATTTGTAAGGCAAGGTAAGGGTAAGTATCCAGCTGTTATCAGATGCAACAGGAATACAGAAGGCAAAATAGGAGATTAAACCATCAACCTTTTCTCCTGATTTAGAAAAAAAGCTTTTCATACGTGAAGGGAGGGATGCAAGATTGAGGGGTGACAATGGCTGAGTTGAAAAGGAGTTAATTTCTCTTCCCGTACTAACTGCTTGCGATTAGGAGCAGCTTGCTAATCAGAAATGAACTGCTCTGAGGTGTCTGAGGCTGCTCCTCTGCTGGGAAATAAAACAGGGCCAAGGCATGTTCAAAACATCAGCAGGCAGCAGGCTCTGACGTCAGCACACTCCCTGCCATGGCTTTAGAGCAGTAGCATGTCCCATTTCATACCAAAGTACACTGCAAAGGGCAGCACGTGGAAGGACTATTTCCCATTGGCATCGTGGCCTGTTTCACTCAAGAGTGTTGGCCCTTGAGCCCAATCAAGCTAAGGGGACAGAGCAACGTGTGTAGAGGGGATAACTCCCTATTGCAAATAATATGTTTGATGTATGTCATCCTTTCTTCTGTTTGCAAATTGCCATTGACCAATTTTTTGTTAATGTTCATTAATTGTTCTTTAATCCTGTCTGATAAATATGTTGTGAAAAAAGATATTTCAGTCTATGTTTTGGGAGAATGCTACTTTTTACTGTCTGTTATTCGATATTTATAGAGGTTGGTCACTCAAAATACATTTGCATTGCTTCTGCTTTCTGGATTACTTGAGAGAAAGAGATTAATGAGAATTTGAGATGGTCAGACAAACTAATCCAAGTGTGAAGAGATTAGTATGCATAGCCATGAATTACATTCTGTAACCATCTTGTGACCTGAAAGTCCTTAGTGTAAAAGTAATACAGGGCCTTTACACCAGTATCTAAACTTGAATGACATGTTGACAATTTAAAACAACTGGAATTTATTTTAAAGCCAATTAAAAACCCAATAACCTACTTCACTCTGATATAATAGAGACATTAAAACTGAAATTAATTTGTGTCAGTTTGTAACAACAGTACCTTTTGACACCTTTCCAGCAGATAACTTGAACAATGTGAGGTTTTAAATCTCATAATCCTTCTAAAATGTGACATGAAAGAAACTCAGGTCCAATGTTTTCACATCCCCCTCAGAGGGCCAAGTTGCCAGTCTTGAGACTCTCTCTAAAATCACACCCCAACTGCTCCTCTACCACCCCTCACATTCAAGATAGGTTATTTCCACAGAGAGATGGTGGTCTTGAACACAGACCAAACAAAGAGCAGAGCTGAAGGCACGGGAACCTTAGATCTCATCCAGTGTCTCATACTGATGCCTGCACATCACATGGCAAAAAAAGATGAACAAGAACAAATTTTCTTCTGTCAGTGGCTTTTCACAATAAGTCAAATCAGGAGTCTTTCAAAGGATGCAGGGTTGTTGCTTGGTCCTAGACAAAGTTGGGTAATGGAGAATGTATTCCTGGGAATCATTCTGAAGGGGCCCATAGAGTGTTCAGTGCAAGACATAATGCATCTCTAACCAATTGTCCTGTGATTTCTCCCTAGTCAGGCTTAATAACTTCCTTAACAAGTGTTTTTGTACAAGTATAGATGAAGCTGGTTTGTTGGGTTTTTTTCCAAGTGGTAATTGCCCCAATTATACTGGAATAGAGCTATTATCACTACTAGGGTGGTTGTTACCGTAGTTCCTAAGCAGAAGATTGCAATAATGTCCCAAGAGAGCACTGGTCCTGAGCACTCAGGCAGTACCTAGAAGTCAATTGAACTTCTTCCTACCCTGCCATGGACCTAACATGTGGTAATATTTGTTGTGTGTTTCCCAGTTTGTAAATGATTAACAAAAGTCTAACCCATCTACATAAAATGCTTTCAGCTCTGCTGCTGAGAAAAACTATATTTCATTCTTGCACGAATAGAATTGGACAAAAAGAAAATAAAATTGATATTTATTGCTAAATGTTTAGCCTATGTAGGAAACATGGAATTATGGTGCTATAATAGAAACTCCCTATGACGCTAGATGAAAGAATTGAACATTATCCAGATATAATTGAAAAGTTACCTTCCCATAGCTGAATATGAGAGGTCCATAGAAATAAACACAAATTATTGGAACTTAAGTGTTGTATTTGAAGAAGAAAATGCTAAAACCACAGGCACTAAAGAGTTTAATCATGAAATTATTTCTGCGTTACTGTAGTATCAACTTACTAATCATATTAACAATTTTTTGTTATAATTAATGTCACCTGCCCTTTGCCACAGTGTTGTCTGTGGCAGCTCTAAGAAATACCAATATTAAGGATAACAGCAGAAAGATAGTGAATAACTTTAAATTGAGATATAATACAATTGAATAGGTACTACTTGACATGCTGAAATCTTTTCTAACTAAACTTAGTTTAAATACTGTGCTTATCCAGACTGAATTATACAATGAATCATAGCATGGCTTAGGTTGGAAGGGACCTTAAAAATCATCTCATTCCAACACCCCTGATGTTGGCAGGGACACCTTTCACTAGACCAGGTTGCTCAGAGCCACACCCAAGATGGACACTTCCAGGGAAGGGGCATCCACAGCTTCTCTGAGCAACATGGTCCACTACCTCACCACCCTTCCAGCAAAGAATTTCTTCCTAATATCCAATCTAACCCCACTCTCTGTCAGTTTGAAGCCATTCCCCTTTGTCCTGTCACTCCAGGCTCTTGTAAATAGTTTTTCTCCATCTTTCCTGTGGGCTCCCTTCAGGTACTGGAAGGCTGCAATTAGGTCAGCCTGAAGCCTTCTCCAAGATGAACAATCCCAGTTCTCTGAGCCTGACTGAGGTCCATGTCTCCATGACTATGCCTACCCTTTCAGACCTAGCACAAGCTTCAAGGTACCACCCAATGACATCTACAGTTTCTGTCTCCAGACATTGTTAACCTGTACTAAATTTAGTGGAGAAAGAAACACAATTTTCAGCCTATCAATTAGGCTTATTTTACTTCATGTTTTGCAGACACATTTAGATTTTGATGGTTGACTAATGAATATGCACCTATATTTACTCCAAAATTTGAAGCTCAAATATTACTTAATAGGCACTTCCAGTATTTTCTATTCAAATGAACCTACTCTTCTATAAAAGTAAAGTAAATGTCAACTCAAAAGTTGATTAAAAAGAATTTTAAAACAAATTGTAAGTTTTTAGTGAAGAACTAGAGACATGCACTAGGACTATAATCTCTCCTAGTGAACAGCTTTTTTTTCCTTCTGGAGGTACTGAGATCCAGAGATCCTCAATCTGACTGTTTTATTGATAAGCAGAGACATTCTTTCATGTGTTTTCAGTTGCCCAAACTGGACATTTGATTGACTGCCAGGGCCCTCATTTCTGCTTTAATTGCTGACAGAAGAATAATCTTTAATATGGATGAAATTCTGAGCAAAATTAGAAGACATTTAAAAGCCGCCTGAGAGTGGTTTACTCGACAGTGTGCATTGCTCTTCCCAGCAGAAGATAAATTTGACAATGAGCATGAGATCTCATCTATGGACATGGATCTGAAAAGTGGACGTGAAAGAATCTGAGCACGAAAAATGTGTGTGGAGCAGATGCAGACATATTGTGACAGTCAGATTTAGCCACAGGAGGCAGCAAAACAAATGGTAACAGGTTAGGTGGAAAAGGACCTAAACCAGCTTCATCTCAGCTGGTATTTATTATTTTTCTTTTTTTTTTTTTTTTTTTTTTTAGTTTATAGCTGAAGGCAAAGTATTGCAATTATTGAACACCAGGGGCCAACTCTCTTTTGTCTGGAGGAGCTGAACCCAAGTAAAGAACAAGTGTTAGATCCAACTGAAGTGCACAAATAAAGAACTGTGCTATAATATAGAGAAGAAAACATTGTGTTGCCTTCTTCACCTAAATCTAAGCCTTCAGAGAAATCTGATGATCTTATTTAGTCCATAGATTAAGATCTCAGCAGAAATGTAATAAAATTACAATAAAGGTTATGTATCAATACGGTGTCAGTTGAGCATAGGGATGAAGTATTCTAGTCATAATTAAATTTCAAATCTAATTATAATTTGAGGAGTCCTTTTAATTACATTGCAGTATTTTGCTTTTGTAGGAAGATGATTGCTATAGCATCTTTTATCTGTAATTTTCTTTTAATTAAAAAATGTAAATAAATCAAAACCACCTACTTAAAATACTTACATCTTAAATGAAAAACAAACAAAAAAAGCAGTAATTTCTCCATCCAGGTCTTATCTACTGAATCACACCTAGGAGTACTTCTTTTTTTTCTAGTGAAGTGCTGAATTTTGCACTATCACTTACTTCTTTCACATAACCAGAAATGGCCAAATTACTTCGGCCAAAGGAGAAAAAAAGGAGCTTCCTCAGAGCAAAGAATGTCAGACAGGAAAGATAAAAAACCTTTTTTTTCAAAAGAAGTTGGGACTGCAGGGCATCCTTTGAAAAGCTGCTGGATGCTTCCCTACACTGCACTCCTCCAGCCCATCCCACCAGCCTCAACTGCTCAATAGCACGACAACTTCAGGTTACTCTAATTATTAGTACTTACAAGCCTCTTTCTGGTTATTTTTTCTCCTTGAGTTTCTTTCAGGTGCTTAGTCATGGCCAGTTCATATCACCTGCCTGTGTGCTAACTTTGCATGTTGGCTTAAGCAGCTCCTTTTTCCCCCTGCCATTGGGCTTCCTGATGTGAGGGCTTGAAAAGCAAAATCTTTGCTCTTGGCCTTCTTTTCCCTCAGCAAAACAGGCAAGTGTCTTTTAGTCCCCTAAGACAGTCTCACTTTGCCTGAGCAGCTCTTTCAGACTGAGTTTGTCTTTTCTGAATAGAGGATAACAGAATTTTACCAGAAGTGAGTAAGGAATGTCAGGCAGATGATCCAGGCCCTTTGCCATGGCAGAAATTCTTCACTGTTTCCCTTTTATGATGTATTAAGGCCAGTTTTGCCTTTGCCATAAACTCCTCATATGGGTGGTTTGTCATCCACAGTGGCTTCCAGGTGACAGCTGGGACACCCTGTATGATCATGCATTTTCTGGTCTTCGGCTTTATTCCGTCCCCACCATGTAAGACCTCAAGACTGAGTTCTGGCTTTAAGATATTTCTGCTGTTCTTTTTTTCCCATCAACGTGTTTCATTGCCACATTTTATACCAAAATTATTTAATCAAATCAACCCGACACTTGTGGAATAACTCCATCAATTAAACTAATTGCTTGGAAGACTAGCATTTTTATGAAAGAAAGCTATTAGTTTAGCCTGGCATAATCTATCTTTTTTAAACTCAAGTTGTATTCTATCTCATTTTCTGCTTATCCCACATCTTTATGGTATTCTACAAACCTTGTTTTAAAGCCTGACTCACAACTGATGCCAGACAATTAGGCTTAGAGATGTCCAGACATTCTTTCTCCCCACTTAATATATGTATACTACAAATATGTATGTAAATAGATGTGTGCATATACTTGTGTCTATATACATACATCTATTTTCTTTTCACACATTACTGTCTTTACTTGGCAGCTGTTTCTGCCACAACACATGAGAAATCAGGCATCATTTCTTCAGAGTAGTGGAGTGGAAGTTATCTGGTATCCCAAGACTTGAACAGGTTAAACACTTTGAGCCTTGTGATAATTCCATGTGATAATGCCCACTTTCATTTCCATACATTTGTTCCTATTACCTGACCTACGCTGGTTTTCTATATTAAATAGTATTATTTTAATGACAAAAGACAAAATTTTTATCTTCTTTTTGGGAGGATACTCCTACTGTAGAGTAACTCTGTTTTGTCTTTCTCTAGTCTCTTCCTATTTATAAGTTATGGTAAAAAAAAAAAAGAAGAACTATCTACTTGTTTTCCTTATTTTTGAAAATCATAACATAGCTTTACTGCTGGCAATTCTTGGTTTATCAATACAACTCCTGACCTTTAAGACATAGTTTTCCTTATTGCTCACTCAATTCTTTCATTCTTCTTAGGGTTTTTCCTTATTTCTCCTGTACTTAGGTACTTAGAGTACCTTTTTTTTTCCTCAGATGATGTTTCCCCTTTTGCTGAGATAAAAATTGTCAAAATTTTGAAATGTGGATTAAATTCTAAATTTCTTCTGTACTTAAATGAATAGTTTCTCAGCCCAGCTCATTTCAACTACATTTTTTACAGTTTGTCATTTGAACTGAACCTTTGAACCTTCACTTATCCCGCCATTTAATTTAAATGCTATCAACTCATGGTCAGTCTTTGAGAGGGTTATTTTCTACCACCTTGGTCCCCTCAAGTCTCAATTAGTACTGATACTCAGGTGTTCAGTGAATTTCATTGAAGGAAGCAATCTTTCCATCATAACTAGACTTTATCATTATTCCAATGATTTGATCTCCAAAGTAGTAGTCTATCTGTTAATACATAATTTTTAGAATGAAAAAAAATATAAGCACCACCTTGGAAAGTATTTGGCACAGAAATTAAACGTTCCCTTTAAATTCAAGCAGACTATTTACATGTATTCAGCTAGTCACATGAGTGAGTTATTCCTGGATCATGACAGTCTTGTGGCCTGGACCAAACCAATTATCACGTACAAAAATGTGTGAGCATCTGATAGTACATTCAGATAGGTCCTTGGATCATTCAGAATTAATAAATCCTTATCCACAATTTTTCTTTATCAGTAACAGTAACGGAGATTACTTTTACACTTCTGTGATCTGTAATCCCCATGTGAGCAAAGGGAAGTGGCTGGTGAAGAACAGGTATTTGTGTCACTTAATCTATACATTTGTCAGCAGGAGAGCAGGGAGGAAGCTCTGGATCTGTTCCTGACCCTGACAACTCTCCTGACATATGGGGCAGGAGGGTTGCAAAGGGGCAGGTGGCATCATCCACATTGCACTGTGTACACTCAGAGACCTGAGAGTCCCCACCACACACTGCCTGTTGTACAGAGGTTTCTCAGGCTGTGGGGATACACCGGGTTTATCACTGTCACTGACACCTCAAACATCAGTGCTCCCTGGCTGCTCCATCCCACAGCAGACCTGGTGGCAGGGAACCTATGAGCAATTCTTATTGTTTCAGCACAGAATTAAACATGTTAGTTTAATCTGCTGATAGCTGACCTTGCTGAGTCTGCACCGGGGCTGACCAGGGTGCATTCACACATCGGCTTCTCCAGGCAGGACTGTGAAAGTGAGAGCTCACAGCTGGTAGGCAACCTCCCAGGGAGCTGGGAAGCCCATAATGTATTCACCACACATATGATTGCAAAATGAGTATCTGTCTACAGCTTTATTTTCCACAGGAATCAACCACAAGCTGCGGAGGGTCTAGGGCGGGTATCATCCAGGCCATGCTCCTTCTCTGTAGGTTGAACCCTCAAATGTGGGATACCTCACATGCAAAATGAGAGAGAGAGCAACAGCACCTGGACATCTTGATGCCTCAGCTAATCCCTGGACTCTGACAAACATATGCTCCAGACTCCAGGGACATGCAAAACACCAGTAAGAAGCTGGCTTAGCAGCCAGTGGTCACTGGGGTACTGCAGCACTCCAGGCTTGGTTTTTTCCTTCAGACTCTATTTGAAGTTACAAGAGTGTAACTTACATTGGACAACTGCAGTGCTCCACTTAGATAAACGAAGTTATTGGCTCAATGCCTATTAGCATTACCTAACAAAATCTTAATTAGGCAAGAACTGCAAATACTATTAGAGTTCGTGTTAGCACATCACGTGACTAATGACAGGCAATTTTTTTAAATCACTGTCCTAACTTTCCTGTTAACAGTTCTGGGTTGTTGGCTTTTACCTTCAGCTCTAGCACAAACATTTTCTAATTTTCAAGTATACTGCATGAGGCTAATGCAACATCATAATGTCATTGTGCATCAATGGCCTATGTAGAACCTGAAGGTAACTTAAAAGTCCTTAACTGGGACTCTTTTTTTTGAGGACAACTTTTGTAACAATATGTGAAAATGATGACTTCACTTCAGCAGAAAAAGATTATAGACTGGCATTCACGGGCAGTTTGTGCTTTGAAGGTATTTCTGCAGCACTCATAAACCACTGGATCACACAAGGACTTTAAAAACTCTGCTTGTCTTGAATCATCCATAAATTAACATTTTAAATTTCCAAAGTCATCCACAGGCAGAAAAAACCCTTAATAACCGCAGCAGATGTATAACAGAATAAAAAGAGCCAGATAACTCAAATATTTGACTGCTACATTTGGTATACGTTGGCAGCATTTGGCCTTGGAGGGAGAATAGAATAGGTCAAACCTGAAGTTTTGAGAACAGATTACTAAATGTTTCAAAAAGTCCAAGTATCTGACTCTGCATTGCTCCCTCTTCTAGAAGCAGCTTGCTGGTGGTGGTCAGACACGAACAAGAGCAGCACTAAGTTCTTCCTCCGCACGGCGCCATAGGAAAAAAATGATCACAATTATTTTTGGCCTGGATGCAGCTGAAGCCGTTGCCATCGCTGCCAGACGTACCCCCACCCCGCAAAGGTCACCAGCCACCAAGGAGCCTGCAGGGTACGTGCTCCTTGCCCACGGCAGCTCACAGCCCAGTGCCTCAGTGGAAAATGCCACAATCTTCCTTTTGCTTCTGTGCGTGGAGAAGGGGCAACGACAGGGCCCTTTCTTCCAGTGCAGCCGCTGTGGAGGTGACCTCTCACAGGGGTAGGTGGCATTGCTGGGGACAGAAGGGATTTTGCTGCCATGGCCACATCCAGCCAGGCTGCTCAGAGTCTGGGAGCAAACACAGACAGACAGTTAGCAGTACCACAGCCACTGTCACACTGCTCTGAGTGAATACCACTGTCATAAATGTGTTAAGGAATGGTTTATGATCTGATTGACTCTGAGTGGGATTCTTTAAAAATGCTATGTTGGCGTAACATGCCCTTAAAATAATTCCTCCTAAGATTTCCTAAGACTACAGTAGGAGCAGAATTAGGCCAAAGACAAACACCTCTGAAAACCTGCCCTTTGAACATGCTAAGCAGGTCAGGGGTGGGAGAGGAACAATGTTCTACACTTAACGCGACCGCTTCAGTACCAGTTTAATAATACGTTTTTCCGAACACGCCATTTTTACAGAGCTGAGCTTCCTTTCCTTTTTTTCCTTTCCTTTCTTTTTTTTCTACGGTTTACTATGATTTTTTTTTTTTTAACCGTGACTTTTTTGGACTGGAGAAACAGTTACTGAAGTGCTCTTTTGCAACTTGGCTCTGGCCAGCGTCTCTGGGTGATCACAAAGCTTACGTTATTTTGCAATAGCTCCCATCCCAATGCACAGCGCGAGCGCAGTCCTCTTGCAGAGGAGCTCAGGAGTTTCCTACACTAATTGTACCCCCGCCAGTTGCTGATTTCCCCGCAGCAGCACAAGCCAGACTTTCTTACAGGCTGTTAATATTTTCCACTCCAGTACCCAGTGCCAAATTCTCCCACGGCTTGCTACAAGTTTCCTGACAAGATACGCTTGTAGCACGATGTAGGGAGATCCACACAGGCAGCCAGGGCCAGGTTCACACTACCTGGCAGCAAAGGAGAGCCTGGACATCAAGGTGAGAACTGGTCTCCTTGTCTCTCCCAGAGAATCCCTGGCCATGGCGGGTTTGCGCCGTTGTGACCAAAATCAGAGGCGTGCTGCCCTCCCTGAGGCGTGACAACACGATGTTTCCCGGGAAGGCAGACACGGGTGCTGCTGGCAGACTAAGAAACGCCGGGGCAAAGCTCCAGGAGAGCAGTGGTGACTAAGCCATGCCAGGTCCCAGAGGAGCCCAAGGGATGCGGTGACTCAGAGACACACCTCTGGCTCCCCATCCTTCCCCCGCGTCCTCCGGCGCTCAGGGGGTCAGCCACAAACCACGACGCGCCCCCACGGCTCCCTGGGGAGGGCACACACTGTGGCAGGATGTCTGCACCCAGAAATCCCTCCCTGGTCTCCTCTGCCCATGTCTGGAGCTGCCATGGGGCTGGGCAGTGGTGGGACATGGGCCAGTCCAGGGGCGACAGCCAAAAGGAGTGATCAGAGCTGCCCAGCAAGGGAGTCCCGTAGTTAAAAACTGACCTGGCAGGAGCCAGGAGGCAGCAGAAACTGTGTCTGTGCTGGCCAGGAGACAGAGAAAGGGGCAAGTTATTGCTGGTACTTGAGAGAAAAATAGGTCTGTTGTGGGGGGATCAGAACAATGCCCTGCCAGAACTGTACAGCTGCCGATAAAGGGGACAGGCAGCGTGAGTCACTTGAGTCCACTCATTCTTACTGTAACAAAAAGAAGAGAAAAGCCCAAAAGCTGGTTTTAGAAATTGGGTTACTACTTTCCCAAGGAAGCTGGGCAAAGCAGCGATCCACATGTCTGTCAGTGTGGGGCAGAAGATGCTTGGTGCAGATGCAGGACCTGGAGGGATGGCAGAGAGCTGCCTGCTGCCTCTGCCCTGCCCATGAGCATCACCTGGTGAGACATGGCCATGGCTGTGCTGCACCATGCAGCAGAATTCAACCAGCCATCACCAGCTTCCATCAGGCCCAAGCCCAGGGGAATGACAGCAGAAGCAGGAAAGAACAGCACAGGAAAACACAAACTTTTCTGACAATGCTTTTGATGTTGCAAAACTTCAAGCTCGAAGGCCTGGAGCTGAGGGATGATATGAGGACCTGTACTTTCAATTTCTTATACGCTGGATTTTTAGACCTAAAAATACCAAAAAGCTACATGTTTAGTCTACAAGTATGTTGAAGGACACACAAAAAAAGAGACAAATCCACAAAAATCCCAAGCTAACCAATGCCGTAAACACTCATGAGTTTTAAATTGGCCTTGAAATTTTTAGGGGGGTCGGTTTCTAGTTCTGACTTGAAGCTCTTTAATTGCTGAAGTTAGTGATACCAGATATCAAAAAAAAAACACCTCAGCAAAAGCCGTGGCACATACAGCTCTCATTCTTCTGTTAGTCAAAAGTATGTTCATAATTAATAAAAGTAGTAAGGAAAAATAGCACATCCTGATGAAAGAAGTAGCTCTACCATACTGCATGTTCATTTTGCTAAGACAGTCTCATCTTTCTCTGTCACCTGGCTCCAGGGATGCTGATGCACACACACACACACACATCATGCCCCTGAAACAGGGGATCTTGCCTGTTCCCTTACAGATCCAATCTGGGACTGTGGGGGTCCACCAGATCAGCATCTAGTGAGGAAAAACGAGTTCCTGAAACCATGGTACACCCCATCTCTTTTATACAGAGGTAGCCACGTACTCAGTAGGTAACACATATAGTTTGTTGTATATTTAAACAAAAAAAGATTATACATTTTTTCTAAATCCTAGATGCAGCCTAATCATCACAGAGCCATTTCCCAGTCTGCCCCAGCCTGCTCAGTTCAGTAGTTCCCACAATACCGTAAGTGTCAGTTTATCTTTGCTGGCTGCATCACTCCCAGTCTCCTGCCCTTTACTCTTCACTCACAGATCTCTTTCCCAGACAGCTGCTATTTTCCATGCAGCAGAAGCAGCCGCAGCCTCTCAAACATATTATGACTTTTCCCAGTACCATTGTCTCTGTGTTAGCTGCTGCTTTGGAAGGGCGCAGCTTCTCCTCACTTGCTGATTTCCCTCTGGTCTTCCAGACATCATCTCACGTAATTTTGCCATGGCTTTACTGCCAGATCACTTGCCAAACCACTTGTAGGGGTTTTTTTTCTGAGCTGCTCTGCAGAGAATCTGTGCTTTGGTTCTTTACATGCCTCTCAGCATCAACTTTTTTTCCCCTTGTACTCTACCAGCCAAAGATTATCCATATAAAGCAATGTAAAACACACCATTAAAAGGTCTCCTTGCCATAGTGTTCCCAGTTATTTTAGCTTTAGGCTTCTGTCCTGGGTTACTATAATATTTTTTTAAGTTCGTTTTTCCAAGATCGAGTCCAAAAATATCTGATCTGACAGGCTCTGGTAGAACACTGCAGAAATACCTCCACAAAGCTCAGGAGTGCCTGCATGATTTACAGCTTTTGTTCCCTGTTTAGTTCAAAGTTTGGAAATGCTAGGATCTAAACATTTGACCCCAGTTGTTTTCTCTCATTTGGTTGACGGCCTTTTTTGGTAGAGAGCTGCTGTCTTCTCGGTGTCAAGAGCCAGACTAGTTGAAGTATTGACAGGTAGTGACATTTCCAGAAATCAGGTTACTCAGCACATAGAAATACTTAAGGATTAGAACATGGCAGCAATATGTGGGTCTGGATAATAACCAATTCAAGCTCCTAAAGAGAAAACATGTACTAGTATGAAGGTGGACCAATGGCTGGAGCTGAGAACTACTAAGACTATCCAAACTGTGCAACAGAAACTTTTATCAGACCCTCAGCCAAACTGAGCACCAGAAGTGCTTCTGATGCATGAGAGTGGTGTGGTGTAAAGCTAATTAACACTGCTGCTGCTAATGTTACTTTCCAAAATGCCCTGCACCAAGCTAAGTGGTTGCACCATTTCTAAATCTTCTAGTCTGAAGCTGAGCACCATGTCCCCAAGCTTTGTAGCTGTTGAGCTCTTCAGATCAAATTTAGACACTGAATAGAACCACAGAGTTAATTAAGGGAGGTAAATTGTCTCTGCTTATTAAGTAGAACCAGAGAAACAGTTGAGGGAATAGGGGATCCAAAAGGAATGAATTGAGATGACACAGGGACTTAATTTTAGTCTCAGGAATAAAGGTTGTTTTTATGAAACAAAATGAGCAAGGTGGAGACACAGTGTCATTTCATGGAGGGACTGAAATAGAAGACAGAGCTCTGGGCAAGTGGCAACAACTTAATCTCTGAGCTATTAGAGTGCTGGTCTTATAAGGAAAGAAGCATCCACAAGACCTATAATATATTTTAGTATCATGTAACAGAAACTATTAAGCTCTGTTAATGAGCAATCTCTAGAGTGAAAAGGACCTGGTGTCAGGTTATGGTCAAGGATTTTATTGGACAGCAGGATCATTGAGGAACATGTTTAAAATCTTGATTAATTCTTTAAACTCTAAATATGGACTTTATTCCTTTTGGCATATGTAGTTTGTGTCTTTGAATTGATAATATGACATATTTATGTGTGAGATTATCAATTACTGTGTGATGAGTGATTAAATTTATATGTTCAGAACCTGATTGACTTGACTGTTTTCAATTTTAAGAAACCCATGCTTATATGGAAAGCATAAATCATCAGCCCATTCTTAAAAGGCAATAATTGCCGAATAATAATTTATAATAGCAACATTAATATCAATTATTCTACCTGTAAGAGCTGTTCCTGCATACAGTAAAATATGAATGTGAAAGTGGTAAGATTATATGTTCTTTTACTTCTGACTGTGTTTGCAAGGGCTCAGGCACTACCATATCTGAAAGAGGCAAAAGGTTTTACAGTCCTGTTTAACTACACTTCTGATAATGCAAATATCACACATTTTGAAATTTTACCACTAGATACCTTAAATTAACAGTGTGTTGGTTCACTACCAGTAACTAATCTGGAACTGGAGCAAGACTGCAGATGGAGAGAATCCAACAAAGAACTCTAGATAGGTAAAATAATGCCTCATAATCCCAGAGAGCTAACTAAATCCCTTTCTTTCAGCACAGTAGGTAAAAGATGTGGGCATTCACAATTCACTAGAATTCACTAGGATTTTTTTTTTTATTCTTGCTGTTAATATTAAAAAATACACTGATTTGACCAGACATTTAGCACAGAGATTTACGAATGTTGAGAGACCCAGGGGGTTTTCCTCAAGGACAGGTAATACAAAAGACAACACGTAAACTAAGACACCTACTGTGAGTTTCTGCTCAAGCCTGGGGGTCAAAGGCACTATCATTTCAGTGGGTTTTGTCTCATGTCATTTTCCTCAGTTTCAACCCTTCTGATTTTGAAGGAAAGCCTGAAAACAAGAAGTACTCATATAAGATTTTGCCACATCCCTGTACAAAGACAGCCCTAAACAATAGTGCAAATATCCTTATGAACCTTACATGGGTCTTAGCTGTTAGACTTCAGTGGTCTCCATCAATGTTTCCACAGTGGAAGATTTTGGAAGTGGAGAAGACCTGACAAGCAACCATATATCAAAAGAGAAGCCTCTCTTTTGACCTCTGAAACCTCAGACAGCAACACAGAGAAAGGACAGAGAGGAACATCATCTCACCTCTGGATAACAGAAGTCCTAGATAACTGCTGGTCCTGTTTCTCCCCTACTACCCATTGCTTGCCCTAGTGCTGTCACAAGAGGAAAAAAGGTAGGTGAATGATCCCAGGCTGCCAAGAATCTGTTTTTGCAAGAAACCTTCCAGGGGCAACATAAATGGCCACAGCAACAAAGCAGGGTGAGCTATGAAACACGATGTGCCTAAGAATATCCTCTGTCTCAAGAAGCCTAAACGACTACACATCGCCACAGACAAAACCTGTGGTCATTATTTAGTCCCTCTGCGAGTAAAGTTTCCCTTAACTTGCAGGTGGGAAGTGGTCTGATGTTAATGGAAGGTATCTGAGAGGAGAATATACCCCTTTGGCTTGTTATGATCATAGTAGACACTAGTTTGGCAAATACGTTCCCAAATTTAAGCAGCAAGATTTAGGAGGAGAAAAGTACAGCCAAGAACCACGTTGGCTTAAGAAATGAGCATGTTCACGTAAAGTAAGGACTGACCTAAACTAGATCAAGATATTCTCTGAGATTCGTTAAATAAAATATAAAAAAATTGTTTTTGTATGTCTCTGCACTTCAACACTCACTGTAGAGACTGCAGTTATAGGTTCTTTGGAAATGCAAATTAGACAACAGTGCCTGATTTTGCCTGGCACAAGGAAGGGAAGCGCTAAAATATTTTGTGATGGGTCTGAGCCAGAAGTCTAGAAGACTAGATTTAAAGCTAGAGGTTTAGATCAATCTTTAAAAGAAAAGCTATTGTCACAGATTTTCTATTCCCACTGAATTCGGGACATACTGAAATCTCTTGACAACTGATATTCTCTTGAGATTTTCTACCTCCCATTTTCCATCAAGTTTGTACAAAAGCACTACCTCATTTCATGGCTTATTTTGAAAACTTGCATAAAAAATGTGAGACCAAACCACAAAGTTTGGATAGCGATCTGTACTTTTTGCAAGTTTTGGGGGGGAGTATTAGGATTACAACTGCTCCATTTTGAATAACTCCCACTAGTTCTGAGCTGAAAAAATATAACAAGGCTTGTCTGTAAACACTGGAACAAACTCTGGTCCAAGTAATGTCCAGCAAAATAGTTGGGGGGGCGTAATTGGCCTGTTTTCCTCTCCCTCCTGGGACTACTTAATAGATATACATCTATTCCATCACTGAACATTTGCAAATTAAAGTCCATCCATTTTGTAATGCTTTCCTAGCATTGCCCTGTTCTTTTACGTCAACACACATATTTCTATTCAAGAGATCATTACTATTATTTTAAAACAGATGGTTTGAACATAATCCACATAAATAGTGGATTGGCAGTGCCAGTCATGATGGCATGTGTAGAAAAGAGCTGGCTGATACAACAATATTTAAAGATTAGCAGTCTGGGACACTACAAATGACAGTGTCTCTTGCCACTGAACCTAATGCTTGAGCTATGGCGTTCAAAGAAAGGCACAGCAGTCATCGTGCCAAGAGTTCTGGTAAACTCACAGATTAAAAAAGAAAAGTTTAAGTTTTACTGTAGGTATCTACTGAAAACAGTGGGGGGGTGGCATAGACCCGTTTGTAGAAAGGAGGTTTGAAACTCACACTCCTTTCTGTCCTTGTGTTGGCATCAACAGATGGAAGGCTCACAAAAATCTGTGCCTTGGCCATTTCTGTGAACATGCCAGGCATGGCTTTGGCTTTTTCTCTGGGACACTAGGAAATTACCATTAATATAGAACATATAATTGTTTAAAATTACCTATAATCAGCGTCCAGTAGAACCTGCAAAAACACTGCACATTTTAGAAGCACTCTCGGTGCCTGTGCTCTGCAGCTGACCCTGCTGCAGCTGTAAGGATCTCAAGTTGCAGCTGACGGGAGGAATGCGACATCACTCCAAGCCGTCAGTTGTGTCCATGACACTTCATCAAAATACCCATTTAATAGCCCACATCTCTACTGTCTGGCCAGTTTACTCCCTCTGTTTTGGTTGCCATGCTGACTCATCTCCCCCACTCCTTAGCTTGTGCATATTCACAGAATCACAGAATGATTTGGGTTGGAAGGGACATCAAAGATCTTCTAGTTCCAACCCCCCTGCCATGGGCAGGGACACCTCCCACTAGACCAGGTTGCTCAGAGCTCCATCCAACCTGGCCTTGAACACTTCCAGGGATGGGGCAGCCACAGCTTCTCTGGGCAACCTGTTCCAGTGTCTCACCACCCACAGAGCGAGGCAAGAATCTTTCCTACCATCTAATCTAGTCTACCCTCCTTCAGTTTAAAGCCACTCCTTTTTCTCTTGTGTCTTGCTTGCTTACGGGCCTGTGAGTTCCTCTTGACCAAGTTAGGTCCAAACTTTTCCTAGCTACAAGGGCATCTATCTTGGCTACAATCCATCTGTTTGGATTTGTCATTAGGTAACAGATGCAAATCCTGCTTACTGTTTTGACACGCAGGCCCTTATTTTGGCTCCAAGAGCAACATTCTCACTGAGGAGAGGAAGGAGAACTGAGACCCATGCAACACCCCATAAATAACAAGACACAATAAAAACAGCAGGGCTGTCAGTGTGGCTTCCATTGTTGTTTGAAGGGAGGGGATAATGTGCCGGTTTGAACAACAGAACTAATAGGGGACACATTTTTAATTTCAGTAGCTAGTCGAGAGACTGAAAACTTCTTTGAGGGTTTACACGTGGTGCACATTCACAAGTCATGAAGTCTGCCCACAAAGCTTGTTTAACCACATGACACTTTAGCAGAACAGCATGTTCAAAGTGCCACCGCTGCCTTCTCGGCCATGCGCTGACACGCCTCAAGGGTGCTGAGGGGATTTATCCAGGACCTGGGCGGGGGTGGGGGGAAGAGAAAGATAAATTGGTTGAAGACTTAGCTTGCAGACTCCTAAGAGCATTACAGCTTATGTGGAAATGTAAAACAACTTTCTATTCAAGCCATAACACACTAACAGAAAAACCACTTAAAACATCTTCAAACTATCAAAGTCAGAGATGATTTGATAGAACCTCACAAATCCCATAATCTACTGTAAGTAGTAGCTAAGACTTTGGCTTCACCCATGTGTCTGCAACTGGGGAAGAAGCAGGAGGATAATTTATCCAAGTCTGGGGTAATGAAGTGTTAACAAAAACCATATGAAGTTATTACTACAACCACAGGCCACAGAATGTGAAGGAAGGAGGATCTCAGGAGACCTACCTATTTTCAGTCATCTCCTGCTTCATAGTTCATGGAAAGGTGTTCACCAAAACAGGAGGCAAGCAACAGAAATTAAGTGATTCATTAGGCCTAATGAACAATGCTGATCATATCATCTCTAAAATACAGTCAGCTGACATTGATATATACATACTTTAACTCATTCTTCCCAACTTTATTAGGTACATATGTCTACAGCAGACACAAATGAAACATTCTACAACTAGGCTCCAAGCCAAAAACTAATTTATTCTTTAATGTGGTAGTGATTACTTGGTGGTTCCTTGAGCAGAGATGACAGGTCTGAGCTAATGGAGTTGTACTGTAAGTTAATATAAATCATGACAGAGCAATTAATTACAGAAACCACTGCAAATCCCTTTGTTAGTTTTCCCCATCACCAGAAGGATTTAATAATGTTCATTTTGCTAAGTTCCAGTGACATTTACAAGTCTTAAACCATTTTTAATCAAATCAATATCTCTGGCTGCTAAATTTAGTTGTGCTTTGCTAGCAAGTCCTGGAATGCATCGATACTAATGTTTCCTACCTTCTGTTCAAGTAAATTGTACTGAAGCCCTGCACTTCCTCTTCATTTGTTTACATTGAGTAATTGGGATTATTTTTTTTAATGAGCAACATAAGAAATAAGTGCATCCAAAGGAGTTAGGAGACAGTGAGCTAGACAGATATACAAATATCAGTGCTTATGATGCACAGTTGAAAAATTTAAGGAAATTTCCCTTAATGAGCTGAAAGCACTCCAAACCAAAGAACTGTGGCTTGTTTGGGAATCAGGGCACTCCAACAGAGCTTTGGGTAAGCCCATGTGGTGAATACAAGATACAGGGCACAGTGACCTTTTCCTGTCCCTGTGTGTTCTTGGATCTGCTACCTAAGCATCCAAAATACGTGACCAATACCTAATTTCCATCTATCTCAATGTGAACTGAGCACATACCTAAATACCACTGGGAACTGTGGGTGGTAATCTCACACATTGTTTTGCATGGGAGAGTCTGTCTCTCTCTGTATCTCACATTTATAGTTATAATCTGGGGATAATCATACTCCCTCTGTTTGTCATATCCACTTAGAATTCAAGTCCTTTGAGGCACATGTTGCCTGTAATTGTATGTGCATACTATGCCTAACAAAAATGGAGTTGTGAGGCCAATTGCTCTACAAGACAATTAGAAGAAAGAGCAATAACAGTCCTGTAGGATTATTTCTATGGAATTTTTGCAGATAAGCTACTGTACAACTTTGAATATTTGCAAAGAAGTTTGGAAAGTGTCATCACAAACATCAAGAACAATTAGGTCCAGTCTGTGTTTTCCTAAAACGGTTTCAGTTTTGAAATGGGTTTTTGTAAGAACAGGATTAAGACCATTATCGTTTAGTAGGGCTTTTTTCATTTACACTTTTTTTTTAAATATTATTTCCTCCAACACCCCTAAATTACAGCTGATTCTGAATTTTTCAGCAAAGTTATTCAATTTTACTCCGCAAAATCAAAGGACAGAAATTTACCAGCTCCTTATTTTGCTCTGTCCTTAACAGCAACAACAACAAAATCTGGAGAGGTTGGACATTCTGTTGCATTTAGATCAGTACCTTTTTCTTCATACCTAATGAACACATTCACAACAATGGCTCTCAGATCTCTGACATCCTCAAGGGACTGCACATAGGTCATGGACTCCGAACGCCAGCACATCAGCACAGAATAATAATAATAATATAAAAAAATAAGAAGTAAAACTTCAAAGTCACTGCTGGCTGCAAGGTTTCTTCTTTAGAAACCTTGTAGCATGTTCTACCTTATTCATTTCATTTCAAGTACTTATTTAATGCATTTTGGTGAGATTCAGCAATAATGTAGTAATACAGTTCCTTGGTCTATGACCTGTGTGCTATTCCCCATAGACAGGAATTAATTTTTGCAGCCTGTATATATTTTTTTTTCTTCAAGTGTAAAAACAAAACAAGAAGATCTAAAGAAAGAATGGGAGAGGAAAAAAAGAAAATTCCAGACTTTAAAAATAAAATTACTCCCACTGAGGTTTAAAGGATGAGCTGAGACAGAGTTCTTCATCTGCACTTTCCATTAATGTTGGGTCTTTGAGTAAATAGCATAGATTGGTAACTAGAGTTTCATTTCTTTTGTTCTTCCTCTGGACAATTGCTTTCCATTTTACCTCAGATGGCACCGAGTCATTGTGACAAAGGCCCCCAAGACCTTGCTGTGATTCTGTAATGACTTAAATTCCCCACTTTCCCAGAGTGCACTAAGACATCGGGCTTTTATGTCTTGAGCTGCTGCATTAAGTCCTAATGGAAAATTTCTCTCCTAACTTAAGAACTACCTTATCCCCCATGAATAAACAATGACAGCATATGGATCAAGAATGACCCCTGATACATCTGTCTTTAATGCAGGAATCACTGTAAAAATTGATTTCCTTTCACCCTCAAGCAACAAGGTCTTCCCTGTGCAGAATTAAACACACACAAAGCATAAGATATATTCAAATGCAGTGCTGCCAGTAGAGGCATTTCATTCAATATGCAGCTATGCTGGAGGCTCAGGCCAATCTGAGATTCAATTTGCATTATAATTCTAAAAATAATAATTCTCTAATGAGAATATTTGAGTGTATGCAACTGTGCAGACATAAAATTCACTCCAGGATAAAAAAAAAATAACCAAACACAATTGATTTTCTGTGGGGAATTTAAAGGAAACTAAAAGGAAAAAATAAAAAGCATTGATAACAACAACATCAAAAAGAAAAAAGATCCACAGCACCAAAATATAAAGGAAATCAAAAGGTGACCTTTTCTGAAATTTGCTTAGTTTACTGTGTGTTTTCTGAAGTAAACACTAAAAGATATCCAAGCAGGAAAAGTATTCCCATTTGTACAAGGACAATATACATGGTGTGAGCATGACTTCACTATTATAGGTATGGAAAAATCATGTTTGACACGTTGTTGGCTAAACACAACCTAACTTCAGCTAATTATGGTCCGTGTTACCATGCCCATTTTCATCAAAAACGGCCCTTCTCCAAATCTGCACTAAAGCCAGTGTGAATCCTGGACTGGATCCAATAACAGTACGTCTCTCACAGTTTTGTAAAGGTGCTAGAATTTCTCTGCAGTGCAAGGAGCACCTATTGTCCAAGTCAGCAATGCACTAAAAAAATTTTAGTTTTCTGGTACTAAAAGTTGTTATTGTTGCCACTGCTGCTGTTGTTGTTTGTCTCCAGTCAGAAAAAATGTAATTTCTTGGAGAAAAAAACACCTCTAATCTAAATGCAAGGAACTGTTAATATTCCTCCTCTCTTTTCTGAATGGAAAATGAATCAAGAAGCAAAATTTATTGTATCTTCTAAACGTAACCAGTAAAGAAAAATTAGTTGAAATATCATGTCCCTCTAAGCAGCTACTTTTTGCTATTAATGTGATAGAGTCCACTCCTTCCCCTATTATAACCTATCACAACATTGTAATAAAACAATAAAATATTTACTACTGAATTATTGAAATACTGAGACTAATATGTTTTTTTCTTCATGCTTTTCTAGGATCTGGTCTTCAAAATATTGTGGAGTAAAGTGTCAGCCTACACTACAGATAATTTATGTCACATCCTCTTTTTCTAATAATGGCTTCACTTTTAATTCAAAGTTTATATGCACCTGCAAAGAAAGAACACAAAAATATGGTAGCAGTACAGCCAGTTCAGCACAGAATTTTTAAGCTAAGTGTTCAACTTCATAGAATTAAAGGGTACATATGTATGTGATTGTATAGGAGGCAGAGATACTCTTGTTTTGTCCTCTATAGAAAGTTTGGTTTTAACTTGAAAGGTATTAGCTGGATTTCAGGATGCTCTGAGGACAGAACATGAGCTTTCAAGGGTGCTTTGGGGCTCTTTCTGCCTCCTGTGAGAATTTTCAAAATCTTGTTCTGGGAAGATGCACGGCCAAAGCCTTTCCCCCTCTTCTCATCCTATGCAAAAGCTCCAATGGAGCAGATGGCTTCACAAAGATATCCTGTTATTTTTCTTTCCAAATGGAAGGAATAATCTGTATAGCTCTCCTTCCAATGGAAAAGAGCTAAAATTAAAATTCACTGCCACACAGGGGTAACATGAAACACAGCTGTGCTCCCTGGTCCTTGCTCTCACTGACCTACACCAGTTTCCACACTCCCCTGCTTCCTTAGGCTCTCCTGTCCCGGTCAATAGGAACTCCATGCTCCCTACTAGGGTCATAGCTCATCCTCTACTCCCTTCAACAGCATCACTTGCAGAGAAACAGGAAAGAGGAGTTTGTGCTTGCTCAACAACTTTGAATAAGTCACTTTTTCCTGTCTGTCTAAGAGCACAGAGCAAAGCACAGCCTTGAGTGCCATTGGGAACTCTGGGTCATCTCAAATAGCCATAAATACTGCAGCATATGTGTGGAAGACCTTATGGGTGTTAGAAATACAGATATAAAAGCATTAATGAATAGATCAGATATCATCCCAAATAAACTCAGACTGTATTCCTGAAGGATTTCTGTAGCCACATCTGGACTGAAAAGAGCAGCCAACAGAGTATGTAGCTCTAAGTTAAAACAACACTGCCTGACTTCTTCCTCCCTTTCTTAATTCTTGCATTGTACTTACTGTTTCTACAGACAGACTGATAGCTGGCTTGGGCAGCAACATACTGGGAAGTATTTTGAAGTTATTGATCTTTTTTATAGGCTTAATTATTTGCTACTTTGACAATTTGCTCGTATAATTTCAAAAAAAGTAGTCTCTCCACTACCTGTATTTTCAGTAACAGCACTAGGACTTAACTTCTGTATCAACAGTTTCCAGATATAAACTCTCACAGCTGCTCTAAGGGAAGCTGAGGATTAGATTTATCAACTCAATAGCCTTCTTTTCTAGATGATGTTTGGTCACCATAGGGATGGAGTATAATGACTATTTAAATACTTTTGAGTTCTCTGTGCCAATATCTGTCACTTACCATGTATTTGTGCAGCAGAGAGCACAGTGGGCTGCCAGAGTAGCTGACACCCCCATGTCCTAGAAGAGAAAAGATCACCAGTATTTGTCTATCATAAAATTCCTCTTGAATTGGCCGCTCACCCTGAAATCAAGAGGGATCAAAGCTGGCACGCAGCTCAGACTGGCTTTGGTGCAAACAGCAAGGCTGGGCACAGCTGCTCCAAGGAAAAGATGTTTGCAAAGATATCTACTGGCTCACTTTGCAACGCTGAATATGTACATACCCTACCAAAGACAGAGCCTTGCACTTCCCTCCCAGGAGGAAAGACACACGCTCCATGGGACCAGCCCAAAGAAAACAGCACCAGCATTTAAGGAAGTTTCCATAAAAGCACTCAGCAAAGGATAGAATTACAAATCAAACTGACACAGACCTGACCCTAAGCTCATTTGAGTAATGGGCAAGACCCTCTTTCATTTCAGGACTCTTTGGCTCTGTTTTTGGAGGTAACTTATACAAAGTGAATGATGAAGAGCTGTCACAAAGACAATAAAATCTGACAAAGACAGATCAATCAGACTCATCACTTCCTGGCTGCACTTCTTTCTTAGAATTCCAAATTGCCATCTCTAAATAACAGTACTTTAACACCTGAAAGATGAGTTTTCCTTCCAATAATAATATTGCACACTTGAATAAATTGCTTGTAATAAGGTTTACATACCATACAGGTTTTTTTTAATTCAAATAGTGTTGACCATTCGAGGGAGCTGAAGAATTCACGTATCCCAGAAGACTGTTTGATTAGAAGTGGTTGTTAAATTTCAAGATCAGAGTGATTCCTTCTGCTCCTTGCTCATTCTCCTGCATTCTCGCTTTACAGGAAGCTCATTAATAGATCAGTTTGCCCAGTTTGTCATCTGTTTCATTATGCAAAATACATACGTTTCATTTACCTTTCCTGTGAAAAAGTCAGTTATCTTCAGGTAGATAAAATGACTTCTTTGGGTTTCTTTTCAACCCCTGAACAGCTCGAAAATCTCTAAAATCTCAACTGGTGGTAGAATATTGGGGAACCCTGATGTGTGCCAATTGCAATGTAATGATCTTTATGTTCACATTTAAATGGGAAGTGCAATAGCTTAGAAAGTTGACCACTAGGCAAACCTTACATGGACCTGAAAGGAAAATAAAATAGTTTAAAAGCTCTCTGAACATTATCAAAAGATCTATTTGACAGAGAAATTAAAGAAGGAATTCCTAAAATGGAGCTTTAGTTCCCCACTCTTTGGTTTTACAATATCTTTGGGAATTAATTACAAGAAGATTTTTTGTTACTTGTTTTATTTCTTGACTTTTCTCAGAAAAGATCCAAAATTCTCTTCACTTAATAGATCAGAAACTCCTAGGCCTATGATCTGTTTCAAAATTTTTCTAAAATAATGAAGATCACATCTGACCAGTCTCTAATAAATATATTAGCACCCTACAGAGATAGATAGTACATTCTATATGTTTCTTGGAGATGCACTGCAGACTCATAAAGATGCATGAAACACTATACATTTTAAATGAAGGCAAATTCATCCCCCAACTGATCATAACTTAAGTTCAACAAAGCATTTAAACATGCAGTTAATTTTATGCAGGCATCTTTGTCCCCATGACTTCACAGGAACTAGAAGGGACCACCAGTGTGATGAAGTTCAGTCCTTGCATGTCAATGTAGAGGCCTGGTGGCTTGGATGATTTTAACACCTGATAAAACCTGGGCAGGTATTTAAAAGTTCTGTTGTTTAAAGTCTCAGTCGTGTTAATAAGTGCGTGTGAAACAAACTCTCATGCAAATGTCCCCATGAATTCAATTTGATTGTCTTGTCTGCTTGCAAGATCAAGGTTCCAGTGGATATGACAATAACTGAAAGACAAAAGTTGCCTGAAGTAGCAAAGCACAGAAAGAAGTTGATAGATATTTACATGTTCACTTACTACATCTGTAAGCTAATGGGGTTTCAATCAACTCCCCTGGGTAGCAAAGAGATCAAAGCCCTGCCCAGAAGAATATACCCCATTTCTGTGCAGGATAAATAGCCATTAACATGTACCAACAGGCTTCTTCATCCTGCTGATACATCAGGAATTGTTCTTTCAGCATCACCTTAACTGCCTCAGCATTTGGCCACAAGATATGTTCTACTGTTTCATAAAAGAGCAACCCAAATGCAACTTTTCCCATGTATAAAGCTTCTCACACAGTCACAATATTGGAGCATCTCCTGGTTAGATGGAGAGAAGGCAAACAAATCATTGTCTTGCTTTTCTTTCTCTTCTACCCACAGAAAAGCTTAGAAAGGAAATTTTGTCTGGCAGCTTCCTCTCTTTGTTGGACTGAAGTTTTAAGCTGAAACTCATGATTGTCACTGGAGTTGGAAAGATAAAAGAGGTATGTAGTAAAGAAACCAGAAAAATAACTCCATTTAATTCCATATGAAAATATGCATTGTTTTCTTGACGTTTGTACGATCCACGAAACTAGTGCAAAGTTCATGTTAGGATTAAACTTCCATATGATTTTGGAACAAAGTCAAACATTTCAAGATGCCATCTCTTTACATTTAAATGGAGAAAAGATATTATCATGACCTCTGGGACTATGCAGGTCATAGAAATTTGTTGAGTAAACTTTAAATATAGATTATAAGTACAGAAATGCCCTTGACTCAAAAGCTTCAGGTGATGAACTATTACATCCTTATACAAACTGTTGCAATGGTTGACCTTCTACTATGAAAATCTCCCCGCTATTTGGTTTGAATTTTCTAGCTACTGGAAAGTTACAGTGCTTTTTGTTCAGCTATTTTGTTTCATTTTATTAGATTAACACCTGTCTCCTAAAACTCTTTTCTTTATGCAGATGCTTAGGGCCAACAACCATCCCCAGCCTTGTCTCAAATAACCTAGTGGTTTATGCTTCTCAAGTTTCTAAGAGACATCCTTCGCAGACCACTTTTAATTTCTTTTTTTTTCCCAATTTTAGTATTCCAGCTCACACAGTTTTCTTTAAATACTCTCACTAATTTTGAACACAATGGCAATTTTACATTCCTACTCACACAGAACAGCTTTGGCACATGCAACCAAAGATAACCTTTTACTCAAGTTTCGCACTAGTCAATATTCAGTTGTTAATTCTAAAGACTTCTTACTGCTGTTCTATGCTGCATATAAATCCTTAAACTGAAAACACAGTTTACATTAGTTTTGGACAGAAGAACACATATGTAACAGTATCAAAAGGTATGTTTGTTTAGACATGGTTGTTATGTCAACACCCTACAGAGATAGATAGTACATTCTATATATTTATATTTATATATATAAATAAGACCTCATAAATACCTTAAGTGTCAATGCCCATTTTTAATTCCTTTTGAGATGATTTTGTAAGATTATAATTAATTTAATATGGGTGTAATTAATTTAACTCTATGACTTATTTTATGGGTTTGCTGTATTTTTTCTGCAAAACTATGTCAAATACTTATAATAATTTTTAAATCAACACAGCTACATTGTCTTAATACACAACGAAACAAAGAGAACATCAGATATGCTTGAGAAAGCCTTTTTTTTTACATGCAATCATTCTGACAGGCAGTAATAAGGCACCCATCATTCCACTCTTTAATGGCAATGTCCACTTCAGATTTTCCACATTTTTTTCCAGGATCCCAATCTTAAGTATCTTAACTAGCCTGCTCAGCATATTTCAATTTTTTTTTTTTAATATTGGAACTACATTGGCTTTTTTTTTTCCCCTGGTACTCTGGCATTTTGCCCATCTTTAAAGATTAATTCAGTGCCCACAATCTTACTTCAAGACACCCCTTCGCCAATTCTTTTAATAATTGGCTTTAACTATTGCTGTTTAATCTTCTAAATGTTAGCTGAAAGTCTTTTAGTATCATGCTAAAATATAAGCCTGCTTCTTTCCAATTATAAAATATCTATTGATTACATTTTTATTTATATTACCAGAAAATTTTGTGATCTTTATCCAATATAGAGCATATCTATGAAGATTTTATTTGTTCTTCTTTCTTTAGAAATGGTTTCCTGATTTTTGTATTCTTTTGAGTGCAGAGGGATTTTTATTGACACATTTAGTTTTTTCTACCAGCTGATTTATTTCCTAAATGTTGGGTTATGTTGGTTTATGCTCCCTATGATAACCTTCTCCTTTTTTTTCACTCACTACATACTGTTATTTTTAATGGGATTTTTTTGATTTTCTGAAGGGGTTTGTAACTGCCTTCTTCTCACATTTTAGGAGGATTTTTTTTTTCAGCCATAGAAACCTTTCTTGATTGCAGAGCTGGGGGTTTTTTGGCATCTAATAAAACATTCTTAAACAATTCCTAATTATCATGCACATTCTTGTGTTTAAATTTTTCCTCCCACTCAATTTTGTTCATGATTGTTTTCCGCTTTGGGAAATTGGCCTTTTTAGAGTACCAAGCCTATAATGCTGTTTGCACAAAACAAATAAAATTAGATCATGATTGCCTGCACCTAGGCAACCATCTAGTTCAGTGATCAATTCATCTTTATCTGTCAGAATATGTAATTAGGAATGTCCCAGCTTGGCAGCAGTGCCAGCACTACTGGTTTTACAAACTTACCTTTCAGAAGTAGCAGCGTGATGGTTCCAACACATACACTACAAACTAGTACAGCAGTTCTTTGTGGGACAGAGAGGTGTTTAAAAAGTTGCCTCAAACACTTATTTTCTTTCATGCCATGATCTGTAAACATAGTTCCTTTTTTTCTACATGATCATCTGCAAGACCCTCAATGTCTTGTTTACCATCTT
This sequence comes from Manacus vitellinus, assembly GCF_001715985.3. Classification (NCBI taxonomy): domain Eukaryota; kingdom Metazoa; phylum Chordata; class Aves; order Passeriformes; family Pipridae; genus Manacus; species Manacus vitellinus. Next base: position 4,240,187 of record NW_021940682.1, read on the forward strand.
GTGCCCAAAGTTAGATATCATTAACAGGCAATAATGCAGTTAACAACTGAACTGAAACTGTAACCAGGAAATATGCCCTCTCTGGGTTTGATCTAGGACATGAATTAAATCTTTTGGGGACAGATTCTAATGCAGGCATCCAATCCAGCCCCTCTATATACAGGGTTCAATGTTCCAGCTTTTATTCATCATTTATTTTGCCTGCAAATATGGGAAGCACCATGGAGAGTTTTCTTTGTCATCATGAAACACAGACTATCTGAAAACTGATGGGTTTTGACCAGTGTCTGCTCTCAAGGCTTTACAGGACTTCCCTTAGAAAGACAGATTCCTGTATTGCCAGACTGTGTGGTTAATATTTGGTATATTTTAATGGAATCAAGTCAAGGCAGAATACAAAACTCCCATTATCCACGGAAAAATCTAAATATGTATAAATCCTCAGCCTTCAACATTTTGGGTTTTTTTCGGAGAAACTTTAAAAATGCATTGGAAAGAGAATTTCTGCAGCATCATCTAATTAAAAAATTATTTTTTTTATTTTTGTGAGCAAAATCAAAGATCACCAGACTAAGAAATTAGCCTCTTCATTTAGTTTTAATTCTTGGTCTTTTCCTAAGCTTGTGTTGCCAAGGTAGTAATAATTAAACCGCAGAGATTACATAAAAATGAAACTCCCAACTCATGAAAAACACTGAAAAGCCAAAGCCAAAACCTTCTTTTTTTTTTTTTTGCTCTTTTTTTTTTCCCCTCAAAGACAGCTTCAGTTTGGAAATTCCAAACTGTTCCCAAGGCAGGAACAATCTGAACATAAATATGCTACTCAGATTTTTTGCTCCTGCCTGCCCAGCCAGAATGCTGGTCAGCTCTCTACATTTGGGCAAATGTAGAACCTAGGTAATAATACTCCTGAGAAAACTGATAGTCCAGAGGAAGGATAACAGACAGCTCCCTCACTTAGATGTCAGGCACCAGCTGACAGGAGACCAGGGGAGCTGCAAGCAAGGTAGCCCATCTTTAAGTTGTAGGGTCCATCAACAAATTAATCTGAAAATCTGGAGGCAAATTATTGAATGGGATGTAAGGCAGGTGGAAAACCTACTGTCAGAAATTGTGGAATGGAGAACTGAATAATAAATGCACAAATGCAACAACTTAAGTGTTGAGGCAGCTCTTTCTTTAAAGCACTGGTATGCAGAGAAGCTCCTCTCCCAGTGACCCAACAAAAAGCTGCAGCATTTTACATTTGCCTGAGATGTATTTATTATTTATACATAGGTGTGCACACATCTTGAGTGTACCATGGTCTGTCTTCCATCTGCCACCCTCCCAAATGAATTTTTATCGTAGAATCATTCAGAGTTCATCACTGGTGGGGAGCCTGTTCATTGAAACTCATTATTGTTCTAATGAATTACACGCGAGAGCTGTAAGTAATTACATTATAATAGTCAGGCTCAGCCATTCAATGAAAATTTAATTACTGAGTACAGGGACATGACAAAAAAAAAAAAAAAAAAATCATGCCTGTGTTCTGGAATGCAGCCTCCCCAGCCACAGCTGGCTATTGAAAGTCTTCATGCAATTATGTTTTCTCTTAATCACACCCTTTTTTAAAGAAAGGAAACAGGAACTGAAGTTCACAGCAGTTGCAGTGGCTTCCCTGCCTGCCCCCCACTGGCAATTCTGGAGATCTTTTGTTCACTTTTTGGGTGATCCACATACCCAGAATCCCAGCGTAACCAACTCCTGATAAGTAGAAAGGATGGGATGCTACAAAGCCTGACAAAAGCAGAATTGCACTAACTTGCTGCAAATGAGGATTCAAAGTCACCCTGATGGATGTATTTTAAAGCACTTATACAGAGACTTTGCCTTTGGTCTACTTTCCCTTCTGTAAACCACCACTTAAATCATGGATTGCTGTAAGCAATTAGTAGGTTGCTCTTTCAGTAGGGTCTTGTAGGATCCATGCTAACACATGTATCTTCATGCTAATAACATACTGCCTGACAGGAATGACTCCCAAACACAAACTTTGGACTTCTGAAGGAGCACAAAGACTGCCTGAAGTGGCTTCTCCTCCTTCTCTGCCAACTCCAGTTTACAGTCAATGAAGAATTTCCCACCTCTAGTGCAATAACTGGACTGTAAACCAGCACTACCTGAGCATCAAGCAGAACACCCTCCTAAGCAGGCAGCTTTGTGATGAAGAGGTCAATGACCAGTATCACATTACCCTTGAGAGGCTGAGGAAGTAGAGATCTACCATCCTGAAAATAATCCCTGAACTGAGGGTATTGCACTTGCATCCAAGAAACACAAACCTGTTCCTTATATGATAACAATAATCTCTCTGCATCAAAACAATCTTTTTTAACAATTATGGAAATAACCCTCACCTTGTATAGAACCACAGAATGGCCTGGATTGGAAGGGACCTCAAAGATCATCTAGTTCCAACCCCCCTGCCAGGGGCAGGGACACCTTTCACTTGATCAGGTTGCTCAAAGCCCCATCCAATGTGGCTTTGAACACTTCTAAGGATGGGGCATCCACAGCTTCTCTGGGCAACATGTTCTGGTGCTTCACCACCCTCCCAGGGAAGAATTTCTTCCTAACATGTAATCTAAATCTACCATATTTCAGCCATTCTTCCTTGTTCTATCACTGCTTGCCCTGGTACATACAGTGCTCTGAAGTTACTTCCTAAGTTGCAGTCACTGTTTTCCTTTTTGTGCCTCCTTACAGTGTCGCTGTGAAAGCACAAAAATTTCTAAGAAGAATTTTTGATTTGTTTTTTTTTTTTCCCCAGAAGCTTTTGACATCCCTGTGGGAAAGGTATGGAAGATCTTGATGGAGAAGTTTAAAGAAATTATTGAATATGTCTTCATCAGCCTTTTTCATCAATCTTTTTAAGATGAGAAACAGCTTCACATGACACTTGAGATACTTAAGAGAAAGTCTTTTTGATCCAGGAGACTGGTAAAATAGGAGAATAGGGGTTAGTAACCATGACAAACAGAGTCCATTGTTTCCTCCAGTGAAGCATCTATTGGTCAGAATTTCTTCACTTCCTGTATAGGAGAATTCCTCTTCACGTCAATTGAAATTCTTGCTAAAGTTATATTTCTGTCTAATGAGATAATATAATTGCTAAAACATGCCTCCAAATTCCATACTGTGATTAAAGTTATGTGTGTTCCACACGCTCTGTGGAGTGTGTGTCTGATATTAGCTGGTCAGTGCTGATAAAACAGAGGTTATAACCTGCCAACCTTGTGGTGTTTTCAGTTGATTCTCTTTTACATATGCACACAAATGTCCTCCCACACAGAGAGCTCACATTAGCTTTGTCTGTGAGCACTTTAACAGGGGGTTTCACAATACATATTCACATTAGGAACATTTTCCAATGGTGTATCAGTGATGCTCAAAATTAAATCACATCTGTTTATTGTTGCACTTGCCATAGTCTGCAGACTAGAAATACAAATTTACTAAACTCAAGTCACTGTGGGCTTATCTAAAGAAATGAGCCCAACAGAAAACAAATGTAGCCACGAATGACAATATAGATATCATCTGGAAATTGGGAATGTGTTACTGAGGCACCTCATCATCAGATCCCCTTGAAAAGGGCTGCTCTTTTTTGAATGAAAGCAGCTGAAAGCATGTGCCTGATTCTTGTTTCCACCTGGTGTGTAATTATAAAGAGCACGTTACTTTAAATACAGGAGCTTAAAAAAGGACTTATTTTTACAAATTAGTTTCCAGCACTTACTGGATGTCAGGGGTATGCTGTAAAAGTCGAGACCAGCATCATCCAAGTCAGCCTGCTTTAAAACAGACCGAGGATTTCTAAGGTGGCTGGGCATCAGCTGCAGTTCTGCTGCAATCACTTACAGATGTGAACTGATTTGGGAGTAAGAAATATTTTTTTTCAAGTGAAAGCATTCATGAAAAAAAAATTGTAAGAGCCAGCATAATATATTTGCCTTCAGAAAAAGGTGTTCGGGTCTGGAATAATCCTAAATAAAGGGTTAGGCTCCAGTGATAGCTGATCCCAGATGAATTTTTCAGAGTAACAGCACTTTAGGAAACATTACAGATAAGCAAGGAAGAGGATGAGACATCAGGATTGTTATTTGGAGCCCCTTTTGCTCAGATCATGAGACCTTGGTAGGGAGGGACTAACCCTTCTAGGGTTTTTTCCAATGGTGGCTGTTAGGATTTCTCACTTCCCTGGTGCCCAGATCCTGCCATGTCAGACCAGAAAGTTTTCTCACCGACTGCCTGGGGCTCAGGGATCCCCTCAGAGACCTTCTCAGCTCTATGTTGCTGAAAAAAAAGGGGGGGAATGTTGTCTGGGGTAGAGCAGGAGCAGAGGCAGTGAAAGTGAAGTGGGAAGGTACACAGGAGTCCATGAATGAGTCCAGGGTCAGAGCAGAGCATGAAACCAGCACCGTGACAACTGTGACCCTACCAACCCCTGACAGCTTTGCCATTACACTTACAGAGCACTGCAATACTGTCATGGCACGGCTTTAGTGCCCATCACACTTCTTGAGAAGCCTTCAAGGAGCATGGGAAGAAATCAAATAACAGGGCTGGATACACCAAATGCAGATGTGAATACAGCCCTGGAGAGAGGCTCCTCAGCAAAGACATGATTTGGTAGGTGTGTTGCACTCTGCCAGAAGTGAGATTGATATTCCAGTCCAGCAGAAAGTGAGATTGGATGAGAAAGCCAGGACCTTACAGCAGGGTTTATCACAAGCCACAAGACCTGTTCAACACCACATGCTTTCTAGTTTCCTCTGCTTCTGACCCCCATGGATACTAGCCCTCCCACATTCATCAAGTACAACTTTCCTGGTGTGCTGACCTCCAGTTTTACAACTGAATGACAATTAAAACCCAGGATTCCTGGCTGCTGTTCCTCCCTTTTGGCCCCAGAGGATGGCAGAGACCATACTGAGCTCTGTGGCCAGGACAGAGTTGCTAGTTGGCTCCATGACTGCTGTCTACAACACCTCTAAAAATGAGTTATATTTTGGGTATCAGTTGGCTATGTTAGGTAAATGTATGTCAGGCAGCTCTCATAAAAGGCACTTAAATAAGGACCAAATCCATGGGATATCAAGGAATTTCAAATTAGAAAGCTATGGTCTATGTAAGTGGCATACAACAGAAGCATAAATACACTTACATGACTTTGATCAGGTGCTCTCACACACACAAAAAGTATAGAAAAGATCTTTTGAAGTACAGAGGAAACTTTTTATATCAGTACAATTTAAGAAGTATCCCAACCCTGCATACACTGTGCTAGTGTTTATCTTACTTGAGAGAAAACAAAGGTATGTGGGCTGTTAGAATAATATTTTCCGCTATCATAAGGGAATCTTAAGTTTGGACAATTTTCATATAAATAGGATTTTATAAGTTGGTTGTAATCCAAAACAGAGTAAGTGAGCCACTTCACTTTACATACTAGAGCAATTAATTATCCTTTTAACAAAATTGATTGTACCAAGAGCACATTTTTTCCCCCAAGGAAAAAAAACCCTACAAAATTTTAACCAGTTATAATCAAGGAACTAATAAAAACCATCAGCAATTAACATGAAAAATATTTTGCCCTTTTAATGTGATTAGCCCTGATTCTATTTGAAAAGCAATACAGAGGAAGTGAGCTCTTTGCTATATCTGGCAAGGCAAGAGATATAAAAGACATAAAGGAAAGAATGAATGAAAGGAGGGGTTTTTTTAAATGTAGATTTGATACTGTAGTGATAATTTAGCTTGGTTCTAAGTACACTGGGCAATAAATAGCCTCATAAATGTGCTGGGTAAACTCTGAGGATACAGCAAGGAGCCATTTATTGCCTTGTAACCTCAACGGCAAACTAAAATTATCTCCTAAATAACAGATTTCCTAGTTGCACTGAATTATTGTGTAACAGAGGGGCAATAACTTCCCTCTATCTCTCCCCTGGTTACCAGTAAAATGAACAGCATGAATTAGTTCCAGGTAATGTAAGGTGTCACTATTTTTAGCAAATTCAACCTTGAAAACTTTTCCAAGCTAACTAAAGTGAAAACCAGGCTGGATTTGGGGTTCTTTCATGTGGTTTCCAGGAAAAACCAAGCAATTGCTACCTTCTGATAAGACTCCATTTGAAAATTCAGCTATGTGTCCCCTGGAAAAGCCAGCACTTTAGCTTTGGGGCACTGTCACACCACAGGGTAACAAGTGATGCTGACTGGGGACACTCACCATTGCTGGTGCAACTAATGCTCAGTCTGAAAGAAACCAATTTGAAAACTTCATGAGATCTTTAACAACTCATGGTCTGACCTATCTGATCTCTGGGGAGCACTTCAGAGCTGTGCTGGGGGATGAGCTGCCTCTTGGAGGTGCACAAGGTGCTCCCCAGAGACCAAACTACTTCACAGATTCCCTGGCCAGTTGAACTCAGTTGCAGCGAATAAAGTGATTAACAAAAGACTACTGAGAGATGGAGTGGGGAAGTGGTGTCTTTTACTTTAGAGAGTGGGCTGAAAAAATGCAGAAATAACTGATAATACAAGAATTCACATCTTGGGCATATTAAGCTCAGATGGTCTAAATGTCTCTAATCATGTTGTTCTTTTTCTCCAACCATCACCCACTGATACCGAGTATCAGAGTCACAGAATGGCTCAGTTGGAAAGGACCTTAAAGATCATCTTGTTCCAATCCCCCTGCTGTGGGCAGACACACTTTTCACTAGACCAGGTTGCTCAGACCTCCATCCAACCTGGCCTTGAACAGGGGTGGGGCATCCACAACTTCTCTGTGCAACCTGTTCCAGTGCCTCACCATCCTCTCACATATCCACTCATGGAAACTGTTATCATGCACATTTCTGAACTTCAAGCAAAACCCTGGTCAAATTTTGGAAGCAGATTTATTTCATCTAAGCTATCTCACCCTAAGTTATCTGCAACTGCCAGTATTCTTACGACTCGCTAATATTAGCATTATAACTAGGAGTTAACTGGTCTTACAAAATTCTATATATGGAAAATACCAACAAACAGTGTAAGAGGGTAGAACAAAACGTTCTTTGTCAAATGCAAGTTCAAGCTTGCACTCAGAAATACACAAAGATCTATAATAATAATATTTATCTATCACTTATCTAGTATCTTAGACATTTTACAATGAAACAAACAAATTAATTCCCAAGTTGCAAGAGTAAGACAGTCCAAGTTAGTATAAAACCATAAATAAAACCAAGATACAATGCCAAGAGCTTTTTGGAATGGAGATGTTTTTATTTCAAAACAACTAATGCTATGTTGGTTCACAGGTCAAAAAGTCACATAGGCAAAAATACTGGCAACATGTCAAATGCTCTTGAATATGCCAACTGTCCCCTTTCTTTCTTAATGAATATTCATATAAAACAATTTTTGCACTTTGAGGTCGCCTTGGCAGCAGAGGGAATTGTAGGCCTATCTGAATAAAAAGGTAAATCAATAAAGCAGGTAAATTCTTGATGCTGGGAATGAGCACATGGATTGGAGGGAATGCAAATCTGATTGGGTTTCCCAAGCTGCAAGCACTGCTATGTGAACAATCACTGAGTACACTGTTTTTTTCACATGGCCTGAACGGATTCTGGAGAGAAAGCAAGGCAAGATAGGCAGCATAGGTCTGGTAGGATAAGGGAAAGATGCCTAGCCTGAGGCATTGGCAAAAAGAAAACCATCTGTGAGCTGAATGTGCTGCTTCTGTTCAGAGGATCACACTCTTCCCTACATTTTAAATATATGGCAATTATGCTAAGAAAATACACTGACTCCATGTCACTTGTTGGTAATTTTTTGCCAAACAGAAACTAACTTCCAAAGCTCCAAATTATCTTTACTAATTAGCGTAGGAAGCAAGAGTATAATGTAGTCAGAAATTACCAAAAATGTCTAGAAACAAGTTCTTTAAAAGCCTGGAAGTCAAAAACTACTGTTTATAAAATTCAACTCCAGCTTTGCAGGAAATTCCTGGAACTCTCTTGGCATATCCCAGTTCCTTACAAAGCTGAGTTTCAGAGATGCCCTTCAGATATTTTATGAAAAAGTAAGTGTTCTGTGGGTAAGCAGTGACATACAGTCATCTTCTTGGCAGTGAGATTTGCCAAGTAAAGCCACTGGATAGACGTAAGACCCTCCAAAAGATGAAACACCTAATCAAAGTTAAAGTTGAGGCATGACATAGGCAATGTTAATAATTATATTGGACGTGCTCTGCCAAAAAGCAGTTCAACTGCAGAGAAAGGCACAGAATGTGAAAGAGAAAAAGAGACTGAAAGAATACCATCCTGGAGATACCCTGTCAGCATCTGCCAGAGGGACTCGAGCAATGGCCAGTTTGGACAGTGGCCAGTACCATCTGTGTAATATCTTACACTGTGTGAAAATGAGAGCCAAACTGAGACACTTCAGTTAATACCAGGAGCTCTTCGCTTCACCTCAGATTTCGTGGACCATCCACCTTCCAAACTTCCCCTGAAAGTCCCAACAAAGGAACACCGAGGAATAGAAAGTTTTCTTACCAATGGGAGAACTTTGAAATCAGTGAACTGGAATTTGATGGTGCATTTCAAATTCTGAAGCGAGAGATAAAAACGCTTAAATCTGACACACAGCTGTTTCTGCCTCTTATAAAGACTCTAAAATTATGGATATCCTCTTACTTAACAAGCACATCCACAAATGGGTGCTATCAATATGGTCAAATCGGATAACAGAAAAAAACTAACAACATATTAGGGAAAAGTACATCTTTTCCATAATTCTGTTGACCTCAATGCTTGGTTTTGACTCCTTAAGTTAACTGTAGCAAGTTATTTTTATTCTAGTCCATGAAAAATACGAAAGAACCAAGAAATTTTGTAGAAGACCAAAAAGATATTTGTTAATCCTCCTTTCAAAAATAAGAAAAAATAATGCTTTTTCTTTTTGTTAGCAGGAGAATGAAGAAATGAATGGAATCAAGTCCACTGTGTATTAACAGTACACTGCTTTCTGAAATACTTGATGAAGCTCATATGTTGCCTTACCAAAAGTATTAAATTTTGTCTGTATTCAGCATACCTCTTAACTTGAGGAATTTGATGTATACATCAACTTTCTGGAGATATACTGAAGACTTCAGAAATGTTCCAAAAGAATCAAGACTTTTACTTCATATTTTTGCCTAATTAAATAATGTATGTTTGCCCAGAAAATTCTTACTTGAAAATGCAGAAATTTGTATGACTCATTTGAAAGTTCCTGTACGACTTAATCCAACAAGGCAATCAGAAAACACTACAATAAAGGGACAAATAATGTAAAGGGCTCATCAAGTCATTTGCTCACATGATGAAAGTGATGGCTTATTTTACCACAACATACAGACCTAAGAGAGCAACATTGTCAGCAAATACAGGTTCTGAAGCTCTGTGAGGAGGCTACGCTGTCCCATTCTCCAAGTTCAGTTCTCCATTTCTTCAGCATCCACCTAAGCCTGACAGGGACATTGTTCCTTTCTAAGAGATCTTAAAAGTCTTCTCTTTCTCCATTTTGGTCCCTTCTGACATGTCTGGTTCCTTCCTGCATCAGAGGTTTGTCCCTACAGGAACAAACTGGGTTGGGCACCTTTAAAGTGCTTGGTGCAGCTCGTGTCACAGAGTCATAGAATAGCCTGGGTTGGAAGAGACCTTAAATTTCCTATCATCCCAACCCCTCTGCCAGGGGCAGGGACACCTTTCACTAGACCAGGTTGCTCAGAGCCCCACCTGGCCTGGATGTGAACACTTCCAGGGATGGGGCATCCACAGCTTCTCTGAGCAACATGTTCCAGTGCCTCACCACCCTCATAGGAAAGAATTTCTTCCTAAAATCTAATCTAAACCTTCTCTCTTTCAGCTTGAAGCCTTTCCCTCTTGTCCTGTCACTCCAGGTCCTTGTAAACAGTTCTCTCTCCATCTTTCTTGCAGGCTCCCTTCAGGACATGGAAGGCTGCAATTAGGTCATCCCAAAGCTTTCTCTTCTCTAGGCTGAACAATCTCAGTTCTCTCAGCCTTTTCTCATAGCAGAGACTTGTTTCTTCCCTGATATATACAAAATGAGACGAGCATGACAGCTCACAACTTGAAATTTGAGTAGTTCACAGTAGTGAATCTCTAGCAAAATCCATTGTGAAGTAAATTATTTCCTCGTAAACCAGAGACAACTGAGTGAAGTTTGGCTTGGACAGCAAGATACCATGAACATTTCCAACCTCCATCTTGCAATTTTCATGTAGGGAATTTTAATTAACATTTCTTGAATGTGAGTTTCCATGCTAGCTACAGCCTTTGACTTACACCAAAACCAAGAATTTAAAGTGAGTTTCTTCCACACTGGCTGGAGGTGCACATAGATTGTTGCCTCTAGGGTCTGCCAATCTTTCAATTTATATTGAGCAATTCTGCCTTCTCAGTCCAGTAAGTGACTTGGATAACCCTGCTTATGAAAAAATGCTTCTCTGAGGAAGACAAATCAGGGAATCTGTACAATATCCTCCAGGTAGAAAGTCAGTATTACACCTAAAAATCATATCTATCTATCCATAAATATATATATACAAATGTACGGTTATGTTTTTATCTATTTAACACTATATTTTGTATTTATTTATTTGTATATATTTCCATGATTCTCATTAACACTCCAAAAATTATGGAAAGTCCACTGAAGCCCATGGAATAATTCCTCTGTGTGCCAAACGTAGACTTCAGATAAGCTAGTAGAATATGGAGTTGTTCCATAGATTTGAAATGCATCCACTTGCAAACAATGTGTAGAAATCTGAATGACAGACTTATAAGAATTTGTAATTACACAGAGTGACAGAAGTCCAGGGATTGTCATAGATCCTCGAGCAAGAAGATCATACCTAGATAATTTTACAGAATAAGAATACATGGTAAGAAGTTCACGCATAAGTAACTTTACCCTTTTGTCCCAATGCAGTTCAGCATATACAGATGAAGAATTTACATATTTGTGAAGAAAAGCAATGTGGTCACCACCTCTTTTTAGTTACCAGTTGAAATGAAAAAGCTCAACAAATTAATACATGAACTTCTCCTGCCAACCAATATGAAATTTATTATACAACGGCAAATCCAAAATTCAAATTAGACACTCTTGTTGCTATTCTTTGTCTGTGACATTTTATTCTTTTTTGTCTTAATCTCCTCTTACAATCTTATCTCAAGATTTCCAAGTGTTATTTCCTGTCCATCTTACCATCTTTTCTCCTACAACAAGGTTTATAAATTCTTCTTTCTTTCAGTGAAGAACAGCACTTTACCTGACTCACTCTGATCTTTCAGTGTTCCCAATTTACTTGGATGGACAATTTCTTTCCATATTCTTCTATCTTTTTAGCAGACTAGGAGAAAGGACTGGAAACAACAAACCCTTAAGGGTTGCAAGAACTTAAAAAGTTAATGTGTGGTTTTGTTGCTAGGGGCCAGGTAGGACAGCTGAGATTTCTATTATCTCAACAACACCTAAACTGTGCAGTCCTGATGCCCTGGTAACCAAGGTTCCAAGAAAAAAAAATCCTCAAAATGTCAGATCCAAAAATCCCAGTTAAAAAAAAAAAATATTCCAACAACTGTATTGATCTAGAGAGAAAGGAACACTCAGTGTGAATCAAAAGGCATCTAACGATCATGCCAGTTCTGTGAGATAATTAAAGGCACAGAAAATGTAGACTGTCAGAAAACCAAAGCAAATGAGAGACTTGCAACATTTCAATGTGCAATAAGTAAATTAAAACTTTATAGGTCACTTCTGAAATACTTTTAGTGGACTGTTAGAAATAACGTAAGAAAACCACAATATTTTACTCTCTCCGCATTGAAAAGTGATCTCCCCCCCACGTGATTTTCAACATGAGGAGTTAAATACAACAAACTGGTCCAGTTCTGGTTAACTGGATCATTATGGCAGGTAAATGATGCAGTAATTGAGAGCTAAACTTCGCCTCTAAATAATGAAATGCAACTTCCCATGTGAAACACATGGGAATCTTTGTGAAGATGAGATGACTAAAAAGGCTGAGAAAAGTAAAACATATGTTGAAGGAAGACAGATGAATATTTTTTCTAAGGAGTTTACTGTGGGCCAGACAAATCCTTATCAAACCTCATGGTAGTCCTGTTTCTTTCAGGCAGCATTACATGGTCCCTGAGTCTGAGAAATACATTCATCAAAAACCCTGTGAAAAGGAAACTAAGAGGTTTTGTAAATTGTGAATTTGGGTTAGCTAGGTTATATATAAACACTATGAAATAAAGACCTTTGCCCATGTTAAGTAACAAAGCTGATTAGTACTGTCTTTTCCTAATCTCTTTTCTATTATTTTCACATTCCTCCTTTTTGGATGCTCTGTAGATATTTGCAAGCTGACAGGACTGCTACACAGGATTGATCAGCAAGGCACAATGCACACCCCGTGGCCATCACCTTCCTCCCTGAAGCTGATTACCCAGGAAAGAGCCTGTAGCACTTTTTTTTCTACAGGGGAAAGTAAAAAAAAAAAAAAAGAAAAAAAAAAGACACCTTTGAGACTATTGTTCTTTAACTGTCTTTCCAGGAGAAAAAAAATATTCTTCATCAATGACTTTGCAATTGAGATCCTTCCAAGTTTTAGATATTGAACTTACAGCATGACTATATCACCAACATCAATTTTAAAAGGCAAAATAATCCCCCCCAAAAAAATGTTGAAAAGTGAACCACTCTTATTTCTTAAGGCATTAATAAATACATATAGTATCCAAATATTCATCATGAAATTCTACATTTAAAAAATTTATTTTATTTCTCTTAAACATACACTTTCTTGTTTCCTATTAAGAGCATCAATAATATGATTCAAGATTTTTCAAGTATCTTTGCTCTACATGACTGTTGAAGCTAAAGCAATAAAAAAAAAATCTGCACTCAAGTTCTCCTTGCCGCTACTATCTTAATATTTTTTAGCTTTTATCAGACCCAATTTAAGGCTTCTGAAAGATGACTGGCTTCCACAAAATGGATGTTTACCATATTTTAAGGGTTTCTAAACAGGAAACAAATTTGGGAATACTGAATCTGTAGTCATTTAAGCCCTTGGCAAATGGGGGTTGGTGAAGGTGGCCACCACCCTGTTGTACAGCCCACTAGGGATTCAGGATTCTGCATGGAGTGTAGGCAGCGGACTCCTTGCTGCCATCACGTTTTGCTCATGAAAGCCCAGAAAGGATCCAATTAAGCCAATAATATGACTTTTTTCAGACATCCTCATCTGCTTTTAAGAAGAAATTAAGAGTTCATCCGGCATCGTTAATTTTCTATCCTGTGCTGCTGAAAATAAACGTGGCTTAGCGTAGGCTCACCCTTCTCAGTCTGCTGAAACTCCAGCTAAGAGAAGTCTGGAACTTTATCTCAGTTCATCTCACCCAACTCCAAAATTAATGACATTTGGCAGTGTGAACATCTGAGAGATATCATCCCTTATCATCTCGGCTTTTGGACCTCAGGTGAAGGCTGTTAGATAACAAGTGTCTCCTTCTAATGAGCCTCATTAGCAATGGACCAGGGACACAGGAGGAGTATAACAAAATGAATGCAGGCACTACAGTACCAGTAGATGGACTTTACAGAACTATATGCAGAGGTAAAATTCTCTCAAGAACTTTAAAGACTTGTCTGCTTAGCTCTGAAGCCAACTCACCCCCCTGTACTGACAGTACATAGCACCACACAAGCAGGGGTGGAGAGCTGCACACTCCACCCCTGCCTTCTCCGATGGGCACAGCTATGACAGTGCATGTGGGAGGCAGGAAAGTGGGGCTGATACCATGTATAGGATTTTTGGGATGTTTCTGCTCTGGCATGTGAAGGGATTAGTTTAATTTCAACTCCTTTTGGACCCAGACTCTTCTTTACTCAGAGCTCAGCCAAAAGCTGACAATATGTAAATTTCTGCAGTCAGCAGGGAAAGGTCTCAGGGTGTACCGGGGTGCTGAGCCCATCACTGAACAGCAAAGGGAGAAGAGGGAGGGACACCGACAGGTTACTGCCTGGAGCATTTATTCAGGATGCAAAATATCTACTAATGCCTCAAGAAACTGAGACAGATGTTTTGTGCTTCCTAAAGCTGCACAACAGAGGGAAAAACACCCTGATAGACTCCAACCTGTCTGACCTGGGGCAGAACCCCTTGGGCCCATGATCAGTTCATCCAGACTCCCTCACTGGGCATCACCATCTCTCCCCTTTCCTACCCTCCTCCTGGTGCACTGACCATGGTGACTAAGAGACAAGGATTTTGGCACTTGCTGCCAGGGTGAGGGCTGTCCCTGCTGCAATGGGAGGTGGGAGCAGCCAAGGCTGAGGAGCTCAGGTAACCTGGAGTGAGTCCCACACCCCGAGATGGTCCCTGTTGCTGCTGAGGCTGGATTATTCTGATCTAATGCCTCATATGTGCCAGGCATTGCACAGGAAGTCCAACAATATAAATTCTGCTAAAAGGTGAAGGAAAACAGAGAGAGGCTTAAACACAGATCCTCTTCCAAACGTAACCTGACAAGCTCACCTATAACAAAGGAAGCAAAAATACAGAAACAGCAGTGGAGGCGTATTGATGGCAATAGAAACCACATAGAAACCTCCAAATAGAAAAGGAGGTATAAGGATGCAATTAAAAAGAAGAATCTTTCATGATGTATTTTCTGATATCTTCAAAATACAAGTTGATCTGTATGGGTGGTAATTAGAGTTCTGACGCTGGAAGGATGAGAGATCTGAAAACACGCATGGGACAGACTCCCGAGACTCAAACACTCATCCTAATTAAAATCTATTATTACAAATCAGTATTGCCTTTTTCCTTTCTTCAAAGTTACATTAATTTGATAAAACAAGCAGCAGAATTCTGAATGCTAATCAAAGAGATAACAGTTTCACAGGACAGATCTTTAAAATTCTCCCTCTTGTACTTTCACAGAGAAGACTGGAGCTGAAAAAAACCCTGAAGAAATGTTTTCCTATTATTGCTTAACAAGAAATAGGCAGCTAATCAAAAGAAAATGCAGGAAAAACAAAAACACACAAAACCCCACGTCTGCTATCTCAATAAGGTATCAGAAAAACCCTCTTCATTTCTGTGTAATGAGACAACACAGTTTAAAACAAGACAGGGTAAATTTTCAAAGCAACAAAGGGATCTAACTATACAGATCCTGTTGACTGTACTCTGGCCACACAGCTAAACTCCCAGCTGAATCTTTGACAACATATCTCCAAAGAAGAGTAAAGGTGCCAGCTGACTTTGGTTGTAAGACGTAGACTACCTTGTGGAAAATTATGAAGCAATAAAAATTCCTTTTCATAAAATCGCAAAAGTTAAAGTCACTTCCACCTTCCTTTCACAGAGGATCATTCCTTTCTGTGCACCAAGAGAGACTTTCTCCTGGAAGAAGAGAAAATTCTATTTTTAGTCACAGGCTACAGACCAAAAACTGACTTTGTCACTCTAACCAACTTTCCATGGAAGATTTGTAACTAGGTTTGGTACCTAATAATGTTGCACTGCACTGATGTGCAGTGATCTAAGCCTATTAAGTACCATGATCCTGCCAGACCACGCTACGGTTCTCACTTACACTCATTTGTTCATGTGTGGTAGATGCAGGTTGTAACAAAGCTTGAGCATAAGGGAGATTCACTCTTTGAGAGAAGGCCCATAGGTGAGCTTCTGTAAAGCACAGAAATCAAAGAAATGGGATAACATAGTAATTATTTCCACAGAAAAACATATGTCAGGAGGAAAAAAACGAAACAGATAGTGAAAGAGATGATCTTCCAGGTTTTTCACTTCTGTAGGGGACATATCTGGTAGCCTTTTAAGATCCTATCATTATTTTTTCACGAATACAGTGCTGTATAATTGTGCTTTTAGATCATTCCAGGGAACTGTGTAAATATTTTCTTCAGCATGCCTTTTTTAGTGAGCTTTATGCCTTGGAATTTTTCTCTGAATTTTGATTTCTTAAAAAATCATGAAAAAACTAATTTTCCATTTCTAAAGTTTAACTGCTCTCATTTGGACTTGTGTAACCAAAACCATGTCAATCTCTATAGCTTGTAAATACTTTTAACCATTTGAGTTGAGATTCACAACTCTATTGCTATGTGATTTCATGTTTTGTTGTGAAAATATTACATGGTTCTGTGTAAATAATGTATCAGGGTTGAGACAAGGAAGAGGAGTTCTCAAATCCAAAACAATAATTTTAGGACAAAACAGTTTATCTACTAATGTATGTTTCTGAAAAACTTTTAATTATTACAGTACTACAATAATTCTTACTTGCTTTCTTCTTCTTTTTAGACCGGAGAAACTTAAAACAAAGTGCTGGAGGAAAAGTTCTTGAAATATATTTTAGCTAGAAGAAAATACTGATAGATCACCTCTCCGGAAGGGACACTCTCCAGTTATCTCCAGCCTAATTTTTTCACCCATGTTTCAGGTACACTCAAGCCCTCTCTCAAAGAAAAATCAACTCTAATTCCCAGATTCTAAATAGAAAGCACTAAGTATTACGCTTTCACAGATTAAAAATACGCAAATAAAGGGAAGGTGTCAAAATGACAGCAAACAGAACATTTAAATGTCGGCCTGCTACAAAATTGAAATGGTAAACAAATATTAAAAGTGGCGCAGAAGCTGCAGCCTTCTTTCCTTCACATAAGGGCTGCTAAATTACTACGCTGCCCAATCTCGAAAACTGTTAAAGAGAACTTCAAACTAAAAATAAGTGCTGCCAGAAACACTGAATTTTGGAAATGAAAATGAGTCTAATGTGTAAAGACATTTTCAAACCCTCCCACAGCTCCAATCCGCTCTGCAGGCCGAGTCCCCAGTTCCCCTCCCTGGCTGTGTCTGCACCCCGTG
Source organism: Manacus vitellinus (assembly GCF_001715985.3). NCBI lineage: Eukaryota > Metazoa > Chordata > Aves > Passeriformes > Pipridae > Manacus > Manacus vitellinus. Next base: position 4,257,219 of record NW_021940682.1, read on the forward strand.
GTCCCTCTCCCTGCTCCTACCCTTCAGGAGAACATGCCCCCATCCCCCTGACTGACCACTGCCCTCTTCTTGTCCTTTGCAAACCTGGAACAGGAGGCCTTGCAGAGGGAAGGGCGAAAGGAGGCAGATATCAAGACTCATGGTCAAGCAAGGGGTAGAAAGCAAAATAGGAGGTTTCCACCCACATGCACTTATTTGTTTCCACTCACAGACACGTTACTTTTTCCCCCTTTCACATTTGTCACCCTTCTGGGACCCTGGAGTTACATGTTGTTTGCTCTGCTGCATGCCAAGGTATGATGCCTTTCAAACTCAAATGCTGTAATTTGCCACATATTCATTGTTTTCTGAACAAAAGGCAATCTTCTCTGTGAGTAAAATTGTGATGCCAACACCGTGGGCTTGTAGCACAATCAAAACCTTGCTGTATAAACCCATTGCAAAAGTACATGTTGCCCAGCTTTTAAAAGGGAAAAGTCTGCCTGGAGGTCAGTTTTTCCCCACCAGGTAAGCCCTATGATGCACACAGCCTTCGCTGTCTGTACCCACAGATCATATGTTGCCCGTTGCCGGTATCTCAATGATGAACAGGAAGATTTCACGTGAAACCAGGGCCACTGACCAGGGTGGGTATTTGCTCTCTAGTAATTATTTTAATGGTCACGATTTCATCAGTGGATGAACTGACAGACAGCAGACCTGAGGCTAAGGCAACATCAGTCTAAAGCATCTAGAGAGAGAGTATTCAAGCCCAGACTACCATGGTCTTGTGAGGGCAATGAGAAACAAGAGCTATCTCTGTATGTGCAGGCAAGGACAGACAGAGGTTTTGGACATCTCTATGAGAAAGTCCTTGCCCCTCTGAATGCCTTCTCTTTTGTTAACCAGTTACCAAGTGAGACAAACCAACTGATGTGTGTGGTTCATCAAAGCCACTGGGATTGCAGCAGGTGCAGCCTTGCAGTGACTCTGGTTTCAGAGCACTCTGTGCTGTTCCTAGGCTCTTCCCGGAGAGATCCCCCCACCTTCCTGCAGCTTCTGGTCCCTTGGCAGACCTGCATATGAATCAGTAACTTACTGACCTCTTCAGCACAGTTTTGGATATCCTCAGTTTGCCTTAACCATGAGCACCAACAGTTCCCTTTAACATACACATAAAATCATTTCCCTTAAAAGCACATCTACCAGGATCACCTCCTCTGCCCACAACCCAAACCATGTTATTTCCATCTTTAAATACTCAAAACAAAAAATCACTTAAACATATGATTTGCCTAAAATGTGTGCTTAGGCCCAGCACTTCTGAAATTCATTTTCATTGAAGTCCATTGAAGTTCACCTTGTTCCAGACGGCTTTGCAGAGACAAGGTCCAAAGCTTTCCACAAGCTTTTGTTTTACAGCATTGAGTCCAAGTACCATTTGGGTTTAGGATGAAGTCCTCACTGTATTAAATACATTTTCTAAATTGTCAATGATTTCAACAGAACAAATATTGGCATTTTGTTTATAAGTTGTGTGCTTCAGAGAAATCTTTTTTTCTCCCCCTTCCTAACTAAAGGTTAGGAAGCAAACTGAAGCTTCTGAACAGACGTGTAAAATTTTCTTATCACTTGTAGTCCACAGTGACTATGTCGGAACACGACAGAAGTAAGATGTATAATATTCATGTTAAAAATAGGCCTCAACAAAAAAAGTAAGTCTTTCCATGCGTTAAGTTGGCAGAGTTTGTTTGTCACTACCATTTTTTGCAATGGTAGGAATAGCATTGGCCTGTATCTACTCTACTGGTCAGTAACTCTTTGTAGCATTGAGGTGCAGAGTTCATTTACTCTTTCCCAAAAAAACCCCACCTATGACCTACTGATCCAGTATTCCAGGACTTGGTTCATGATTGGAGTAGATTCTCAAAGCTAACTCTTCTTAAAATGTTTCCATCTGTGACTCTTTGTGGAGAATGCCAGTTACTAGTACTGTACTCTGGCAACTACAGCTCCAATTTCTACAATTCCAGCTTTTCAATGTTTTAAAGATTAAAGTATTAACAGAGAGGAGTTTACAATTAATAAGTGCCAGGGGCACAAAAAAAGAAGCAAAGCACATCCCTAAAAAGAAAACATTTATAAAATGGTGTATACACCATCACTTGGGCATGCTTAGTCCCAAAAGCAACACAAAGAGACAGAGTTTGTTTTCCTTTTCTTCTACAAAACTACAATGAAGTGATAATGATCTCAGGAGTGTGTGTGTGTGTGTTTATTCCATCTTTGGCCCATTTGGTGTGGTTTTGGCCTAAGAAAAAGTTAGAGGCTAAATGTATTTTAAGTGGGCTAAACCCAAGATAAACACATGTCCCTGAGGTCATTATTTCCATTAGATGACAGCTTGCATAAAATACCAAAAGCATTGTAAAAACAGTGTAAACTTTAAAAATATATTCTTTCATGGGCCAGCACATCTTTTAGAAAGTGTATACTGTTTCTAAGCAATTGTTTCTTCTATTGTCAAAGTTTCTTCTTCAGGAACAGAGAAGCCAAAGTTTATTTGGACTTTGGCTATGCATGAGATAGTCTGGGCTTTGTAAATCCTACACATAGCACTGGAAAATGCAAACAGTGTATCCAAGCAGCAATCATGCTCATCGTGCTCATAACAACTGTGTACATAGAAATATCTATCAGCTGCACTACAACTTCAAAGATTTGATCTACATGAGGAAGATTGTCAGTGCTTTAGAAACCATGCTAGGATTTGATTATGGATACACAAGCAATTTAATGAACAAAATCCATTCTTGTAACCAAGAAAACTGCACTAGTACAGTTTTGTCTTGCTTTTTGATACGTGTTTTGAGGGGAGTGTTGAGCAGGGAGCCAATAAAGCTGTTTGAAAAATGCCCTTCTTCCTCCACAGGTAAGTCAGAAGAGCAGGGAGCTCTTTCCTGATGCTCCAGCTTCCCCCTGCAGCTTCGGATTGTGCTTGCAAAGTTTGTCAATAGAGGGTTTATTGATTCACTCCCCACCCCAACCACCTTTTTCTTCTCAATTCCCCCAGATACAAAACTAGCATGCTTTCTACTGCTTGTACTTGAGCAAAGCCATCCTGCTGATACCCCAAGTATGTTGTAGAGGGTCAGAGTTTGAAATCTGTTTTACAAATAGAAGGCTAGAGATGCAAAGATTCACTTTTGGGGAAAAAATAATATAACCTCTCCCCAAAATAATGCTTTTTTTCCCCCTAATTTTTAAGCCTCTAATTCTGCAGACCCTCTACTTACCCAGGTGTTCTTTGTTCTCATGTTCTGTATTCTGAAAATCAAAAAGAACTGCAAAATTTTATATCTGTTTTCCCAAAATCGTTTTGCCAAATAGAGGATTGAATTGAAAGGTACAAGTATTTCACTGTTCCCAGCAACCAACCCAATTTGGGAGGCATTGTGCCTTCAAGATGTCAGTTGTGCTGCAGTTCATTTACAGCTTCCCTTTCCCAGCCACTCACAACAGAAAAAAGTGAAAAGCTAAAGTTTTTAATCAATGAGCTTGTTATAAAAGTATGGCTGAGTCTCAGTCCACACCTGGGTTTCATCTGTTTTCAGTCTGCCCCCTTCTCCTCAGTCCTGTTAGACCTTAACATGGTCCACAATGTTTCCCCTTGGTAATATTATCACTTTATTGTTGGTTTAGGCAAAAGGTAGTAATTTTTTAACCTTCCCTGAGTAACATAAGGAAGAATTTTCTGAATAGGAGGAAGGACAGCAAGGAGAAGAGAGAGTTTCTAACAATACCATCACTTTGTTCTTTAATGCAACTTTCCTAAAGTTAGCTTTGGGTAAATTTGTGTTTATGGCAGTCCAAAGGGCAGTAGACCATCCCAGCTAAGACTATTCTTCATTTTCTTTGGATCACTCATCCTTTCAAAGATAATCAAATACTACTACACTGTACTCTTAATAGCTTATCTTAGGCCAGGTAAAAAAGAGGTGACTTGCATCAAATGTGTGGATTAATTTGTGTAATGCCTGAAGTAATTTTATGCAATTAGAGAATATAAATGCATTGTTATGAGTGAAACAGTGTTTGGGTTCTAGAAGGAATTTGAGGATTCAGATTGAAAGATTATGTGAGTGTGTTAGCAATATGACAAACATTGCTTACATGACCTTAAAAGGCTTAGAGCAGATTTCAATTTTGTCATTCCAGGAGAAATTTCTTCCATTATTCTTTGTTACAATCTGCTGAACTCTTATTAGCCTCAGTAAATCAACATTCACACTGAACTGGAATGATTTGCATGTAAATCTAATGTCGTCCCTTCGTTTATATGAGTACAGTTGGAGCTCTGTTCAAAGCAAGCAACAATCAGTGTTCATTTTCACTGTACCTACAGCTCAGCTCCTTCTGCACAGTTATAGGCAGCAGTATGTTATTGCTCCAGTCCGAAAATACTGACCCTGGTAAAGAAATTTTGGGCACTAATCGTGTCAAGTTGTGATGAAGTGGCGAGTTACGGCTCAAAATTTTTCTTCCAAGTCCACCACTTTGGGTAACTGGCACCCTCTCTGTCACTGGTACTTATGATGGTGACAATTTCGCTTGTGGGCTTGTTGTTTGGCCAGTTTTGGGTTTCTGCCATAAAATATTCCCCCTGTCAGTGAATGGAAGGAACAAACCACTGCCTGTCTGTTGTGTTGGCAGTGAAGAACAGAGATACGAACTGGAAAATGCAGAGAGAAAAAGAGAAAGAGCAGGGGGAAAAAAAGAGAAGGAAGAAGTAATTCAGTAGGGTATGCCATGTGTGGGACAGACAGCAGAAAATAGGGCAAATTGAACAAAGACAATGAAGAGAAAAGGAAATTTGATCTCTTACACCAGAGAAAGTCCATTGACTTCAGTGTAGTAACCGTGAACTCTGTCCAGACTTTTGTTTTCATAGAAAACAATAAGGAGAGGTTCACAGAAAAGAAAAATAGAAAAAGAAAAAAAAAAGAAAAGAAAAAGGCAAATTAAAGAATGTACATGGAGTTTAGAAAGGAAAAGGAAATCCTGATATAATATAAAAAAGAACTCAAATGCTAATGACTGATGCAAAATACTCTTTCCCTCTCTCCCTCTCTGCTCCAGCTGTTTCTTCAAACTAACTACATCCAAGCAATATCCCCTTATTGGTTTTGTTGGTGTTTTTTTTTTTTTAATTCCCCAGCATTGCACAGGTACTTCCATATATTTAAATGTTGCAAACATGGAAACAATAACTTTCCATTTTAGGAAGTGAAGGAAACCAGAGTTGTGATGCTGTTGTGAGCACACACTGCTCAATTCAGGAACAGAAGTAGTGAGCCTACCCTCTTAAAACTTCTGCTAGCAGTTGCACATTTCTGAGGTGTTTGCATCCATAGTATTTTGGTTGCTAGGATTCCTGGCCCCCTTCCTCTCACTTCTCCCTCTCCCTCTACTACTTATGAAATGACACTGAAAAGAAGGGAGGAGAGATGGTTTTAGAGCTTTGCTCTTATTTTCCATTCTCTTCTTTCCACGTCTAGTTCTCCTAGAATGGTAACAGCCAGGCACACTTTTTTTATTCCTGAAACAGTCCCATTCTGTGTCTTTCCAGCAATACCCATATTTTTTTGCTTTATTGGTGTTTCTCTAATTCCTCAATTTCTTTTTATGGTCTGATCTTTATAGCATCTTCCTCTAACTTTTTTGTGAAAAAATGTATGACTGTGTTTAAACTTCATCTTTTTCTCCCTCTTTTTTTTCTTTTTAAGAACTAAAATATGCAGGAACGAATAAAAACGCCTTTGAATAAAAGGCTAATTACACTTATATAACATTACATTTCCTGCATTGAATTTGCATACTACATCAATAGTTTTCAGAACACTTCCAAGAAATAACAAAGAAAAGAACAAGAACAGTCTATGCCAAGAACATCCCTAAAGAAAAAAAACAGCCATTCTTTTTGAATACTAAGAAAACAGTGTTTTACTGCTCAGAGCTCACGATATCCTCCCTCATTTGTAAAATATCTGCAAGCTGTAAACTATATGCCCTGGCAGAGGATTCACAAATCACAACAATTACCTGCTTCTTTTGGATATTGAATCAGCTAATTACCCACCAAAGTTTGGATTGGACATCTGCTACCTGACTTATTTCAGTATCCACCACAGAGAGCTTCTTGGCAAAGGTTTTCAGCTTTCCCCCTCACCCACCTCTCAATAGGAAAACGGGAAATTATTTGGATACCATCACTAACCATTAAATAAAAGTAGGATACTCTGGCCTAGGGTACCTGATCCCTGGGTGACCGATGGGATTTCTCCACGCTTCAGGCCAAAATGAATATTAATGCAGGTGGAAGAAAAGTAAACGAGAGAAAGAAAGAGGTGAGGGAGAAGGGGAAAAGAGGTGCAGAAATAGTCAATTAGACTTCTAGTGGGCTGGAAAACAAATAACCAGTAGCCCCTAATGTAATATAAATTACAGTTTGGCAAGCACTGGGGATGAATCACAACATCTGGCATCCTAGGTGTTACTGTTTACCTAAACTACCAATAGCATCTGTGTAAGCAAGTCCTGCCAGTACCATTGCCTAGTATCATCTTTTATGTTGGGAAACGAGTGTAAAAATGTTATACAAGGCTCTGTTAAACATCCACTTCTGAAACTCTGGGCCAGAACTTCCTCCCCAAGGAGTGAATGCATCCATGTGTAGGCAAGGGGCACTCCCCCTGAAATCATGGGAAGTTCCACCCACTGAGACGAAGGATGGATTTGGTAATAAAGGTTTCTGCTGCTTAAACTAATTATGTGTACAGAGCCAGTGACTTGTGGTAACACCAGGATAGGACCAGGTATCCTGACTATGACACCTGTACCCCAATATAGACACCAAACAATATTCCCTTCCTGGTTTCTGTTTCAGTGTACCAAGCTTAATGCTCCAACTATATTAATTCTCTAAATTTTTATCTAATTATTAAACATAAATTTAGAGTGACAACATGAAACAAGAGGCTGATTTCTTCACATGGGGACCGTGTCCACCATAAAAACCTATTATTCACACTGAGACAAAAATGGGATCTGGCCTAACTACATCTCTAGCTTTCCAAGATACCAGAAAACATAGAACAATGAAACCTAAATGGATAATTTCCCCTGGCATAAGAATTTGAACCAGAATGACATTGGTCTAATGTTAGAAGAGATCAAGGCAAAACGCTGACTATGTTTTGCTGGGACTGGCATATTCTGCTTTTGCATTTCATTGAAACTCACACTTAAAGGAGGATTCTAAATTGTGCTTTCAGCTCCAGAGGTCTCCAGCTGAATTTTTTTGTAAGCCCAGTCATTTTCTTATTAACCAGAAAGAAAATGATAGACCCCATTACGAAGTCCTGGAACGATTTCATTAATTATGTGGCCACCCACCAGGCTCAGTAGATATTAAGTATCTGTTCTACTAAGAAATAGACAGAGATACTTTGATAACTTTTAAGCATATTCTCACATATTTTGCAATTTACATTGCAAAACATCTTCTAGAATTATCCCTAATGAAGTAATTGTGAAACACAACACCTATTCTTAAAAAGAAAGGGTATGGGTGGGGAGGAGCAACCATCCAAGAGGGGATGTGTCATTGTACTGCATGTTGAAAGCATCTGAAACAAATTCTGCATAGCCAGCTCTGCTGCTGCAGTTGTAGACAAATCACTGTATTTCTCATTGCTTCTCTTTTCCACAGAAAGTTTCTGTAGGAAATGAGTTTATGCATGGATCACTCCTGGGATCAAGGTTTACCCTGACTATGAGTCTATATGGCATCACCTATTATACAGTGTTACACAGCATAGCACTGCATCAACAGCCTCTGAAACCATTGCAAAATAAAGATGTTGTTGGGTGTGGAAGTGAGCTATGGCTATTTAAGTGTCAGCATTAACTATTTTCACCTTTGAGAGCAATTAGAAAACCATTGATTCGAGATGCAGGATTGAGTGTTGCAGTGGGAACATTCAGGTTTTATCAATTCCCACAGGACCAGAAAAGTGCCTTTTGGCCTAAAGCAAATAAAAGAGAACATGCCATCCAGGGGAACCTGAACAAGCTCTAGAAATGGGCCCATGGGAATCTCAGGAGGTTTACTAAGACCAAGTGCAAAGTGCTGCACCTGGGTTGGAACAACCCTTGGTATCAACCCAGGCTGAGGATGAACGGACCAAGAGCAGCCCTGCCAAGAAGGACTTGAGGGTGCTGATGGATGAGAGGCTGGACATGACCATGTCACATGTCCTGGCAGCCTAGAAACCAACAGTGTCCTGAGCTACATCCAAAGCAGGATTCTGCCACTCTGCTCTGGTGAGACTTCACCTGCAGTGCTGCACCCAGAAGCTACATCCTGCTCTCCTTGGTATAGGAAGGACATGGACCTGTTGGGGCAAGTCCAGAGGAGGGACATCAAGCTGATTACAGGCACAGAGTATCTTTCCCATGAGGAAAGGCTGAGAGAATTGGGATTGTTCAGCCTGGAAACAAGAAGGCTTCCAGTACTTGCAGGGAGCCTACAAGAAAAATGAAGAGAGATTATTTATAAGGGCCTGGAGTGACAGGACAAGGGGTAAAGGATTAAAACTGAAAGAGGATAGTTTAAATTAGATATTAGGAAGAAATTCTTTACTGTGAGGTTGGTGAGGTACTGGAACAAGTTGGCCAGAAAAGTTGTGGATACCCTATCCCAGGAAATATTCAGGGTTATGTTGGATGGGGCTCTGAGCAACCTGGTCCAATGGAAGGAGCCTCTGCTCACAGGAGGCAGGTTGGAACTGGATAATCTTTAAAGTCACTTCCAGTCTAAGTCACTCTACAATTCTATGACATGTGCCAGGTGTCCAGAAGTTAAATTATCTCACAAACTGGATATAATGAATCTAAAGTGTATCTTATGACTTTTTTCCTGCTGAAAAGTTTTACAGTGCAGACATACATTATCATAACAAAGTTCCACGGCAGGTTGAAAATGTAGGGAGCACATTTAAAAAATAGCATTTGATAATGTAAACTACAAGGTTTACTGGCACCAATTGTATTATTCATGTACATATTTAATTCAGTAAAAAGGAACTGAACCTGAATTTATTTGTAGCTGCCACAGAACTCCCATTTTATCACAGGATTCCCCAGGGTGCCACAGAAACAAGAAGGTCTTGATGCAGAATTTAGATCTAGCCTCCACACAGCACACGGAGTACGTGAAGTGCAATCCAAGAGCAGGCAGCAAAGTGGATTCTTTCTCCATTTACACTACATTATTGAAGTTAACGACACTGCACACAGTCATACCTGCCTGAATCCAAAACCAGGCCAATGAACATAATTTAAGACCCTTTAATTTTGAAACAGGGCAACTAGCAACAAGAAAATGTAGAGGGACTCAAGGTGGTTTCAGGCTTAGGACACAAACCAGAAGTGGAGCTATTTATCCAGAGCTCATTCACCTTATTTGAGCCTCCTGCAGTTCTTGATTAATTTTGCATTTAGCTGAGGTTGCCATTGTCGAGAGTCATGAAACAAACTTCCTAAAGTAACCTAAAATAGTGAGCAAAGCACTACATTTGTCATACAAGTTTCTCAAGATCCATGGAAAGGTACCTGCATTCACACAGAGATTTAAATTAATGAACAAACATTTGCTCTCCTTTCATCAAGTAAACTGTAAGCGTTAAACTCTAGTAGTCAACTCCTGCTATAAACACACTTTCCAAGACCATTTCCAAGGCCTAGGAAGAGGACAAAAAGGCAAAAATGTGCCTCATTCCATACTCAAGTAAAACACAATTTCATACTCTTTCCCACTCTTTCCTGTCCCCTGTCTCAAAGCAGAATTTCCTTGTCCAGCTGGTCAGAAAATTCCCATGTTCCTCCAACCCAGCTCCTTAGAAACTTTCTATCTGCTGTTAGTAGTAAAAATTAGAGAAATAGGGAAAACGCTACAGAATTCCATTTTCTAAACACATACAGTCATTTCTTGCTTAACTTTGAGGAGTTTTGTAGACTTAAAAGGCAGAAAGATTAGCACATGATACAAAAAAGGCATTTAACCGGCCTTAATATTTTAAGGACAATATAAAACCTGTAATACAAGCATCAGAATAATCTTTCTCATTCAGACAGGATGGACAGAAAAAGACAGACAAAGTAGGACAAAACAACACTCCTCCTTACCAGGAGAAAATCTGGGAAAATCTATTTCTATTACTCCTTTTTTATCCTGTGGAGGACTTTTTTTCCAAGTCAGCTAAGTACTAATCTTCTCTGAGATCTGAGGAACTAAGAAATATGACTCACAAACATTTATCCTTCATTAACAAAAACATAAAAGAAAAGATTAATAAAAATTAGCCCTAACCTGCTGTTCAGCTTTAACTGTCACCTCAGGGGCTGACCACAGTCTCTTTTAATTACAGAGATGACTGGTTCAGGATCCTAGTCCCAAATCTGGAGGTTGTTTGCATTTTAAACCACTTAATAGTGAAGAATTAAAGGTGTACATCACCAGCTGGGAACAAGAGGGAGAAGGAGAGCTTGGTAAAGCTTTGGGCAATGAAATGGCTGGTTCCTGCGTAACACAGCACTCTGAAGAAAGAGATGGCCAGAGCAGAGTGCATGGTGCAGCCACTTTGCCAAGCAAGTGAATCCACACTGGGTTGCAGAGAGAAGCTGCCTTTCAGTCATGAAAATGGGCTTGTTATCTCTGTTGCACAAGATAAACAGTTTAGGGTTAATCTGGCACTGAATCCTGCTTCTCATCTTGGATGGCGTAAGGCAAATGAGCTTCACATCACTTCTGGGTGTCCAGGTCAAGACAACTGATACAAGTTCAGCATGCAAACAATCAGGCACCTAATATTTGTGATCTCTTTGCAAACACTGGCAGAGATCTCCACACAATTATTTTTTCAACCACAAATTACCATCAAATGCTTAATTCTTCCATAAGATCGTTTGAAATCTTTCACAACTGATGCGTTAAATGGGTTGAGTTTTTCAGTGGAAGGAGCTGTTCCATTCCTTGCCTCAGCTGTACAGGTTGAGTCACCAACTTCACTTCCTCCATGAAACTGTAAAACACCTATTCTTCCTCACATATTTTTAACAACAATGCATCAGGGCCCTTAAGCATATGACCACTGGGGAGTGGGACACAGCCTATGTTCAGCAGCGACAAGAGAGCAAGAAATGCCAGTGTCAGTCAAAAAGGCATCTCACTAACAAACCATGAAAGTTTGTGCCTGTGCTGGGCACTGAGGGGGTCTGATCCTACAACAACCATTTCAGTTTGGGGGGCCTGACATCAGAAAGATGTCCCAAAACAGGAGAGTCTGTATTACGAGGTGACATGAAAGAAAGGAAACGTAGGTGGGAATATGGGCATGTAATAAACAAGGATGGGAATGTTTATTTATGAACTGAAGTCTGAAAAGAGTAAACACATGAGAGGAATGGAAATAGTTTAGCAACAGCAAGGGGTGAACTAGAAGCAATATGATAAAAATAAGCAAAGGAAAAGTTTAGTCTGAATTGGAGGAAATATTTCTTAATGGCAAGGTACATTAGGCTGTGGAATAGCCTCCCCAGAGACACCTCAATTGCTTGAGTAATTTAAAACTAGATGAGACAAAGCACTTGAGAATTCATTGAGGGAACAGTCATGCCCTGCCATTATCTAATAGGTGTTTTCCATCTCTAACTTGTGTGATTCAACTGACATTAATTGGCATTAGGGTGTGAATCAAAATAAAATACAACCCCTAAACGTTACCAGACATCACAGTGATCAGCTTTCCTGTTACTGCTTTTCAGCAAAATGAAAGAAAGTAACAATAACTTCAGAGACCCAACTGTCACAATTAGTTACAGCAAATTTACATCACACTAAGAAATATTTTTAGAGTAATTCCATTCTGGTATTTTGCGCTGACAGCTAAAATCTGTAACACCTACAAAAGTGCCTCTCAGTTGAGAGGTTCCGGATGCTCCACAAAGAGTACCTGAATCAAACCAAATGATCTGAGGTAGGACTAAAGAAACTGTTTTCCTTTGAGAATTATGTCTTGAACATGGGGAAGGAAGACTAAGGTTTTCAAGTATAATTAAAACAAAATCAGCTCTGGAAAGGACTGATGACATCAAGGATATTTCTCCATATTCTAACTACTAGTGTATTTAATCTCCACCACTCCAGTACACATCTGAAGTTACATGCTGCACTGAATTTCTATCATGTTTTTAAGTTACTTTGCTTACAATTTTTGCCGTATCTTCTACTATAGCTATAATGCAAGAACTCTTTCCTTAGTGTAATCAGTTCTTTATGTTAGCTTAGGTCTGCTCCCACAGAAGTCAGGAGAATAAATCATTAAACTAACACTTATCCTCCATGTGCAAGATTGCCACTAGATATTTTGAAATATTTAATATTTCAGAAGCAATGCCTGTTCAGGCTAGTTGGTAAATTATATTTTAGAAGTGAAGGTAGTGGTTTATAATTTCCAGAATTGGGGATGGCAAACCATTTTGAAAATTCCAGCAAAGCACTGTGACGTGCTGTGCAGAGAAAACTTTCACCCATTTTAGGAATGGAGAAACAGAAGAGAATATAAGTAAAGTGCCAAGGATCACTCTATAAGGAAAAGGAACAAAAAAGTCATCCATTCAGATACTCATCCTAGCAAAGTTTGATTCCCATATGTCCCTAGAACTCAGCTCTAAAGTCTTTACTGAGAGTAGGTGAGGGAAGCAGCCAAGCCCCAGTGCAACCACAAAGTACAGGAAGGAACTCCAGAGCAAATGCTGCCAATCAGAGGAGCCCTGTGCTGCCAGTTCATAGACTGATGGAGAAATAGTGGAAAGGAGCAGAGAGGCATTTTTGTTAACAGGAGACTTATGCCATGAAGTGAAGAATATCTGCAAACTATAAAAGCACAAAGACCTTTAGGTCAAGTAATTTGGTGTGAATCCACCTGGGGAGTGGTCACTCAAATGGACAACAATAGCTTCCAGCACCGGGCTACAAAAGTTTTATGGAGTTCTCTTTTCTCCCTTCCAAATTATACCAGTTTTTAAGCAATGACTCATGTTTGTGAGTTTGAAAAATTAACACACTGAGCACCAGAAGTTTGATTTTTACTGGTTTCAGTGTAGGGTTTTAGGTAACAGATTAGTTGAAATTATAGAATGGCCTGGGTTTGAAGGAACCTTAAAGATCATCTAGTTCCAGCCCTCCTGCCAGGGGCAGGGACACCTTCTACTTATAAGAGGATGTTTAGAGCTCCATCCAACCTGGTCTTGAACACTTCCAGGGGTGGGGCATCCACAGCTTCTCTGGGCAACTTGTTCTATTGCCTCACCACCCTCACAGTAAAGAATTCCTTCCTAATACCCTATCTAAACTTACTCTCTGTCAATTTGAAGCCATTCTACCTTGTCCTGTCACTCCGGGCCCTTCTGCATAGCCTCCCTCTATATTTCTTGCAGGCTCCCTTTAGGTACTGGAAGCCTTCTCTTTTCCAGGCTGGACAATCCCAATTCTCTCAGCCTTTCCTCACAGGAGAGGTGATCCATTCCCCTACTCAACTTGGTGGCCTCCTCTGGACTCGCTCCAACAGGTCCATGTCTTCCTGTCCTATGCTGAGGACCCCACAGCTGGGTGCAGCACAGCAGATGAATCTGTTTGCTCAGGATTTTTAAATTTTCTTTGAAATTTTCATTGACGCACTCTATCTACAATGGAAGTGCACAGTGTGGTCAAGAGTATTCTACTGGAAAATGCACTCTCATTTAACCAACTAAATTAATTTCATGCCTGTTAGTGAACCCTCCTCAGACAGTTTCAGTGTTCTGTGTCTTTTCTGACTTGGAGCAGATCTAAACCAGCAAAAGAAAAAGGCTCATGCAGTTAATAATGAACCACCTGAGCCACTCAGTTCCGGTCTTGACGTAAATTTACATTTTTAGGAGCCATTAGAGGTATTTAAATAACCTTTGTTCTCTGAAGGGCTCTCTCTGAGCCATCCGTGCCATACAAGGCACCCCACATTGAAAGTCGACTCTTTGACCTTTTATTCTCAGGCTGGGGAATGAGACATGCCATGCACTCATAGGCTCTGCCCCTGGGCACTACTCTGGGTAAGTTACTTGGACAGCACCTCTTGCCAGCTGATTCACAGAGTGGAATCTGCATAAGCTCTTGAAAAGAAATGCTCATTAATATTCCTAGCCAGAGGCAAGTGTGCTACAGCTCAGTGAGAGGAAGGGTCAGGGAAAGGGAAAAAAAAAAGGAGTAAAAAGAAGGGAAAATAATCGAAGGCCTCATAGAACAAGTCAATACCCCAAGACAAGTGGTGCCTTTGTTGACGGAAGAAGAACAGACCATTCTGCTCTAGGAAGAACTATGCAAATAGACTGGAAACAAGGAGATATTCTCTATTCTATTTTTATCAATAAGCCAAGAGTATCAGACAGACTGCGACAGCTCCTTCCCCTAGGACACTTGAACAATTTAATGGAACCAAACAAAAGGACCGGGGACTTCCACGGAGCACCCGCCCTCCTTTAGTCAACAAAGCAGTTGCAAAAACTCCACATTCAGCTCAAAGCATTCCAGGGCTATGTTCCCTTTCCTCAGTATGCTCTCTTCTTCTATTTGCCATCTCCTGTTCCCCCTTCCCATGCTCCATCCCTGGAATTATGCTTCTCTTCAGCTATGGAAATTTCCATCTCACTACAGTAAAATGCAGGGATTTTGCTAGTACAGAGATTCATAAAAAGGTTACAACAGTACATATGTTTTTATCTGAAAACAGATATTGCCTGCCATTCTCCTCCCCCACTTCAAGACAAATAAAAAAAATAGAAAAGAGGTGGTTATGTTATAGTTATTCATTTTCTTTTGATCTAAGTGATATATCACTTTTCCTATTAGGATTTAATTTGCTTTAGCATGAAGAGATCAGCAAGTGAGTTCTGTTTTAATTAGACAGGTACTAAACAGTTTGATAGTAATTTGAATACTGACAAGCTGGAGTGCTCACTGGTCCATGAACAGAAATGATATTATAGTGTTCAACCTGCTTGAAGAGAAAAAGTCCCCTGAATATTTTACAGGCAAGAGGAAAACAGAGAAGAAAGTTATGCTGAATGGTGAGATGAAACATGGGCAATATGATGCCAAGGCTGACCCGTGAGCCACCTGCAAAACTTGTTAGCTACCTGTCTGTAGTTTCTGCTCCTTTGCAGGAGGTGTGATTTAGCAACACTTAGTGCAGGCAGGTTACAAAGTCAGAACACAGAGCCTAGAAGGCTGTCTCTCATAAACAAGATTTTTGGAGCATCAGCGTAGATGCCAGTGCCCAAGAAGAATGAGTCATAAATGCGTCATAAAAGGCAGCTGCATGCACAGAAAATGAGAAGCACATGAACATGGAACTTGTGCAGGTAGGCCTGCTGCTCCTTCCCACAGTGCAGCCTTTGTGTGCTCCTTCACAGTGTCCACAGCTATTGCCTCCTCCTGCTTCACACAATTTTTCCACTGGAGCTTTCTACCAGTAACACATTTATGACAGCAGGTTCCCTCACCAAATCTTTTGCCTCACAGAGCACATGCACCAGCTTGCTGGTGATTAATTCCTTAAAATGAAGACTACCTAGGAGCCTTTCCCAAATTGCAGGAGACTCATCTCTTCTCTCATCTCTCTTTTATGGCTCCTACAGGAGCTACTTCTTACCTTCTCTGCCCTTCTTCAGGCAAATAGTGCTTCCAGGAGCAGAGTTCCTGGTCCAGCAAGCAAAGGCTCTGTTTTATTTGAGGTTCCTCTATTATTGCTGTTCAAAAACTAGAACAAAAAGTAGCGCACTGATGCTCTTCCTGAGCTAAACAGAAATATATATATATATATATATATATATATATATATGTATGTGTATGCATAAATACACACACATATACACTCACCTTTCATCACCAGGAAAACTGGCATCTCCAGCTTCTGAACACAGAAACATGAGCCACTGTAAATAGTATTACCTCAGGTATACCAGTCTCCACCAGTAAGCCATTAACCTGATCTGGGAGAGACTCTCAACTATTAAATATGTCCCTTGCAGTACAAGCCATTATCTTTCCTGTTATCATTTGCATCGGGAGAGATATTTCCCGTGTCACTCAAGCAATGAGATGGGTAATATTAAAGATCCAATACTGGGGGGGGAACAAAGCCCCATTGAAAGTACTAATGCAATATAAAACATACTGGGCTAATGAAAGGCCTCCTCAAAAGATACCTAATAGCCCTGATCCTGCTTTTGTGGGCAGAAATGGAGAAGAACAAGTGGTTCTAACAGCCTGCTGTGGTACCAAGATTCACAAACTCCCCTTTAGCATTTTAAAAGAATGACACAACTGCTATCTTTAGGACTGAAAGCTGAAATTTCAAAGCTGCCAGAGTCTTTTAATTTCTTTGGGTTATGAATGTTTAACTCGTGCAAATTTCTTTGAAAGTCCCATTAAAATATTCAAAACTAGGAGTTGTTTGAAGATACCACATAACATTTAAGAGAGGCAGAGCTGCCTAGTGACTGGAAGAGGAGAGTAGAGCAGTCACCATTACTCGTTTCCATTCAGGACTCTTGCCTGAATCACTGTGCATTCATAGGCAATATACCCTCATTTCCTCAGTTCATACACACATAAAATAACATTTTTTTCCTATTCTCTCAGAATTATATTGTCAGGCTTATTTAGTTATAACGTGTGAGGTTGTGTGTGTCTCACATAATCATCTGGATTTAAGCCAATCACTCAGATGGAGATCTGCATCATGTAATGCTGCTCTAAACTGCTCAGTCTGTGTAATAATGATTTCTGAATAATTAAGGAAGCAGCTTACAAACCTTAATTTTCCTGCACTTTGGATTTACCTAGAAACTAAAAGCAAAGTACTGTTTACTTAGCTACTTTTCTTTCCCTCTCTCTTAGCTGACCTTAGTAAACTCTTCACGTCCCTTTCTTTAATTTTGTTTTTGAAATGCACCTTCCTTTGAAGTTAATTTTTCTTTGCTGTTTAGCACTGATGGTAGGCCCACTAAAAATCCTCTAGCTGATCCCAGCTTTTTGTCCAAAGCACAAATATGTTGTATTGAATAAAATTGAGGGGAAAAAAGCAATGCCAAGGAGAAAAGCAGACAGACAAATGCTTTGCTCAGTCTTCACTCAAACACAAGTTACAGGAAGGAGTATGTGCTGTTGCTTCTGCTGTCATGTCCAGAGTTGCTGCAGTTCTGTACTGCAAACACATCTCCTAAAAAACAGCAGGTTTTCATGCTGGTTGCTGTAATAACTGTCTGACAAGCTGGCATGTTTGTAAGTGAGACAGATATTTATCTTCTGGCTTCATTAATCTGGTGTTGGTAAATTTTAGAACACTCACAGTGGTTTCAGTTCATCAAATGAATAGACAACAGTGACAGTATAGAGGAAGGGCACTTATAAACATGTGTAATGACATATTTAAACGCCACTGAAGGTAGACAAGGATTGACTTTTTCACTTAATTATATGTCAATCATTTTAACTTCCATGTTTCTAATACTAATTTTTCAACCCTGAGTTCCTCTCCTTTTGACTTTCCCATAAACTCTCCTTCTTTTGCCAAGTTCTCTTCTGCTGTTTATTTCACTGGAGTTTTGTTCCATCTCAATACAACCAGCTCAAGGTAAAATCTCATCTTCCCACTTTCTTCCTGTTCTCATACCTGGAAAAGTCTGTCTCTCTATTTCTGATGCTGCCTCTATGTTGATTCTCACAACAAATTTCCCTTCTCTTGCCATTTTCCGTGTGGAAAAGATATTGTGATGGAGACCGACATTTAAAAAATCCTGATCTTTCAGCTCACAGCATTTTATATCCTGCCTACCTCACACTCTATTCCGTTTACCACTTCTGCTAGTTTTTTTTTGCTTAGTTTTCTCTCCAGGTTCCCCTTCCCCTGTGAAACAACCTTGAGGAGTAGAAGTGTCTTCCAGCATCTCTCATTGCATTTCCCTGCAAGGACCACTTGTCTTATAGTGGCTGGAACAAAACTGTCAAATAGCAAAACTCAGGTAGATGGACAAAATTGACTACTGGTACTTTTTGTTTTATATCACTGATTTTGATGATTTAGAGCCCCCAGTTAGGCTCTTCTGCTGTCTAACACTCTCTCTGATTTTACTCTCCTGCAAATGTCAGTTTGGAATTGGATGGCAAATAAAAACTTCCAGACAACACTTGCCTTTAAAAGGAACTGCAGGAGCTTATTCCCAGTGTTCGCAATCCATCCAAAGATAACCCATCTCCATCTCGCTTTCAAAAGTGAGTTGAAATTCAATGGAGTGTAGACTCCTAAGAGCCTGAATCACTTCTGAAAACAGAATTTAGGAGTAGTGTTTTGGGGTTTTTTTATTTTTAATATTGCCCTCTTTGGTTTAGGGATCCTCTTTTTTTTTTTTCCTGTCCTTGTTCATAGTCAAAACATAAGTCAGATCTGTCATCAATATGGCAGAGCAAATAATATCAACACTCCTAAGCATTATTTTCCACTGCAATATTTGAACATGCAAAACTAATACTTCCAAACTGAGCTTTTAGACCTGTCAGACCCAAAGGTTTCTTCCCCAAAATAAAATGTTATTGTTACTCCGCTGTATATGTGTATGGTTCATCACTGCTCCCTCGATTTATCAGCACTACACAATGGCTCCCATTGTTATACCTGTGTGAACTAGGAGGTCCAAATTCAAATGAGTCAATCCAAAGGTTTCCTAAAAACGAAAATGGCCAACAATTAGGCTTGACTGAGTTCCTATCTCTGTGAAGCTTCCACCTAATGCAGCAGTCCCCAGCCTTTGCCAGCAAACGTGCCTATTTCTCGTGGAGGTCCTGTGCTTGTAGCTGTCCTCAGAGCAGAATCATCAAACCAAGCCACCTAGGACAACTGGGATAAACACATGCAGGGGCTTTAGGAGCTAGTAACATGGAATGCTTGCACATGTACACATAAATTTTTATTTAACAGAGCCATGGCTACAGATATTTTATGTACAGCTCTCTGCTGCTGGGCTGTAGGAAGCCCACCTTTGTGTCCTCACTATTTCCAGTGAATACAGACACTGAGATTCAGATCACCTCAGCCATGGCCAGTGACTGCCCCAATCATTCTGCAGCTGGTGTGCTGGGGAGACATAGGAGAAAAGGAGGGTCTTCCTGGAGTCTTGAAGGACAGGGAGACACAAGAGCCTAAGAAATACCTCACTGGAACTCCCTGGGGTCCTTTAAGCCTGGGATCAATCTGTGACAGCAGCAACAGTAAAAGAGCATGTCAGCCAGGCCACTTCTGCCACACACACACACTCTTTGCACTCCCCTAGCTCCACTAGCTGCTATATTAACAACATTAAAAGGAAATTCCCAGGTCATTTCCTTCTGACTGTACTTACAGACCCAGTGCCTGTGCATTTTGCTAATCCCTTTTTGAATCTGCTAAAATAAAAGGCTGGCCCAGTCTGAGCAAGCAGCAGGAGAGGGTTCCTGACAAAGAGCCCTAGACTGGGAAAAACACCTCGTTCTTCTCCAAAGATAAGTACACCAAAGTAAGTCTGAGGGAGAAGGCATAAGCTTGCCCCATTCCCATATCTTTTCCTTTGGTTATGTCTGGTGTTCCACACTCATCCTGCTGTTTTGAGTGAGATAGTAGTAGCTAGCTCCTGTGTTATCTATGAAGATTCACAGACTCAGAAAAATTAAATGAAAGATTGGTACAACACAGCTTTTAGATGTAGTTGAAACATGAATGCTAAAAAAAAATAACAATTGTTTGTAGCAGAACATCAAGAAAAAGCAAAATGAGTCATGCTGCATCCTACACATAGCACTAATATTTTGAAATCAGACCAGTATCTTCTACCTGTTAAAAAGAGGAGTATGAACCTGTGTGTGTCTGAAGAATGGGTGCACCCAGGAGAGAAAAGGTTACTTACATTTCAAATAGTGTTAACAGAAAAGGAATTCAGCAGTGGTAGCATGATGAGACCTGTGTAATTCTTAAAAAAAAATAATAAAGAAAAAAAGCTGTAATATCACTTTGTCTCCTGAGTTACAGAAATCATTGACACAGGGCAAAATCTCGGTTGACCTTGGAAAACTCCAACTAAGTTAGAGCCATAATGGCACCCATTAAACTGCCCTTTCCATTCCTGCCTTTCTCCCAGCACTTTCGATCATCACAATTTTGCTCAGAGCATGTTCTTCTTTCTCCATATCTTCAATTCCTTTTTTATTTAACCCTGATTCTGAATTTCTTTAACATGCCATACTCACTTTCAAAGAATCATGGATGAACAGAGGTGTATATATGTATATATATATTCTGTCCTAAGGCAGGATCTACTCTTCCTTTATCATTCATGATGTTTAACTTTTCTGTAAGAGACCCACTGATGGAGTTCCCACAACCTCTCCTGCACACTTCCTTAATTTTTATGTGGTTGCATACCATTGTCATGTCCCCCCCGTCCTTGCTTCTTTATCTTAGAAGAAAATAAAATTTCTCTCTCTTCATAGGTCACATTTCCTGGACCTCAGATCACTATCACTTTTCTCCTCTGGATTTTCTCCAGCCAGTCCACATCTTTCCTGAACTGCACTGTACAAAAGCAGATACAGCCTTAAAGCTGAGGTCTTAGAGATGCTAAATAAAGCTGGAAAATTTCATGGGTCATTTAGGCCATACTTCTCTTGGTACTTCCCAGTATAATGTTTGCTTTCTTCACAACAGCATGACAGCATTGACTTACATTTAAGCTTATGCTCTACAGCATAGCTCAGATCCTTTTCTATAGAACTTCTACCAAAGGCTTTTCCCCTCCCTCTCATACTTCTGCAGCCTGAGTGTGACACTTGCAGCTCTTTCTATCAAATTGTATTTAATTTCTTTCAAACTATGAATCCATTTCAATGAAGGTTATTTTTTATTCTGATCTAGGCCTCCAGTGTGCTCTCAGTCTCTCCTAGCACCATGTCATATGGGAATTTAATAAATGTGCTCTGTTTTGTCACCCAAATTGCAAATGAAATATTGAATAGTCCTAAACCCAGGATGGGCTTCTGCAAAACACCTTCAATCCACCCTTTTATTTTGGCAGCAACCCCCTGATAATTCTCTACATTCGGTTTTCTAACTGATTTTGTGTCCAATCTACAGTAATTTCACCAATATAAACTTTCCTAGCTTACTTATCAAAATGTCACAAGGGACACTGTCAAAAGCCTGAAGAAAGTGAAAATATGACATCTGCTGCTTTTCCTTTATCCACAGGATCAGATACCCTCTTACAAAAGGAAATTAGATTGGTTTGACATGATTTTCTCTTGACAAATCCATTTGGTGGCTATTCATCTTGTTAACTTCTCTGTGCTTACACAGCATGTCATTGGTTACCTGTTCCAGAATTTTTCTGGGAGCTAAAGGCAAGACAACAGGACCAAAATGCCACAGGCTCCTTTTCTCCTCCCATGCAAACACCAACACAACACATGCCTTTCCCAAGACTTTTGTGTCTCATCCAGTTCTCAAAAACAAGCCACTGACAGCTCCGAGACTATTTCATCCATCCCAAGCAGCAGCTCATTGAGCCCAGCTGACTTTAAAGCGTTTAGGTATTTTCAGTCATGTTTTAGAAACAGAGGAGAGACAGTAAGAGTGTTCTCTACTTTGAATTATTGATCATCAAATCGCAGTTTTTGCGTGGAAGTGTTTACAAGCCCGACCCGCTCTGCCATCCTGAATCAGGCTGCAAGCCTGAACCCAAAGGGTTGCGAGCGCTCACAAGTTCCATCGTAATTAAGCCTGTTTAATTGACCCTGTTACGGCTCGCTTTCTCAGCTCTCTTGTGACTTGAGAGATGATATTTTCCTATTTAATGTCTCTGAAAAACATGTGAGTGGTATTTGTGGTGGTGGGTCAAATCTCTCTTGACGGTGTGAAGAATCACAGACAACAGCCTAGTGTACTTGCACTGAGTTAATATTTCACTGCTTCCAAGGAAAAAGAATTAAAAACAAATAAACAAACAACAACTCCTTTTGTTTGCTGTCCTTCCTTTCAAGTATCAGATATATCACAAGACACTTGAAGTTAATAAAAACAGGGACAATAAAACCCGATTAATTCCAGCAAACCAGTCATATGCTGCTTGTTTTTACATGGCCTGATCATGTGTTGCCTCTTGAAGCTAGAGAGGAGTTTTATAGGTGCTTCAGATCTTTCTGAGATACTTTGACTGTGGTTATCAAAGCTTTTTTTCCCTGAGATTTGTGACCATTACCAGGACATATATGCTGGCAGCAGCTGCTAGCTCTGCTCACATGGGAAAATCCCAGAGGCATTTTTATACAGTTGTTTTACTTTTCAGTTCTACTTTCATTTTGAAGATGGTCAATTAACTAATTCATTTCTGTGCTCTTAAACTCGCTGATTTCAGCAAAGCAGCAAAAGGCTAATCTCTTCTTGAAGTAATCTCTTCACCCACTACCATCAAATAAGCTTAATGTAAACTTCTCAAAATTTGCTTCACTAAAACACAAAGTCATTGTATTGCAATGTTGTCCAGCAAACATAACTTGCCACCTGCAAGCAAGTTGGGCACACTCCTTAACAGAGACAGTCCTGCAGCTTTCCAAAGACAAGTATGGGATCCTGCATGGGGTGGTCACTGTCCCCCAGCTCCTCAGTTAGCTTAATGAGATTATTCAAGGTCCTAGTAATCCTTCAAACCAAAAGTAGCTGCTAGCCTTGGTAAACCTTGAAAGAAGAAATACCTACAGACAGCAAATGCAATCCTCCACTACTGAATGACTGGGGCTGCTTTTCTGCCCATACAAAGTACTATTAAAACCAGCTGTATGCAGTTGTGTCTTGAATTAAGGTAGCAGAAACGTTCCTCTCAGGTTCCTAACCAGATCTTGCCGAACCTTCCTGATTAGCAAGCTGAAGACACTGCCAATAAACAGGTCTGCTTTTCTCTCTCTCTTTTTCAGACATAAGACAAAATTGAAAGTGGTTTCTGCTTGGTAAAATATCCTCACAGATGCTGGAAAGATAAAATCATTTTGGAATACCAGCATCGGAGAAGCTGGAAATCAAACTCCTCATTACTCTGATCCCCAAAGCTTCCTCAGAAATACGATTCTTGATTTTCCTTCTTCGTGTGTCTTTGATTCTTTCAAATATTTGGATGAAGCACTCATTTTGCAGTCAGAAATGACACCCCATTTGCCTTCTGCCTTCCCCTGGATCAGCATAATTTTTCTTTTGCTTTAAAAAAAAAAAAAACACACCCCAAGCGTTCTCGAGTTGCAGCTCTTGACGGGCAGCAATGCCGTGTCTTTCTATCCCTGCATGTACACACAGCAAGAGCAGCAGCAGCAGCTGCCACTGGTGCACAGACCTCCTCCCCTCGGACTGACAACCTGTCTTAATGTTGAAAAACAGTTCAAGGTAGCACTTGAGACCAAACGTGCCATTTTCCTTGTCAAAATGAAAGCTGTAAATTTTAAGCCTAATGCTTAATGTATCCAGATATTGAACAGAGGGACTTTTATCCTCAGCTTAATGGTCTGTCTAAAATCATCAAAAAAGATTACTTTAAAATTCAGGGTCCTTGGAGGTCCCATAAAAATTGTGTGGAACATTTTTTTCAGGTTTTTTTTGGGGGGGGATGGTTAGGGGATCCTTTCATTTTTTTTTTTCTTTTTCTTCCCCCCCCCCAAATGCAAGGGAAAAACATGTACAGAAAGATTTTAATCTCTTTTTTTTCCCTGGCTTGAAAGGCTCACAGACAAATGTGACTACATTCAGGGGAACAAGAGCTTTAGCTGGAGTAAATCATCCTAGCTCCACTAGTTTGTAAGAAACAAGAATGATTTACACCATCAGCCGACCATACCCCAGCCGTTTCCTTTAAAAGCTGCACAGTGAAATGAGATCTAATACTTCCAAGTACTCCTCAGAGACACGGATTCTAGAAATCATGTCTCACTCAACCTGTCTGCTTTGTGGGTTTTGTTTATTTTGCTAACGCTGGTTAGATGTCTAAGGATTTGAAGGCTCTGTTTATTTAGTTTTCAAATGTTAAATTGGGAGAATCAGCTGTATTTTCTTGCAGGGATTTTAGAGAGGGTTTGCACAAACCTACCCTCAAGTTGCAAACCCGAGAGCAGAGGAATTACTGGCAAAGCATTCCGTGTTACTGCAAACTTCCCCCTTTTCCCCAAAACAGCAAAGCATCTCCCTTTTCCCTGGCACAGCAGCACCTTCCAGGGCCCAGAGGTATCCGCCGCGGGCTAGAAGTGGGATTCGCACCAGGCAAAGGCAAGCAGCATTTTTAACAAAGCACTCATAAAACTCCACTTATAATACACATTTACCAAAACCTCCCATATACTAGAAATGTACATAAATGTATACTGACAAATCTTTCCCCCCCTCACTGCTGTATCTTGGCAGAACTGAAATTCAAATGTATTTTAAATCTATACGACTAAAAGCTTTTTAAGTGTGCCGGCATCTGTCCGTACCTACGAGCCACACTGTGTAGCCTGTATTCAAACATTTGTCTGTCTGTAACTTGCAATAAAAAAACATTATTAAAATAACAAGTGTACAGGGATTATAGGCTGCATTTTGAAATGTTGGTAAATACAGTGTTTATATGTCAGGCCATAATGTTTCCAGAGAAGCTGTCAGTAGGAGCCAGCTTTACAAAAAAACTTTCTAATTGTTTCTTTATTTCTGCTCCAAACTTCTTGTTTTACTTTCTTTCAAAATAAAAATAAAGGAAAATAAAATAAAGGAAAAGAAAAAAGAAAAGAAAAACAGGTACACATTACTCTCATTGTGGTAGCCTCCTCGACAAAATACATTCAAATTTAAGGCCAATGTGCCATATCTGTAAGTAAGTAGAACCCAGAAAATTCCTTGTTTAGTTATTCTTTTGCAAAAAGCAAAAATACCAGGCAAGAACTTTGCTCCTTTTGATTTTACACATATGAACTGAAACCTTGCCAAGATTTTAGGAAACAGGGATATGTAAATCCTAAAGTTTAAGATCATAATTTCTTTAATCAAGCATAACGCTATGTGTACATGCAGCTTTAGTGAACTGACAAAACATACTTGGCTCCCTATGTTCAGCTGCTGTAAAACACTTTTCCTTTTCCCACCCAAACTTTTAGCCAAATTGATTTATATAATCTAGGGATCTGTCCCTGCCTCTACAAAATGGTGCTGCAAACTTTACCAGGCTTACTTGCAAGATTTCTAGCACCTCCACTTTCTATTTTTGGGTAGCAGTATCATATAAGCAACCTGATTCTTGTTTTTAGACCAGTCTTTCAGCCCTTCCATGTCCAAACTCCTCACACACTTTGCTCGCTGTTTAAGCCGCTAAAGGAATTTGGTCTCACTTCAGATCTAGAAAAAGGGCAAAGGTTTGGAAAGGTGTTCGTTGGCAATTTGTTTTTTTGGGTTGTTTTTTTTTTCCTTCCAGAGGTAACTGCATGTGGTTGTTGAATTTAATGACAGACATAAGAAAAAGTACATTTTGCACAGCTTCGGCTCTACGGATAGCACCATCCAAAACAGATAAATTTGAGCTTAAAACTAATCATAAATATTATAACTGTTTTGTAAGCTTCTTCAAGAAAATACAAGAGCTTGTAGTTCAGGTTTAGAAAGGAAAATAAGCTTGTCTGTACAATAACTGCCTGTCTCCAGAGGGTGCAAAATATACTTTCATAGTGCCAGGTCTCCTGTGCTGGGAAATAAGACAATTCCAGGGAGAAGGCAGATGTGCTGCTCAGAAATCCTGCAGCAGCCCCAGCAATATTTCACTCAAGATGAAGTGTCAGGGCAAAATGGTGTAGAATTGCTACTGTATTACCTGTGCCTGTTCCTCTCGGTTCAGTTAAGTATTCAAAAAAAAAAAAAAAAACCCATAATAAATGCATTCAATAATTGTTTGAATTGCTGCTGTGCGTTCTATCATAAATGGTTTATGGACAACCATCAATTCGTTCTGCTCATCACTCTAACAAGTTCAATGTACTACTCGGAGCAAAGGATGACTATTTATTTAACAGCTTTTGGCAGGAAAATTTGTTGCATGCCACAACTTTACAAAGAACATTAAAATCAATGACAATTTATAAACCAAAGACTGGGAATTATGCTTTGGATTCCCATAATTCATCAGAATAAAGCTGTCAGATACCTTTTATTATAAATTAATAGCATGTTGTCTAGCAGCCTGGCAGCAGCAGCCGTTTTGCCAGGTTAGCAGTGACATCTTGTGGTATTTTTACCCATTGCCACTGGCTTCAGCTTCCCCATAAATGTTACATTATGTCCTCGGAGTACAGAAAGTGTGTAAAGGGAAAAAATGCATTATATTGTGCAGACATCAACATCTCTTAGGTATTCTAATTACAAAGAAAGAGTTGTGATCTCAGCTAGCGTGCTATTACTGATGTAATCTAGAAATTTAGAATACAAGAGAACATTTTTATGCACTTTTAGCAGTTATTTCATATATTTCTTGTTCTTAAGTTACAGGTAATTGTAAATTCACTAATTTCCTAATGCTGCTTTTGATATCTTTATAATCCATATTTATTTAGGGTGAAGATGGGCTTTCCCTCACATTATACTGGTTTGGTAAATAGATTTCTGCCATTTTCAAATTCTGCAGGGCAGTTGCTCTTGCTCCAATGTTAATAAAAACGAAAGCACCGTCTTCATTAAATTCCTGGTTTTCCACTTATTTTTCTCTCTATTTCCTGTGACTACAGAATAATACATGGAAGTTGTAAAGAAGCTGTATCTGTTTCCAGCAGCTCCGTTGGCTTACAGGGGTCCTGATGATAAAAAAGAATACATGAAAAGATGATGTGTGAAAGTGTTCTTTCTACTGCATAATGTCGTGGGATACAGAGCCGATAATCTTCCAGCCGCAAGAGCGAAGGGTAACATGCATACACAGGACTAATCCTTACATGCTCACACACTTATTTTTCTGTGTGTTCTGGTCTTATATTGCTAAGAAGAAAAGTCTGTGTTTATTTCCCCACTGAGAGAAATAATCGCTGGTGCAGCAATTCCTGGGCTAACACGCTCATCCGTGGGACGCGCAGCGATAGCCGGGCACTGGATCAGCGGAGGCATTGAGGGGTGAGAGCCAAGGGGGTCTGTGCCCAGGTGCCTACAGAGATCTGATGCAAAGTGCCACATGCAACCTGCTGTCAGCAGCAGCTGCCTCCCATCACGGGCATCCTCAAAGTCATTTTTCCTTAGTTTCCCTGTGAGCACTCACTAGCTGTCGTAGGGGTGTGCTATAAACGGGTCGGGGAGGTTCTCCTTCCTGTAAGGATGTGATCCATTCTATTAAAAAGCATCTGAAAGCCTGGGCTAGCGACAGGCAGCTCCTGCCCACTCACAGTACTCCTACTTCTGCCTCTCCAGTTACTTATGTTGTTCCCAGGGTTTTTTGGGGGCACTTAACACCTCAGTCTTAATCCCACAAACTCTCCTTCCAGAGAGGGAAAATGTTATTGTCTGCCCAGGCAATGAAGTGGGGGACAGGGAGATGAGCCCCAGGTCAGTCTGGATTTGCATGATGAAGCTGAGCACATATTTCCCTAAACCAGTGTTGCAGTCCAGGGAGCATCTTCCCATTCCTCTTGTGAGCTGCTGCTCTCAGTAACCTCCCAGCCCACTTCACATCCTGACCAGCCTCTGCAGAAATACCTGAGGCTTCACTGGGGAGCAATGGTACAACAAGGTATTGGGTTAGGGGAACTGCTTCCCTTGCTGTCAGTCCATAACTACAAAGTCCGATTTAAAAACACCTAGGATAAGCAGTGAACATTCTGCCTAACTTCAGCCACCTAAAGATAGGCATCTAGCCTGAACTACCTCTCTAGGATTCCTCTGTTTTCAATGGGAAGGGATACACATCTCCAAAAGCAGATTTATCTCACCTTTCTGAGATAAGACACTGCCTGGAGGTGCTTATCTCTTTCCATTAACTACAGAGGGAATCCAGATGACTAGTTCAGACTGGAAGCTAGAAAGCTGAAATTAAATCAAGTAAATCCCACCCATAGATAGGGAGTTGTGAAAAAAATAAAGGTAGAAAGAGTGGGGGTTCCAAGTGGCAGCTGCCTGACAGTCATTTCACTGTCAGTCCCCAAATTTTCATTTAAATTCCAACCCAGCATTTCTACAACAAACTACACTGACCTCAGAAAAATATCAGCATTTTAATAACCAAAAAATACACTATCAAAAACTAAAACATAATATGTATCTCATCTCAGCAGATAGGCCTCTTAGGAGGAATCTACACATAAGAGCTTTTAAAGTTTTAATCTCAGACGACTTTGAAACACTGCCTGTTTCTGCAATTTTATAAGAAACCTTACACAGAGGTGTTCAACCAAAACCCCAGCTCTTTTAGCATGCAACACTGCAAAATTTTTGGGACAGAATAAGGAGGACTACTGGGGGAAAAAAAAAAAAAGGCAAACCAAAATATTCCCCCCACCTCCCGCTCCACTACTAGAAAGTTACAATGGGGAGATGCTAAATCCACTATGAACAGCAATATTTCAGGTTCAAAGGCAAATAAGGAAAACTCCATGCTCCTTATTTTAAAGAATCTCACCACTTGTAATGTGGACTTTTTACACCAACACAGATGATTTATGATTTTTCTCATGCAATATTCAGAAAACAGTTTTACAGGTCCCAGAGGGTCCCCTACCATGCAGAGACATGGATTATAATTTCTGACATGGATTAAGATTTTTAATGTATCACTCGTGGTTATATTGCTCTTAAACAGTGTCAATCTGCTCTAATCTCCAAGATTTGTTTACAGCTGCTCACAAACTGCTGAAAATTATTCCTAAGAACAGCAACCCACCTCCTTCATCATGTTTTCATAAATTATTTTTTAAGTTATCTGAAGACTTTAGCCCATAAAAGTCTTAAGAACTTTTGTGCTCTCTGCTCACTTCACTGCTTCTTCATAATTCAGCTTGTCTGTCATCTGAACACGAACATCTAAAAGCTGTATTTAGCCTGATGCCCAAATCATCAGGACACTCCTTGGACATCCATGAAGACCCCTACCTGAGGGGTAGAAGACCTAGGCTGGCAGGGCTGAGGGGAAGTCATTTGTGTTCAGAAAGCTTGTAACAGAGTTGTCTGCCTATGCTGGCCTTTCTGAGTGAAATCACAAGCTGATATGAGTGCTTGCAGTTTTTTGAAATTCCTAGCCCTAATAATGTACAATTAAAATCATAAACAGAGATAATAATATGGATCCTCAGTGTGCTTATATGCCTGAGAAGGGCTGTGACAGCACGTTTTAGCAATAGATTTGGTGAAAGACATTCCCCACCTGTCCCTGTTTTAGCCACTGCAAGGCACAGAGCTCCATCACACAGCAGTCATCCCTGCAAATCAAAGCTCTTCAGAAGGATGCAAGGGGCCAAATTCAGGAGCAATGGGTGTAGTGCAATATGCCAGACTTCTTTTGAGCTATTTATACCCTCTGACTGATATGCAAATTAACGCCAGGGTCTCTGCAGTGGCAGAATTGACACAGGAGGGAGCTGGAAGAGACTAAACTGCAGCAGCACTCTCAGCGTCAGTTCTCCCCTGTGCACCCACACACTCTGCTCTCCTCTGGCCCATTAAAATAAAAGTATTGTGTAGGCTCTTTTTTTTCGAATGACTTGCAGAATCCACGCATCAATTCTAACTGGTCACTTAGGCTTTATAGGTCAACAGCTTAATAAAGTCAGGAAGTGACACAACCGTTATTGTTCCCACCTCTGTGGCTCATGTTACCTTTGCCTTCCTCATTTTCAACCTGAAATGATCTGGCTGTTTCCAAATCTTAATTCCAGCCTGGGATGCACACTTATCCTAGAAAGCTTTTAATAGCTTATTTTCTCTGGCCCTCGGAACAACGTGTGTAGCCTCACAGCTCGTCTCTGGTTCACCACAGCTGAAGGCATCTCAGTGAGTCACATCTGCAAGTCTTACAAGGGGCTGAACCACACGTTTGGTTTGGTGTGGCAGAGCACCCAGACAGTGAAACAAGCAAAAGAAAATACTTTGTTATTCTGCAGAGCGCGTTGCCACAAGTGTCACTGGGGCACAGATATTAAAGTCAGCATGAGTAAGTGAAGTCTTGAGGTTTATGCCATCCATCACTCACAAGCAAGGAAGAAGAGATGTAATCTGTTATGGGCAGGACTGTGCTACAATTGTCTCTTTGGGAGTTTCTGGAATTGCTGTTGAAATGCCTAATTCTTACCCTGCCATGGTAAGATCCATTGATGAATGGACTGCTGGTCAGGACCAAGCATGAAGGTTTCTACTTTCCAAAATATGCATCTAAAAGCTCAACAGAGCATGTTTCCAACATCTGCTCTCTTCTAAAAATCAACACAAATACTGCAAAGCTTCATTTCTTATGAGACTGAGATTTTCTGTACTTCTGGTTCAAGTAAGACTAGAATTACTGTATCACAAAAAATAGCTTTTTCGTGATAAAGGACAAACTAATGAGCTCTTAAGGCTGCACATACATACACATAACATAGTCCCAACTCATTCAGTGCTTAGATGCCTTATTTTCAAACACAGTCTTGGAGTTGGAGGATGTCCCTTACTTTTTGAGAGCCAGACTAGAATACCTGAAAACAGCTACTTGAAGTGGAGAGTTTGCTGCCACCAAGAGCAGTCAACCCAAGACCTAAGCTGTGACAAACTCTGGAAAGCACATCAATTGTTGAAATTCAGGCAAACTAAGCAGAAAAAAAATATGTAAAGCCTCTTCCCTAAAATCTGGTTTATATCCACTTTTGCTTCCAAGTCCCTGTATATTAAGCAGGTCATAAATGCATCCTGGGAAGCTGTTTGAATTCCTCAGATGAGAAGTGCCAAAAGCTTTCTCCAAGCTCAGAACTAGAGCTAGTTAGAAAACAGGAAATGTTTTGCATAACATTTTTGCAAGCCAGGGAGCTGAACATTATCCATTATTAAGACAAATATGAAACAAGGGTTTTTTACCTATAGGACAAGAAGTGTTATGTACAGGACCATACCTCTAGAGTCAGGCCAAGAAAGAAAAGCAAACTACTAATTACAACTGGTTTCAGCCAAAATAAATTTTTTAGTCCACTGTAGTCCTATTCCTTTGTAACAGATTTTTTTTTCCCCTGGGTCCCCAAGTGGTCAGAATGCACGAGCTTTGTTTTGTACTGTCCCCTAAAGAAAGCTGATCTGGCAAAAAGCCAGGGCTTGCAAACCTCACCCACAGGGCTCTGCTTGTTGCTTCTGAGCAGCAGCTCTGCCATCTTCACGGACTCTTCGGTCCTTCCAATTTCCTAATATGATTTTACATTACAAATATGTTACAGAAGGAATAATGACATAGATAACACACTGAGAACTTCGTTAAACTAAATGCAGCATATGGTGCTCGTTTTCTGGCAGCAAGTCACACTAAGGACAGGGAGAAATTCCAGCCCCAAAGACTGTTTCATCAGCAAGGACAATGACAAGGGAATATTAAAAACACCTCACTGGAAACAACTGTCTAAATTCACAGCAGCATTATACTTTTTTAAGAGTTATTCTGCCAACCACATGGAAGAAAAAGCTTGGTTGGCAAGAACAAAATCAGTGTTTGAGGTGAAGGCAAAAATTGACCAACTCAAGCAAATAAAGCAGGAAAGAGCAAATGACATGTGTGCAGTTGGCTTTTTAGTCTCATAATTTAGAGCCCTCGTTGCACAACTAACACAAAAATGTTCTCAGAGACATGCTGAGTTACTTGAAAACACAGAAAAACAGGTCCAAAATGCCTGCTCCCAGAAGCCTCTGTGCAAAGACATATTAGCAATCCAATCTTAAAATGACTTCTGGTGGGGGGTTTTTGCATTGGAAAATGCTTTAGTCCTCTAAAAATGAAGTTAAGCAACGATATACAGCAGTTTTAAATTTAATGAAAGTACATCAGAAGGTAAAACTCCATGACTGGTGTCCACTGTATAAATAAGTATATAAATCAGTGTTTATAGGACCCTGGGCAGCTCATAAGTCTGAAGCCTTTTCTACCAAATGTGAAGTCAGGATAAAAATCCTAAAACTGTCTAAGGTACAACAGCACATCAGCAGCAAAACAGGGAAAAATATACCAATTCACATGTTCAGAACCTGTGCTTGTCCTCCACATTGTGCTGTTCCTCATAAATCTAAAATGTTTTTTTAAAAAATAATCACACAAGCACAGAGCAAGCTTTGGGCAGAGTTTGCAAAAAGATGGGGGAGGTGACCTTAGTTTGTAAAGGAAAACAGGGGGGGAAAAAGCAGGAGCTAGCACATCTACATTACCGTATGGGCTTGGGAGATATTAGTTATAAGACAAGAATTCAACCCTGTACAGAGAAAAATAATTGTGACAAAAGGAGCTGAACTACTGCAATCAGGAATAAAAGAGAAATAGTGAAGA
Source organism: Manacus vitellinus (assembly GCF_001715985.3). Classification (NCBI taxonomy): domain Eukaryota; kingdom Metazoa; phylum Chordata; class Aves; order Passeriformes; family Pipridae; genus Manacus; species Manacus vitellinus. The sequence goes on from NW_021940682.1 coordinate 4,289,904, forward strand.
TGCAAAGTAGAACCATAAGTTCCCAGTGAGATATTATTTACCCAAGTGTAAAATATTTTCATTAGATCAAGGACGCAAATATCAAAATTCAAAGTGATAGGACAGTTTCAGATGAACAAAAGATGTTGTTCTTCATTGCCCCTGGATTCCAGATCTGTGTTGCCTCTCACTGGGATGAGTGCACAGGACAACTAGGAGATGCCTTTGCTGCTAAATGGGTTTGGGTTATTTTTTTCCCCCACCTATTACATTCAAACGCCCACTACTGTTCTTAATCACAACAGTCAAGTAGATAAAAATGCAGCCTATCCACGGTGCAATAAATGACAAAGAATATTCTCAGCATAGAAGTTCAAGTCTCCAGTTTCTGGGCAGTACTTTACTGACTACAAAGTACAAGAGAAAGTTTAAAGTGTTTAGCAGTGCGTGAGCTTCCTATCCAGACTGTAGATATCTACGTCTCGGAGAAAATATTGTCTGACACATACACAGAAAGGAGAAAAACCTTGTTGTGGAAAAAGAAGGAAAAGAAGAAAAATAATTGAAGAATTTCCATTGACTTCACCAGGGTCAAGTTTAGCACTATAGTAGATTTTGCAGCACTTTGTTTCAGGAAGATAGAAAAAGGACTTAATCTTACTGTTTTTCAGGTTTCATTACAAGCATTAAGTGTGGGTATCTTCCCTGCCATTGGAGGGCATGCCTGTGGAGTCAGGGCTTACTCCACCCAAAATCATCCATCCTCCCTCTTCCACTTCTAATCATATCCTGTTCACCTCCCTTTTCCTGAGCCAGTGCTGCCCAGTCCTTCCAGAGCTGCTGCAGCTGATGCTCAGGGAACTAGGATGCATGGTAGGCATGCAGTGCATGTGTGGGCTCTTCTAGGCAGGAGCACTGCAACAGTTAGGAGGTCAGACTAGGACAGTGAGGTATCCCATAGCAAAAAATTCCTGTGTATAGTCAGAAAATACCCCCATTCCCAAAGTGGGTACTTGCTGGAAGACAGGTCTGCTTCACTTACTACCAAATCACTACATATGAGGCTCTCCAATTCCACTCAATAAAGAGATAAGATTTTTTTCAAGAACTACACATGGCTCATCCCTTCTGCCAGTTACACTTAAAATACCATTCACTGAGGAGCACAAGCAACAGTCACTTTATCATAACTAAACAGCACAACAGCTCACTAGTTAAGGTTAGCTTTCCTAAGTTTCCCCCTGATATATACAAAAACATGCCAATAGCTTTTCAAGTTCTAAAGTGTTTAGATGTTACTCAAAGAGGCAATCACATTCTGCACTCAAAGTGTGGAGAAGTTGCTTGAGTATCTCCATAAATCTGGTATACTTTTCCTGAGTCACAGAAGGATAAAACTTCCCCTCTTCCTTTGAAGTTTTTTTTTTTGTTTTTTTAAATAGCATCTTAAAGATTTTTTTGCATGTCCTTTCCTCCCCCTGCTTTGTAAAGAGAACATAAGTATCCTAGGATTGCTGAGTTTGGAACATGTGAATTAAAGAGATCTTTAAGTCTCCACAGCAGCTGTTTTTCAAGCACTGCTCTTATATCATAAAAGATAGAATAAAATGAAAAATAAATCAGAGCTCCAGGAAGAAAGTGTATCTGATCCTGCAAGACATGTCAGGAAGGCACTTAAGAATCTTCTTAATTAATTGGGATTGTTGATTTCTGCAAGAGGAGGTGTCTGTCAAAACACTTAGCTGGACTAGGTCCTGGAATACTGTAATCCTGACATCTTCCATTACTCATGGTCTTCACCTCTTAGGAAATGCTGCTGCAACACTGTATCAGCAACATGGAATGGATAGATAATATTTTGATTACAAAAACTAAAATGAAACTGTTTTCATTCTCACGCAAGAACACCAGGGTGGGCAGTGCCAAGAAATCCATCCAGCCACTGGACCCAGCAATACCTGTGTCCAGCTATTAAGTCCAGGATCCATTGGAGGGACACAAAGACCTCCTTATAACTCCAGGATCCTTCTTTGGTGTGCAACCAACTGTTTGCGGGGTTTGTGTCTCTTTGTACCCTTCTGGAGCTGACAGTGATCAGCATCTTCATCCTGCCCCACCTCTGCAAGTCACTAGGAATTGTTCACAGCTCTTCACCTGCACAGCTGAGCATCCTGTGAAACTGCAGGTAGATGTGGTGGGGCCTCGAGGGGGTTCTGGCCTGCAAGCCACCAACACATGGGCTTGTGGATCCTTTCCTTGCTGCATTTCCCTTTTGGGCCCCCCAAACCCAAACATTGCTATCCCAACCTTAGCCTTTCCATTTCTCTGCACTATCTCAGGTTTGCATTTCTGATGCAATGAAGAACAAATTCTATCCTCTCAACTATTTATTTTTCACCCAGCTGATCCCACAACATAACACTGCAAATCAGAAGGAGGACAAAGAAGAGGAGGCAGGTATGGATGGATGGAGAGAGAGAGAGAATCCAGACTAATCTAAATATCAGATAGCAAAGCTGAAACAAACCTGAATGCTATTATCTGGAGCTTGATGGGTAGAAGATGCTGTAATCTGGCAGAAAATATCTGCCTCGTTGCCAGTAGGGAACTGGAGACATATTGCCACCCTACCACAGCTACAGCAATAAGGAGCCCACACTAACCTGCATAAACCTCATTCACCTCAGTCATAATTTTTACCTGACAGTTCTGCCTTAGGAATAAGATACTGTTTTTCTTATAAAATTGAAAGTAGGAGCGTGTCTCCCACAAGAACATGATGGTAAGCTTGAATGCCCTGAATTTGTACAGAAGAAATATCCAAGGTATACAAATGGACATAAATGACCAAATGCAATAGTAAGGATAGTCTCGTAGCTAAGATGTGTATCTCACTGTGCTGGACCTCAGCCTCCTTCTTTCCTGTTTTCTTAAGTGCCAAGATTTTAGCTTTAGCACTTCATTTCTAGCTTGTGAGGGAGGATATGTGGAACGGGCTCCTCTCCCCATACAGCAAATATAGAGGAAAAGAAGGTTTTTTTTACTGCTTGCTTTTCCTCTGTCCTATAAATGCAGCATGACATTTGTTGGCCTGTTATCATCAACAGCCCAAATCCCAGGGGTCTTGAAACAACTTGAGGAACGTTAGCACTGAGAACAGGTCAGGGGGGCTTCCTGGAGCACAGACTCAGAGAGTGCTGGCTGTTCTGTATGCATCCACATTTAGCCTTTTTGCTTGACTTGTGATCTCAAATTCTGGGAGCCGATACATAATAAACCAAAACAGCTGGAGAAAGCTCTTCCTGGATCGTGCCCAAGTGGAGCAGTCGCATGAAGGATTTCAGCAGCTTCCAAGGAAGAAGTTCAAAGACAGCAAGGCGTGTGACAACTCTGGCAAGCTACCACAGTCTCCTTGGTGGAAAATTATGTTGAATATGAACTTGGAAAAAGTGTCTCTCTCTCTCTCTTACATACAGAAGACAATACAATTTATACCAGAGAGTTTAATCACACAATTCCCTTGAAGAAGCCAAAGGTCTCGCTTAAAAGATCTTAATTTATCCAATTTCTAGTAAAAACCCCCAATCATTTATGTTTATAAAATAACATCAAGTATCTTTACACAAATTCAGTGCAAGTAAGTGTAAACAGGCATAGTTCCACTGTAGTCAGGGTTACTAAACTGATGTGAAAACGCTCACTGGTTACAGAGCAAAAATATTTGCAGAAGCCCACATTGGAAACTCCACAGACAAACAGGATCAAACTCTTTTCAGCTACACAGCTGGAGACCAGATAAAATTTACTGACAGCAACACAATGGCTGTGATTCACAGTGAGGTAGCATGAAGGCAGATTTTGGCCCATATATTTTTGTGGATATCATTAAGAAAACAAATTCTTTGGCTGTAAATACAAGAAGGTCTTTAAATGGGAATCATACAAAGGAAGTTTGTAGCATAATTGAATCAAGGGAGCCAGATTTTCTGCAATTGTAAATTAAAAGTAGCATCACTGGAAAGCATGTAGCTGCGCTAATTTAAGCTGTTGAAGGTATGGCTCTCAAACCAAATGGAAATCTCAGCAGTGTTCTTGGTGAGGATAACAACAGAGGTAGGATTTATAAAGGAACTTTCATCTTCAGGGTGTTTTAAGAACTAATTGCTTCTCCCAATATTCCTAAGGTAAGCAAACCCCTCTCTGCACTTCCAGTAGTATCTCAGCTTTGAATATGAAAACAAGATGCTCCCAGCCCTGACAAAAAATAAAAATGTGTTTCCACATACAAATGCACATGGATTCCTCCCTTTTCACTAGGAACAGTATTTCCTGACACAGACCTCCAGCACCTGGCCTCCACTGAAATCACCTCCTCTTTCCTGGTCCCATCTTCTCTAGGAGGAATCATAGAATCACAGAATGTGTTTTTTTTTTAAGGGACCTTAAAGATCATCTCATTCTAACTGCCCTGCCATGGGTAGGGACACCTCCCACCAGAGCAGGTTGCTCAGTGCCCCATCCTACATGGCCTTGAACATTTCCAAGCACGCGGCATCTCCTTCTCTGGGCAACCTGTGCCAGCGCCTCACCACTCTCACAGGGAAGGATTTATCCAGAGGGATGAGGTGGCATTTATTGGGAGAGCACCCTTCACTCCCTCAGGGCAAATATTTTATCTGTACTGACAGTAAGGAGAACTCTTTTCTTTTAATGCAGATTTTATTTCTAGGATATGGATCCCAAAATCGCAGGCGGGGGGGAGGGGGAAATATTACTTTCTCCTGCCTGCCTTTCAAGGACTGCTAATGGTCCATGGCAGCATTCCTTCACAGAGGAGGCTCCTCCTCAGAACCTCTGAGCCAGCTCTGCTCTGCCCCCGCTTTCCTCTCTCTCTCCCACCCTGCAAGCAATCCCTGCGCATGCAGCCAAAGGCCAACGATGTGCCTGCTCTCCTGGGACAAACTCCACCCTCTACAAGTCACTCTGTTATGGTTAAATGCCAAAAAGGATTTTCAATATTTTCTGCTTGGTGGGCTTTTTCTTCCCCACCTACTTCTAAGCTAAACCATAACCACTGGAATTGGAGATCGGTTTTCTTTAAATCAAATGCCAAGTGCTTGCAAGACACGATATTCTTACAGAAAATAGGTGTGAAAGAGAAACACCACTAGACTAAAAAATTATGAACAAGCTCTTAAAATGTAAACCCAAAAGCTAATTTTGTTTTACCTGCAGAGTAAACAAAGTATAACTCAAACTTCAATTGGTCATAACAAAAAAGACAAATGTAGGGTATTATTGTACAATGTAGGATTAATGTATCAGTCATGTAATATTGTTTTACATGTGTCTTAACTCCCAATGATGGAACTATATAAACCCATAAAAAGGTTATTTATATTAAATAAGGAGTCCCATAATTAAGCTAACTTTTCCATTTTTTTTTTATTTATTTAGGAGGATGTTTTACTGTCTCAGGATTAAGACTATACATATTCAGGTTGCCTGGTCATGTCACCATTCTTAGACAATAACCAGAAGTAGCAGTGCTAAGTTCTTTTTCTAAAGTTGTTCACACAATATTTTAGTGTGCCTTAATTAGTTACTGAATAAACCTAAAGTGGTAGTATGTTATTTATTATACCTATGCACAACCAGCTCCCTTCACCAGCAAGATTTGAGTTTTAAAGAAGACCCGAAGTCACAGACAGAACCCTATTGCTTTCCTGTGTTTTTTTTTTTTGTTTGGTTTTAATTTCCCAGATCCAGAATAAACCCTCTTAACAGTAAGTGTTGCAACAATGTTGCTTGCTTTGATCTCTAAGAGATTTCAAGTGACTAAAGAGCTCAAATAGCTTTACTTTGTGCTTGAAAGTGCGATTTGCTCAGGTGTGAAGGGTTTTTCAGAAAGTGCCATCAATACAATGAGGATTACTTACCAGGTTTTTGCATTATCTGTGATGACAAGAGGCCTCCTACTTCCTATTCAGCAGACTCTGCTTTTTAAACATACCAATCAGGTGGGATATGGTAATATTTTGTCCCAGTTTTACAAGTGAGTAATTAGCAGTGAACTCGCTATTTTTAAAGGAGGGGGAGAAGGGAGGGGGAGAATGTTTCTCCTCTCACAGAAACAACTTACAGAAGTTCACAAGAGCTTGAAATAACATGAAGATTCACAAAACATTGTGAATCTACTATTGGGAAAAGGTAAATTGCATCTCCCTCTTGGAGTGCAAGTCCCTCCTGCTGGTGTTTCCAGCTAGAGCACGGGGAAATCTTGCTGCAAAAGAGGTTCATTTTTTCTCACTTAGAAGAGGTGACCACAAGACAGAACTCCGTTTTTATTCACTTCTAAGAATGACTTCAAAATTTGAGTTTCAGTTTACTCCTCTGTGAAATGGGTCTAAAAAACAGGGCCAGATTCTTAGGCCAAAATATCTCCATGGACATCAGCACCCAGGCTTGATGACACGATAAAAAGCAGCATTTTCATAGAAAAGGAGGAATATAAGATAACATTATTTCAAGTATCTTGTGCTGGATTAAAGTTTATGGGTAAGCCTGACATCTGACAGCACAATTTTGTGTAGCCATGAAGAACAGTTTATTTGGAAGACAAATTCAATAGAATATGTCTCTTCTTGACAAATTATGTGCCATAAGCGTTATTTTGTAGTGGCTTGTCCACTAAAGTAAGAATTTATGGCAGTTTAATTCCCTGAGTTAAAGGGGAGAAAAATGTAAATGATGCTGCAAAGGTAACTAGGCTACCAAGAAGCAGATGGCTTTAATTACCTATTTACAGGATTGTTTATACTGGGAATTTGAAAGAGACACAAGCTTAGAAACAATACTCATTGTGGGAACACTCTGCACATTTTAATTAAGCCGAATTTTAAATGGGAATAAAAAGAGATTATTGAATGTTACCCGAACTCAAATTGACACTTCAAAATCGTATGTGCTTTGCACGCAAACAGTTACACCAGATGCATACAAGAATACACAAATCTGTACATGCCAACCCTCATCCTTATTTTTGCTCCTCTTTTTTCCTGTTGCCTCAGTCCTGCAAAGAGGCCATAGCTGTGTGAGGCAGCATTACTGCACAGAAGAGACAGGTTCACTGGGTCAAGTTTCTGTACCTCAGTAGGGTTCTGTGAGGTGGATTTAACTCCCAGTGCTGGACTGCAGTAGTCTGAGCCTGATCCTCTTTTCCCTGGAGATCCTTTCACAGTGCCAGAATTTGAAGCAGCAAGCTACCACAAGCCTTGACCAGGTGCTGCTCACCTGCTGATCTGGCCAAGCACTAACTTGGGATGAAGGTACTTTGAGCTGATCTAGCAACACGGGAGGATGAGCTTCCACCCAAAAACATTATCAGCCTTTCTTATCCAGTCCCAGATATTTTCCATGTCCTATTCCTTTTGTAGGTCCTCTGACTCCTTCCACGAGCCAGTGTGAATCACCCTTCTGAAAGAAAACCCACTCAGTTGAAAGAGAAGTGCTTTTTGCTGAGTACCAAGCTCTCGTGAGCCCCAGAGGCAGCAAGAGGAGAGGGCAGGACCACACGGTCCCAGGGACCAAGGCCTCCCTCCAGCAGGTACCTGCAAAGCTGTGGCACATGAAACCAGGGTGTCAGACCAATTTTCTGCAAGACAGTTTAAACAAGTCCAAAGCCCTCCAGGGCTGCCCAGTGTATTGACTGAAGTGTGATTTCCTTCAGATCTCCCATCCCACTCATTCCTCACCCAGCGCTTTTATGGTCCAAACACGGGCACACAGTCAACAGCAGCCAAGTTTGCAGTAGCTAAACCAAACAGCACTAGGCTATGGCTTGTGCATGTTCCTTAGCACACTAAATCCTAGGAAAAAAAGTGTTCATTTAGCACACTACAGCCTACACCACCTCTTCTACCTCTTTAACAGATCAGTCTAAAATTACACTTTAAATTAAGCTTGTTAATGGATGCCAAGCATTATCTACAACTCAGGGCAACAATGAGCACTTTTTTATAATCAAGATCAAACATAAGTAGCATAAACACACTAATAAATCAAGTGAGCAAATTATGTCTGCAAAGAAAATATGCATGAGGAAGGGCTATTCAGCTTCAGTGACTCAGTACAAACAAACCCCTGGGGCAAAGAATAATTACAGTACACTGTCTACAAATGAATAGAATAACCAAATCAAGACAAAATTCGAATGTATGGCAGAGGCTCTGAGGTGCTTCCAAGTCAGAGTGAGAGAAGACACATAGAAACATTTTGCATATGAGACATCAAGAGCTGCAGAAGCCCTACCTCTTTACATCTCCTGGAAAAACTGAAAATATTCATTACTTAATAGAGAAAAAGCCTGAGCCAAGATATACTGTTAGAGAGAGAACAGTCACCAGGAATTTCCCTGGCAGTTTGTGGTATAACAACATACCCTCCATAAATGATGCCTGACATGAAACAATTACATCAGTCCTCAGAACAGTAGTAAACCACCAGAAATGGGTGGTAGGAGCTCTCTGGGATTTCACAAACCTGGATTGAAAAGTTTCTCTTCTCAAGCTGTTATATGTTCCCAAAGCCATTATGTTAAAATCAGTTACTTCTGACTGTTGTCAGCTGAATAAATATAAGGTCATAGATATTGCAATTTCTGCCCTTGCAAACTCTTTGGACACATCCACATCTTTTCCCTTGGACAAGGGCTTTAAAGACCTTGGGAATGAGACCACATCTGTTTCCTAACTGTGTACACTATGAGGGTCTACTCAGAGATGAGGCTGTTAAAACAACATTGATCACCTGCAAATTCTTTGCAAATTGATATTTTTATCCCATACATAAGGCAAGCAAACAGAAAATCAAAAAGGAAAAATAGGAGTAACAAGCATTTGAAGCTTAGCCCAATAATTTTCTGTTGCCAGTGAAAGTCGTTAGAGCAACAAGGGGATTTCATTTTTAGTTTGTCCTGTAAAATTTCAATGATCCAACTTCCTGACAAGGATATGAAGGTCTGCAGAAGGTGCAAAGCCTCAGTCCATTCTTCATTATTCAAAACATGTCATAATTCCATGGAAAACCACCAAACTGCAACAGTGTGTGCCAGCTGAGGGCCTATTCCATAGGAAAAAATCCTGGCCAAAAAGATTAAAGTGGCAGAACTCCTACTGCATTCAACAGGACTGGGTGCTGTCCTTGAGAGTTTCTTCTATTTTTTCCATCCATGACAGGTTTCCAAGGTTTATCTTTATCTTACTTCTAGATTCCAGGTACAGGTTTGCTGTCTCATTTTATTTATAGACATTGGCTTTCCATAATTTTTTTAATACTTTATCGCCCCTGCCATAACAATTTTTTGGCATACTGACTGCAGCCTTCTGGACTATGCTAATCCCTGACAAGACTGAGACAGACCTAACCAAAATTGTCTAGTACAGCCAACACTGTGCTTAAAATAGTTTCCCATGTTTTTAATCTATTTTTACTGGCTAGGGCAGGATTTAATCTTTCAATCATAAGGTTGTGCCTTAGATTTTATTTTAAAATGTGTTAGAAACTTTTTAAATATCCATTTTACTATGTGTATTTTTTGATAGGGGTTAGATAACTTCAAACCAATATAAAATTAGGAGACACAAGTTAGTCTTTGGCAAACAGAAATAACACAAAACTTGCCTATTCCAGAAGAGTGCCTTATACTGAAAGTCTGATTATCCTCATGCCAATGCATGGTTGTACCTGGAAGACATCCATATTTTTAATGCACAGTAATTGTGCCTCTACATTATGATTTATTTTTTTATTTTTCCCACAAACTAGTTTCCAACAGAACCATTTTCATCCACCTTATTCTGATAGAAAAACCAAAATAATAATAGTTATTAAAAAAATAAAAATACTCAAAAGTTTGCTATAATTTCTGTTGGCTTTCTGTTCAGCCATGGCAATGAGTGAGAGTAAAGACCTGCAGGAATCCCTCAGTGGCCATATAATCAATTTTAGCTGGAGGACAGAGCCATCAAAGGGTGTAGACAGTGATAGAAATTATGCCACTCAACTCCCTTACTCTTGTTTAAAAGTGCAGACTCATTCCATCTCTCTTGCCATCTAGAAATTCTATATTTGTTTTTGTCTTTCGGTTACCAAGCAGTGGCAATTTTGAATCATTTTATGGAGTTTGTAAGTGAATTTTTAATTTTGAAGTGTTTCCCCCAGGACATTCTAAAAAGCATTTCACAGTGAACACAGAATGTGACCCTGGCAGAGCTTATGGGAGACTTCAATACCTGAGCCTGGGACCACATGTTTTAAATGAGGAAACAACAGGACTGCATTGACACAAAGCTTGCAATGTCCTGTATAACATACCCAAAAAATGGCATTTGCATCCTGTGACTGGTAGATTACTAGGATGGTGGGAATGTTTTGTACTATGGGCCTTCCAAAGGAGAATCTAGACAAATTACAAGAAAATGAAATAAGAAATTTGGAAAGAGGCTCAAGTGCTACTTGCAGCTCTGCAGCAGTGAGCAGGGGGAAACAGGAGGCATCAAAGTCCCCAGAGCAGCAACCTGGTCTGTCCTACTATTCCAGTGGCTGCTTGGCCCCTTCCCCACAGTCCCCACCAGTGCACAGGAAGGCAGCTTTACAGGGACAAGCCCACAAAAGGGATTTTTCCCCTGTATCTCAAACCATGTGAGTCACAAGGGCTGGGAAGCGAAACAGCTGGCCATCATTCCCTGCTTCTCTACAGCCCCCATCAATAAAACCATACAACTGAGGCTCAGTCCCCTTTGTCACAGATTTCAGGGTGAGAAATTGTGTAATATTGGGATAACACATCAGCTTGGCCCTTTGACCAAAGAGTCTCTGATTAAGCTTCTACTGGAAGTGTAGAGGGCTGTAGCAAGAGGAAAGTTAGAGCCTTCATCTCATGGCTGGGAAAAAGGGCAGATAACAAGGACTGTGGTGTTCTACTCTCAGCTCTGCACTTGACTCACTAAGTTATAAAGCTCACATCTAGGATATACTGAGTTTTTGATGTGTAGCAAGAGACCAGACTGATTATTCTGAGCCCTGTGTACATTAACCTCCTTTTGAGCAAGCTGTCCTGAACCAACTCGGGTTTCAGTTCCTCCTCTAAGCAGGGCAAGGTAACGCCAGCCTCTATCAGAAGAGTAAGAGTGGCTTAGTTAATTGTTTATAAATGCCTTCGAGATGTCAGAAGTACTACTTAAGTATTAAAAACTCAGTGTGAGTTCCTTCTAACCTATTAGAAGTTGGAAAGTGATTTTCTCTAGATATGAGCAATCACCTGGAAATGATCCATGACTGAAGTTACGACACATAAGTGATACCTACACAAGTAATATGCCAGCAAACAAGCCTACAATTTTCATTAGAGACTTACTAAGGTTTTATTAATTTATATGTATCCACTCATTAGAAAAACTCCTAAACCTCTAACATCTGACAAGCACTGCCTCTAGCATAACACTGTGGCTGGGACCTACGATCAAAGATAGCAGCCTAAAGCATATTAGAGCCTAATAATAAAGTTAACGATTAGAAACAATACCAGCTATTGAAACAGACTTTTAAATTAATAACTTGAACACCAAAAAGTCACTTACACATAGCATATGCATGTGTCAAATATGCCCTTTTTCTGCAACTATTTCTCATTGACAAAAAAGTGAAGGGCTTCTTCCGCCAGAGAAGTTAAGAAGCTTTTTGCTTTATCAAGACTGTGAGAAACTGATTGTAATTTGACATCCTTTTAGAATGAAATTTGTCTCTTACATCAAATTCTTTCCTGTGAAAAAGTATTTTTTTCAGGGGAGGGGAAGAGGGGGAGATGTTTGTTTATCAAGTTTTAGGATGTCTGATTTTTTCCTCTTGTGTTTTCCAGTTTTTTTGTAGTTGAAAGACAGGGAAAAAGGACTTCAATAAAACTTTTTTTAAAACACAGCTGAATAAAAGGGCAGAGTACTACTTTTTAATTATTAAAATGAAAATAATTTGATGGTTTCTCAAAAACTGATTAAGAATATTTGTTCTCTAATTTGCAAGTTCCAAAAGTACCCTCATGGCTGCTGATTGGGTTATAGCACAATCTGGTAAGTGTAGCTGAAGATTCCTGTAGGAAGCTCTAAGAAATAGCTAGTAATTTCCATTTACAGTACTAAGAGTAAACTTACCTCTTTATGAAAAGGTAAGCTACTTATAGACCACAGATCAACTCCTAAAATACAGCTATTTTCTCTACTTATTCTAAGCAGACAAAAAGCTGATGTTAACATTTGTGTGCTTTGAAAATGTAAAACATTGCATGTAACTAATGCCAAGTATAAATTTAACAATATTTGTTGGCAAAAAAAACCCAAAAGAGTAACTTTTATTTTTCCTATGTTTTGTTGTGAATCTTCTGTCATTGCTTCAGGTTAACATACTGCTTGTTTAAAAAAAAAAAAAAAAAGGTAGATTCCAGCTAAGGAAAACATAAACCCTATATTCAATACAAACACCAAAAAAAATTAAAACTATTGCAGTAGAACTTTCTTCAAAGCAGACCAGTAGTAGGGACACATTTTGCATAGGTTTTATAAGCATACATCCAGAAATCCATTTATTTTACTACTTCTGAAAAATCTGATGTTCCTGGACTAACATAGCCATAATCAACCTCCCTAGAAAATTAGAACCTGATAGTTTTATTAGTAATCTAAAGCTGGAATTGTGACTTCCAGGCTCTTCCTCTTTTACAGTTCTTAAAGTTCAGACAAATAAGACAGTCATGGTTCATAAAATTAAGAAGCATCTCTGTTGCTTGAAGCAACTTTTCAAAAAACAACCTCCCTCTCCTGCCCCCCTCCAAAGAACAAAAACCCCCAGCACATGCTTCCTCATTGGCCTTACTAAATACACAACTAAGTTTCTAAAAACACACACTTTTTATGAGTTAAAGGGAATTTAGGTGCACCGACTTCAAGGTGCCTAAACGGAGACACACCCAGGAACTTGTCTTTAAGAGTGAGAATGTGTTTAATCATCATTCCCCACTGAAAATTTGGCCCAGGTTTTTGTTAAGAGTAACCAGGGTCAGTGCAATAGTAGCTGTACACTGGTTTCTGCCTGAAAAAAGATGCCTTTAGTCTCCTATGCAGGCAGGGACTCCACCATTTCCTTGCTGCTGGAACACACCTTCATCTACTTCTGCCCATAATTAAAGCTGACTTATCTTCTGTGGGCCATTCACCTTTTGTTCAACATGAACAGCCTGCAAAAATGGCTGAGGGGTTCACAGGAAGGAAGCAGTTAAATGATAAAAATGTGAAATGTTATGCAGCAAGCTGTGTACAATTAACTAGAATTCAAATATACACCTTGTTCCAATCCAAGCCATTTATCAGACAAAAATAGTCTGCTAGAAGAATGTCATGATTAATGAGGTGAGACTCCAGCTAATTACTGTTTCCTCCAGAAGTAATTAGGTTGGCATTGCTAATCAAGATGAATGAACACTCTGACCCGCTTTTTTAAATGTAAAACTATGAGCTGCAGCAGCAATAACATCATTTAGTTCAGGCAATGTAGTCTTTATTAGGCTTGTAGTTTGATTAAATTCTTTTGTTATACCAGGCTTTCCACACATGAACAGATGAATGCTGTGATGTTCAAAGAGTTTGTCACCCTTAATTAAAGACTGAAAAGGCTTGTTCAATTCACAGGGCAATACGCAGGACAGCTCTAAATTGATAGCTTTTAAGTGGGGGATAACTGAGGGAGTCATAGGGTTTGCCCATCTGCAAGAGGATCCCTCCTCCTTCCACAGTTTTCTGCCATAGTAGCTGGAAAATTAATATCAGATATTTTTGTATTGATTCCATTAGGCAACACTCACTTCACCAGAGCACCTTTTCACACACAACTATACAACTTCACTTTTACAGAATGAATCCATTATAAATTCAGAGAAAGAAAGCCATAAGAAGGAAATTCAAAGTATGAGCTAATTTACTGTGCTGTTTCTGCCTGTGACCCTTTTGCACAACTGACAAGTCCCAGAACAGCCTCCAGCCCCGTGATTGCAGCAGTTCATATCATGACTACACATGTAATTTCACACTGGGGGGCAGGTGGAGGAAATGACAGATAAGCATCTGAAAGGTGTAGAGATACAACATGTTATAATGGAGTTAACACGTAGCAAGTTCTTCTTTTACCTCTTACTAGCAGATGAAGTGTTTCCTTATTACCAGGATTTATTTCAGGTAAATACAAGGTCCAAATTTTCACATGAAAATTTTAATGTAAACAACTTAAATCAGATAAGAAAACATTGCTCATCCTACAATAACTTTTTGGATCTACAGGCTGTGTGCTTAGCAACAAACACTGCACTGAGCAGGGGGGGTGGGACAGAGGGAGGGAGAGAGGACGACAGGCACAGGAGACCTGTCCCTCTGCATGGCAACAGGTGCAGGTTTCCTCCTTTACCACTGGATAAGGCACCATAAACACGGCAACACAAAAACCAACCTGAGCTTACTCTCACACACATTTAACTGGCCACAGGCTCGCTGTGGGATAAGACCTGGCACTAAGGCTCACCAGCAAAGACTTTCTCCATGACATACCAGTACAGAACATGAGGGACCCGACCTGAGCAACCTCAGGCCTGTCAATACCTGGCTAAGAAGCTACTTGTGTGCCTCAAGTGAAAGCCAAACCTTCTCACCTGCACACAGCGTGCACAGACACCAAGCAGGCAGAGCAACAGCACTTTCCTCCCTCAGCGAAGCTCCCCTCAGCCATCGCCCATGGCAGACATAACACCCACCCCAGCAGGTAGAAGATGCACTTCACACCTTCAACACAACACTTGGTAGGACCACAGCAGCTCCCTGTGAGCCACACCACAGAGGACAGACACACATCGACTCCCTGAGAGAGCCCAGGCCTGTGGACCTCCCCCATGCTCTGAGGGCACTGGGCTACACAGCACCTTCTTCCTCTCCAGCTTTCTGATACTGAACAATTTAACAAAAATCCTTACCTTGACAGTGGGAACGGCATCTCTTTCCTTCCTTTGCCATCTGGTTGATGTTTCCGCTCGCTAGATTGCAAAATCCTATTTTTAACCTCTTCTGCCTAATGACACTGCAATGCCAGCCACTGATTGACACGCACTTGCTTCCCGCTGCTGCTGCTTCTTCCCGGTGCCTCACCTGGACCAGGCCGGGCCAACCTCACCCATCCCCGTTTCCAGGAGCAGACCAACAACCTGACCCTCACATACCCCAATGACCACCCCAAGCAGCCTTGCACCCGCTTTTCAGAGGGAGCCTCCAGGTGGAAACCCTAAGAGCTAATTTGGGGGGGAGGGTGCCTGGGAGACCAGACTATAACCTGTGTAAAACCTCTCCTCCCTCACTGCTCTCTATTAAGGGTTCTAACTGCTCTCACCTGCTTTACTTCACACTCACAGGTGGGTACCTAAAATCCCCCTAGGAGATTTTTCTGCTTATCTGTCTCTGAGCCTCACAAATGTGTGTCTGCACTATAGGGGCATTTAACTTCTTTTCTTTGTGTTACTTCTTTTTTTTTGTTCTCACTTCTGGAAAGCAAGGTTTGGGGTTTTTTTAGAGTCAAGACTTCCTGGAGTTGGAGCCAAGATAGTGGCACTGCCATCCAATAGCTTTGACTCATTTTTGTTTTGCTTACAGAATCAACTTGCTTGTTACAGATTCCTGCAATGATGAATTCACTAGGAAACCAGGAAAGGAGAAACATCCATCATTACTAAATGCTCTGCTTCAAATCCCTGCAGTGCCCCTTCATGGCTGCAGGTAGGGTGTTGCAGGGTCACCTGCTGCCTTATGGCTGCATGGTATCAATGGCAAGGCACAGAACTTGCCTTATCTTCAGGATAAATCTGCCCTGCCTCCATTTCAGTGCTTGAACAAGAAAGTATGCAGTGTAAATAGTTATTAAAAAATATAAAACCAGTAAAAGACAAAATATTAAACCAGTAAAAGACAGAAGCTTCCTATGGCTGCACACCTGGTTTCTCAGGCAGGTGTGCTGTCCTCACAAATCATAGCATCATTTAGGTTGGAAAGACCTCTAAGATCATCAAGCCCACCATTAACCCAGCAGCACCATGTTCACCAGTAAGCCATGTCCTCATCCACATATCTTTTGCAAATTTCCCAGGGCAGCTGATTTCAAAGCTTTACCAAACTTTCAGTGAAGAAATTTTTCCTAATATCAAGTCTAAACCTCCCCTGGTGCAACTTGAGGCCATTTCCTCTTGTCCTTTTGCTGGTTACTTGTGAGAAGAGACTGATCCCCACCTCATTACAACCTCCTTTCAGGTAGTTGTAGACACTGATAAGGTCCCTGCTGAGCCTCCTTTTTTCCATGCAAAACACCCCCACCTCCCTCAGCCACTCCTTGTAAGACTTGTTCTCCAGACCCTTCCCCAGCTCCATTACCCTTCTCTGGATGCTCCAGTAACTCAATAAGGGGCCCAAAACTGAGCACAGGATTCAAGGTGCAGGTGCTCTGGTTTCCTAAACACCCAGGAGAGGTGTGAAAGGACAGACTTTAGGTACTCTGCTCTGACCTGTGCCGACTTGACTAAGTAAGAATAAGTATTTATTAATGCAGTCGGTTCACGAGTCCCTGGGTTATCAATTAACTGTGTAGCTCCTAAAAGCATTTAATTTCTGAGCTGCTGCATTCCACTGAAGCAACTCTAGTGATTTATTTATGAAAGTTTTATTGACCAGCCCAAGTTGCAGATGCTCATTGATTTTATTGACACATACTCTTAATTCCTGTTGTGAGAACATTGCTTAATGGACCCAAATTAAAACAGGTGACCCCATAGAAGGAAGTGATTTCTAAATTCCCTTTCTCTGGTCACAGCTGTGCCACAAAGGTGTTTCCCTTTCTCTCCATACATTTCTATTGGCTGTGTTCCAAACGGTCCTACTCCACAGAGCACAGGCAGCAGCTCTACTACTGCTTGACCACAATCATTTCACTCATTTCCATCTCTCAGCCTGATGGTACCAACAGTGTGGGCATTGCATCAGCCTTGTCCCTTGGACTGCTTCAGACACATCACTCTAGCTGCTGCCCCGAGGAACACTCCAGTATATAGGGACTGCTGCATTTTTTTGGCTCTTCCCTTCCCTAGATGCCATCTATGAACATTCTCACAGTGAGGTGTGATGTCCCCTCAAATGTCTGCCAGGAAATAGCTGTGTAGACAGAGGGTGCTGAGGATGAACTCTCATTTAGTTGGGGACATATGAGATATGATTGATTGCTTCTTTTTTTTTTTTTAAGTAATTTTGTATTAGTACAACTACAAACATCTTTGCTGCCAAAGACTGACCTCTACCCTAGCACTGTAAGCAAAATTATTATTAGCTCCCCTTTTTTTTTTGCTGATAATAGGACCCAAGGGTAGCTTAAGAAATACTGAGAGAATTAAAATTTTGGTTGGGTAAATGAAAAACTCCAATGAAAAAATGTAAGTGAAGTAAGAAGAATTAATAAGCCTATGAGGTCACTGATGGTGTCCAGACCATGTCAGGATGCAGGGAATTTGCAGTCATTCACACAGCAGCTATCACCCCCCATGGAGAAAGGAGGGTGGAGTCCAGATCTCATCAGTGAGGTCATCTCCATTCTAATCCTATACTCAGTACTCTTGGAGCACAACCTCTGTGGTTTCAGCAGGAACTGAGCTCAGCCCTGCCAGCCAAGGGGTGCAGAGTGTCAGGAATTTCCAGACCGCTCATCAGCCCAGCCCGCCCCCCGCAGCTGACGTTGTTTATAAGTCCCTGGACCCTCTGCTTAAAGAGAAATCTAAATCCACCCACTCTTTGCACATTCTGTGCTGTTGATACACCACAGGGCTGAACTTGGCCAGCCCTGGAATGTGTCCCTCAAACACTGGTGCATGCATGGGTAGCAACTGGTTGGCGTGGGTTAGTTGTCTGTGGGTGCCTAAACCACAGGGCAAATAAGTAAATCAGTCACACTTCTCACACCCCAAATGTATTAACGTGAAATGGAGAAATGCTTGTGCAGTGTTGTGGGAGGCCCCCAGTCCACTGCCCTACTAACAATATAAAGTAGCTGATATAATACCAATTATGCCTCAGGCGTTGCACTCAGTCTGGTTTGGAGAGATCGAGGCAGCTGTTTTTCCTGCCTGCCCTGGAGAAGCAGCTGAAAGAGCTTGTGCCCATCCGTAGACAAGGAAGACTTGCTTTTTAATATATGCATCAGAGCTGGGTGTACAAAGGTGGGCAGAAGAAACAATGTCCCCTTCCCACATAGTTTTTTGGGTTGTTTTTTTTTTTGTTTCCTCCACCAGTTTTTCCAGCCACATTTCAGAGCTTGTCAAATACATGAAAAGCACAACCTGGATCCCAAAAATCTGGTCTTGCACTTTTCAGAGTCCCCTGCCCACTGTGCTGCTGCAGCGATGGGTGAGAGAGCGCGGGCACACAACCAGGCTTGTCTGCTGTGGGTTTCCTTCAGCTAATTGTTTTTTTAACAAACCTAATTCAGGTTTTGCAAGTCTTGATGAGGGTTTTTGTTCCTGAAAGAGTGAAATAGAAAAGTCACTGATGATTTGTTCTTTTGC
Organism: Manacus vitellinus; assembly: GCF_001715985.3. NCBI lineage: Eukaryota > Metazoa > Chordata > Aves > Passeriformes > Pipridae > Manacus > Manacus vitellinus. The sequence continues at coordinate 4,308,562 of NW_021940682.1, forward strand.
TGTATTTCAGTGCCAATGTATCCTTCAGTGCTGCAGCAGCCATCAATACCCATTCAGCCACTATCGTGCAGCTTTTCCCTGTCATTCACTCTGTCATTTAGAAAGTGATAAAAATCCCAGCTTAGAGCAGCATATTCGCTTTTGTGGTCCCCTACTTCCAGCAACCTTCTAAGGCATTGAACAAAATTAGCAACAAATTAATTTATGAATACTGAGCCCTTTTGTTACAGCGTTCTGAGAGTTTGCAATACTGTCAGATTTCAATTAAATTTAAGAAAAATTAAGCTGCTCTGTGTGGCTGCTTGCTTAGACAGTGAGGTAATTATATATAATAAGGAGATCTGTTTAACAATTGCTCCTAGTCATGGCAACGTCGCACCGTTATTGTGCTTAACATGAAGACAGACTGTTATATTGTTTTTGGAATGTGGGAAACCAGCAATAGTAGAGGCACACCATGAACTTAATGCATAGAGTAGGATTTTTAACACTACCAGGTGCAGTGAATTAATTGTTACCACTCTATTGTTCATTCAAGGAGTCTGGTTTTGCATGCGGGTTACAAATTGTGAGACCCTCAGTAACTTGAACCTTCAGTTGTAGGCATGTAGCAAAAGTACCATTAGGCCTAATTTTTTTTGTTGATGAAATCCAAAACAACTCTATGGGTTCTGCTTTTGTTCTTGTTTTAAAAGAAAAGGAGGCCACAGCATAGAATAGTCACTGTCCTATCCATATGTCCCAATGAGATGTGCCAGCAGGTAGCAACAGCAAACATCCTGGAACAAAACATCTTCATCACTGAGTCTAGCACTTCCTCAGTGCCTTCCTTTCAGCCATGGTGCCATGGGGTAAGATAACTAGAGTATGTGCTACTGTGATTTTACAGTGCAAGTGATTCTGTGTATTTGGGAAGACTAACAGATATGGAGAGTTCAGGCACAATATTTCACACGTGGCACAATGACTTTTGCTTCCTCTGCCCGAGCAGCCCTAAGAGCACACATGCTGTTTATCCCAAAGGATGGAAAAGGGAATTTTATAAATAATGCATTTTTTTCTTGTGATGGTAAACTGTCCTGTCCAGAATTAGAAGAAAACAGCTCTATTCTGGGACTCTTCTTCATGTTAGCGTGGCACTTTGAACTCAGAGAAGCAGCTGGAAAATAAAATGTCAAATTCAGTTCTGTTCAAGACTGAGTTTTGAATCTTGGCTGAGTTTAACTAGCTAATCAAGGAATGTAAGTCAGCTTGCTGACTTGTGCCATGAAAAGGGAACAGCTCCAGCCTAACCACATACAGAATAAACAGCCATGCTTTTTCAAAGTGGACTAATACACAAGTCTGTGAAAGAGTCTTCTTAACAGAGCAGGAGGAGAGCTGGGAGGAAGGAACTGGTGGGGGGGCACATGCAAGAACTCATTTGGTACCGAGGGGCTTTATGAAACATTTGAGACTCATTTCAAAACTAAGAGTGAAAACAGAGCGGAAACTTCTTGTAGGGCAGCAGAAGCCAAGCTGAGCTCCCAAACATCTCAAGTGCAGCTCCCACGCTGGGACTGTGACACAAGCCAGCAGCACAACTATTTGGCACAGGCAGTGTCTCGGAAATCCAAAGGTCCATCTGTGGGAGAAAGTTATTGGGTGAGGAGGTGATAAGGTAGCCAGGAAAAGCACATAAACACCAAGGAAAGCAAAGAACTGCTCTCGGGCATGGAGTCACTAATTATCACTCAGGAAAGAGTTTGGCGTCACTGTGGGTAGTGCCATAGGAACGTCAAGCCTGTGCTTCATGAAGATTGAAAAGACAAAGAGGACACTGGGAACCATGGAGGAAGGAAGAGCAAAGAGAATAGAAAGGAGAATCACTGTGCCCATGTTTGCTTCAAGGCCCTGTCGTTCCTCTCAAAAATGACACAACAAATACAGAAATAATAGGGCAACAGCCATGATCACAGTTAAAGAGCAGCATCCCTGAAGGGAACAGAGGTACCCTGGGACTCTCCAGCCTGGAGAAGAGGGAACTTGGTCTTTGATGTGCTGGTGGCTGCAGTGAAGGGCAGGAAGGGAAGATTTGTGGCTGCTTCTCAACATCTAATACCCAAAGACATGAAAAGAATTATCCACAGAACTAGAATGAGCAGAGGAAACACTTTTCCATGTGGCACATGATTAAGCTCAAGTACAGATAATTCTGGAAGCCAAAAGTATAATTTGGTTTAAAATGTAATTTGACTAACTCTTGGAGGAAAATCTATCAAGGGCTGTTGAACACAAAGCCACAAGTCTCAAGCTCAGGAAATCTCCAGCTCAAAAAGACCTGAGTAACAGGGAGGAGAAAGTTTCACGACACATTAGACTCCTTCCTGCACTCCTTTTTTAAATTTCCAAAGCAGGCAGGGAGTGTTATCTGATACAACACTCTGCTGCTATCTCAGTGTTCCCAAATTAACCTGCCCAGGCCTGGAATCTGTCCTAAGACCCAGCTATATGGCTGCCTGTACCCTTTGGGATCTGCTGGGAAAACTTCATGTCTCCTATTTGCAACTGACTCCCAGAACTGCCTCTTCCCATGTTTAGGGTTTGCTGTGTGCCTTTCGTATCTCAGCTATACAAAGATTTTTGTATTTCATGGGGAAGGTTGCTCACATTGTTACAGGGAAGAGCAAACAAGAAATTACTGTGAGAAAAAGAGGTGCCTTCAAATAAAAACAAATTAAAATCCCTATTAAAAACTCTGACTCATGGTTTGAAGTAACACAAGGGAGAACACAGGAAAAATCAAGCCAGTGAAAGTAGTTCAAGAATAAAGGCTACCAGGAACATGACTGTCAGAGCAAAGGAACTGGGGAGATTGATAGAATAACTCTGAGTGAGTTGCACTTCTTAGTACCCAAGTCCAAAGAAAAGGCATCAGACTGATGGCTATGTAGGATGAATACACAAAATCCAGTGCTTTTATATGTCTTTAGAAACAAATCACAGCTGTTCTGATATTTTCCAAATCAATTGTTTCTTTTCAGTGTGTTAAGCTGATCTTTGACATGTCATCCTGAGACAGATCAGGGCATTCAATACTCATCTTTTTTGGCACTGTGTCTCCATGAGAGTTGTTCAGGAGCCCATTGCCTCCATTTTCTTCGTGAGATTTACCTTGCTGTGCACCAGCTGACGTGATCACAGGAAAGTATCCACTGTGTTGTGGGAGATGTGGTCCTTTAGAGAACCTTGCTCATAGAATAGGAGAGAAATGCCTCAATAAGACAACATGATAAAAGCAAAATGTAGTTTAGTGCTTTATTGCAGGGTGAAAAATTAATCGTTCTTTGTAACATTATGCATTAACTATTTCCACTTCAATCAAATCAGCTAAACCCATACTTTGATTTCTTTTCAATTTCTTTTGCAACATGAACATTTTCTTAAATTTTTAAGGTTGTATTTTGAATCAGAATTTTTTCTTTCAGAAAATTTGCAATGGGTTTTAATAATCAGGCTTAGGTGGTTAACTTTTAATTTGACAATCTGAATAAATAAATTTTTGCCGCAGATATCTCAAGGGCTTTAAAAAAAAATTGTTCATGCTGAAGCAACCTAGCACAAAGAGCTTGATGGTTCAGAGGAAGAGTAAAAGCCATTAAAAAGTATAGTAACTGAAGAGGAGGGGCTACACATCTGATGTCTGTGTCATGAACAAATCTACTCTCAGTGTTGTGACAGTGGTCAAACTCACAGAGGAAATGGACTTCCCAAAAAAAAACCTATGTGACAACAGCATTAAGTGAACACCTCACACAAGCTTCTATAGAAAGACATCAGACCATTCTATTTCTGGTTGTGTCTGCATATGATTTTCAACTACAACAACAATGCAAAGGAAAAATTGGGAAGGGGCCTGGCTGTGGAGCTTGCTACACGTACATGAGCTCAGCCAGCCCTGGAGATTTCCAGTCAAAAGACATCTGGATGATAGGTAAGAAGTGTGAATAAGCCACATGAGCCGTGGGGTATTAGCCCAGCACAGCCCTCCTACACACTGTTCAAGGCACTGCAGGACACAAAACATTAGATTGTATGCATTATATTACATGAAGTGGAATAAAATATTAGTTTGAAAAGCATGTTCAGAGTCACATCCTAAATTAAGCCTAAGGAAAGAATCCTGTCTTACATGTTGCAGACGTTTGGGGGTGGCAGCCAGTCTGCCTCAGGTTTTAGTCCTATTTTCTCCTAGAGCACACTGAACTCATCATCTCATTGAACAAGCTTTAGCAGTGAGCAACTGTGAAAAAACCAACTCCAGAAAAGTCTGCACGGAGAGGAGGAAAAATGCAGTGTTCTCCTCCAGAAAGCAGAGCTATCCATGCAAAAAGTAAAAGTAATCTAATCTTTCTTAAAAACAAGCAGCTGTTCAGACTGAGGAAGAGAAGGCTTCAGGGTGACCTAATTGTGGCCTCCCAGTACCTGAAGGGAGCCCAGAAGAAGGATAGAGACTATTACAAGGGCCTGGAGGACAGGATAAGGAGGGGTGGATTCAAACTGACAGAGAGTAGATTTAGATTAGATATTAGGAAGAAATTCTTTACTAGGAGGGTGGTGAGGCACTGGCACAGGTGGCCATCCCATTCATGGAAGTGCTCAAAGCCAGGCTGGATGGGTTTCTGAGCAACCTGGTCTAGTGGAAAATATCCCTCCCAAGGCTGAAGGGTTGGAATGAGGTGATCCTTAAGGTCTCTTCCGACCTAAATCATTCTATGATTCTGTGATTTGTAACTCCTCTCTTCTGTGTCCATCTGAAAATGCCAGTTCTGCTCTTAAACTTCCCAGAGACCTTAGGGGTCATCTGGCAGAGATTCTATTTAGAATTAAGTTTATATTACCATTTCACAGGTTTTACTCTCCTAGGACAGACTCAATGGGCTTAAAGGCAGCAGAAGCACTGTTTCTAGAAATACAAGTGATAGACAACAGTGGTCACCACAGTCTGCCTGTTGGGTTTTCTCTGATGTAGTAATGAATTGAATGGTGCTGTGGCCCCCTGTGAGGTCTTGCTATAGAACAGCATCCTCTTGAGATGCTTTTCCTGAATAAAAGAGGAAAATGGTATCTACTTGGTCATGTTATAGTGAGAATAAAGCACAAACTGAATAATACATGAGTTTCATACTTGTAATGCTCCCAGATGTTGATGTTGTCTTGTTGCTTCCACTTCTTTTCTTATATTTCTTCAATATCTCTTGTTGCCTGAATGGTTTGTGTTGTTTAGGTTGGATATTTTCCTAGTTCTGTTTCACTCTTTGGTTTTTTTGTGTTTTTTTTGTTAAGTACTGTTTGGTGGGACACAAATTAAGCAGGAAATACTGAGGTTATCTCTTTATCAATCTCTGCAAAATGTAGCTTGAAAAGCAGAGCTTGGATCTGCCTTACTTACAGAAGCTACTTGCTAAAAACCTCCAAAGATCTGGAAAATTCTGAGTCCAAACTTCATTTGATCAAAGGAATTAAAAACTCTCAGTCTGAATGCAAGCCAGAAAAGTGCTTCCAGACCTTCCAGACAGGACATAAAATACCTACCAGGAAAAAACAAACGAACAAACTAGCCAAACCAACCAACCAAAAACCAAACTAACAAATAAAAAAGCACCAAAAAAACCTCCTAAGATAAGTTGTGAAGTTTTGATAGAGCCTAATTATCTCATGGTTGTACGTGCAAATTGGAGGATGAGAGGAGAAAGGGACCTGGAGTTCCTAAGTGACGGCAAGTTGAATATGAGTCAGCAGTGCCCTGGCAGCCAGAGGGGCCAACCATGTCCTGGGGGGCATCAGGCAAAGCATCAACATCTAGTCAAAGGAGGGGATTGTCCCACTCTCTTCTGCACTGGTGCTGCCTCACCTCAAGTGCTGAGGGCAGTTTTGGGCACCACAGTATAAGAAGGGCTTTGAAATATGAAGAGTGTGACCAGAGGAGAGTGACCACGATGGTGAATGGCCTCGAGGGCAAGACTTACAAGGAGCAGGGGAGGTCACTTGGCTTGTTCAACCTGGAGGAGAGAAGGTTGAGGGGCAACTTCACCACAGTCCACACCTTCCTCAAGGTGAGCAGTAGAGGGCCAGGTGCCCAGGGATGGCAACCAGCAATGGAACATGAGGAAATGGAATGAAGCTGCATCAGAAGTTCAGATTCGACATCAGGAAAAGATTCTTCACCCGGAGGGTGGTTATGGCAACACACCTGCCAGAGTTCAGGGGATATCTGGATGATGCTCTCAGTCATGTGGTTTAGTTTTAAGTAGTCCTGCAGGCAGGTGGACTTGATGATCCTTTCAGCTTGAGATATTCTATGATTCTATTTGCTAACATAAATAATACACATTCTGTAGTAGACATACATACAGGTACAGCTGTATTACTTTCTCCATACAGCCATACTATATCTTTTTACACATATGTACCCCACGTGAACATTTTAGGAAAAGGTTTTTCACTTCTATCTTTTTTATAATTTGTATAATTTCCCTTCTGTAAAGCAACCAAAGAAAGAAATGGTACATTTATCAACTGGATGGAGTCTGTCACTGAGCTCATGTACTGCTACAAGCCCTGAAGATGCCATCTTAAACACAAAGGATCAAGAATTTAGGCACCTATCTCAAAATCTTTGGGCACCTGAATCAAAATCTAACCACTTACCCTGACCTATGACTTTACTGTCCAAATGCTGTAAGCATCTTCCTTATGCATCACCAGCACTAAAGGTCCTTCAAGCAAAACTTAGGTTTTCCATTAAAAACGTGCTTTATTGAATCTACGTGGGAGAAATAGAATAAAGTTTAGTAAAATTCTCTTCCTAATGCAAAAGAGCATCTAGGTCAGTCATTGCTACTGTTTTTCTGCAGTGTTAATGAGAGAAAAAGCAATAAATTTTTGCCACTTGGAATATGACTCAGAATAAGAGACAGAAGATCTACTGATTAGGCAAGGGGGGTTTTGTTCATTTAATTAAGTGGTTACTTAATGAAGTAAAATGGTACTTTAAATCTAAGTATCTAAGCCTGTAAAAAGTTTAGGAACACTGTAAGTGTTTGTATTTCAAAAGCAGCCTGGGTTAAGATTATTTCTCCTTAAGAGGTGACATCTCAGTTCTACAGATGGAGAGAGGACTTTGAGTTCTAGCAAGATTAGTCATTGCCAGTAACATCACCACTGTACAGTAAAGAAAGTATATTTTTGGGTATAATGTTACTTACTGCTACATGAGGACAGTTGCACAGATGCAATAAAAGTTTGTTGGTTTTTTTATGAAAAATGTTGACAGGGAAGACAATCTTGTTTCAGGATTTTTTTCTTAAATATTTTTTGTCCAAAATTTCAAACCGTAAAAGTTTGGACATGTACAAACTGAAACACTGAAGCTGAAAATATCATGTGTACATTTTTTAGCCAAATATTTCACCAGGTTGGATACTTAGTGGCTATTATTAAAAAGTTTTAAAGTTTAGCTGTACTTTGGAAAGAAATTGCTTCTTTAGAAAAAAGCACTTTCTTAAGAAAATATTTTTTTGTTCAGAAAACCAAAACAGTAACAGATTTAAGTCTTGGTGCATGATACAGAATTGAAAACAGACATTTCCCCTAGGAATATCCATTTCATCAAATTTTCCATGTTGACCAAGCAGTTGTTTTTCTACACACAAGGTGGGGGAGGAGTTTTATGACCATTTTTCTGTTGCCTCTGTCATCATTTCTCACTCTTTATATTATGTCCCTTAGACTGGGGTTACAGTGCTCCTGGTTCCCCCCACCCCATTGGGTTTAGGCACCTGCCTGCTGCTTGCTGGGAATCACAGAATGGATTGGGTTGGATGGGACCTTAAAGATCATCTCGTTCCAACTCCCTTGCCATGGACAGGGACATCTTCCACTAGACCAGGTTGCTTGGCCTTGAACACTTCCAGGGATGGGGCAGCCACAACTTCTCTGGGCAACCTGTGCCAATATTTCACCACCCTCCCAGTAAAGAATTTCTTCCTAATATCCAATCTAAACCTACTTTCTGTCAGTTTGAAGCCATTCCACCTTGTCCTTTCACTACATGCTCTTGTAAGTAGTCTCTCTCCATCTCTTTTGCAGGCTCCCTTCAGGTACTGGAAGGCTGCAATTAGGTCACTGCAAAGCCTTCTCTTTTCCAGGCTGAACAATCCCAGTTCTCTCAGCCTTTCCTCACAGGAGAGGTGCTCCATCCCTCTAATCACCTTGGTGCCCTCCTCTGGACTCACTCCAAGAGGTCCACGTCCTCCCTATGCTGGGACCCCAGGGCTGGATGCAGCACTGTAGGTGGGGTCTCAGCAGTGCAGAGGGGCAGAATCCCCTCCCTCCCCTGCTGCCCACACTGCTCAGGATGCAGCCAAGGACACTGTTGGTTTCTGGGGGTCACGTCCAGCCTCTCATCCACCAGCACCCCACGTCCTTCTCGGCAGGGCTGCTCTCAATCTGCTCATCCCCCACCCTGGACTGATAATGAGAAGGCTTCACTTGAAGCTTATTTATGACTCACCGGTTTTAAAGCAAGCTGTCTTCCACCACAGCTTGATACAAGCGATTGCTTCCTTCACATGTTTATTAGCGAGCAGATGCCTTCAGCTCCTCTGCAAGAGCAAAACCTTCACTCAATTCCTAACTTCAATCGGTCACTTAAAATACCATTTCCACCAGAAAAGCTGGTGGACTGCCTCTTCTCCCCTCACCACACTTCTCCACTGTGGTAGGGCCTTAAGTGGAAAGACAGTTATTCCTTAAGAGGCTTAACCTGATTTTTTTCCAGCCACTCCTTGCGATGTTGTGTAGTGGTAGGAGAAGAGGCAGCTGGGGCTCCTTGGGCACTGACTGCACCTGGGAGGCTGTGGGGTGGGCTGCCTGCCAGCACCAGCTGCGTGGGGACGGGTTCAGATTGGGATGTCACCGTCCTACAGGGACTCAAAAACGGGATTATTTGTTTGTGCATAGGCAGACACTCATCCAGGCTGCAGCAGGGACAGGAGGAGGGGAGCAAAAGAGAAAAGATGGGGAGAGAGAGAAGTTGAAATGAAGAACCTATATGCCAGCCAGAAACTGCAGGAAAAGGCAGGATTGTGCCTGACGGTCTATTTTTAAATTGGCTGACAAGAATCCAATGTGTTGTTTGGGTAAGGATACCGTGCTGGCTTATAAGCAGAGCCAGTTATGGAACAAGAGAACAGTGCAAATCCCCTTTTTCTTGCTTCTGCTCATCTATTCTGCTCAGACTTCTAACCAGCAACACTGGTCTCCAGCTGCTGCAAGGAGCCCAGAGCACTGGGCATGAAATGACAGGTATTGGAGCTTCAGCTGGTATGAACCTGCCAATCTCCAGGGATTTCCCTGCAGCTTGGTGGCTGAACACAAGCTGAAGACCTGGCCCTTCATTATAAAAATTATTGTGCTCTGTTAGCTCTGTGGGGAGGGAAGACATCCAAAGAGGAGGGAGGGCTGTGAGGGGGTGTCAGGCACACCAGGCTGCCCAGCGTCATCTGGAGTTTTGCCACGGGCTCCTCATTGGGCCAGAATTTGTCTTTTAATTTGTAATCCTTCATGGAGTGGGGTTTGGCAAATCACCTTCCTTTTGTGCCTCTCTTTACCCACATATTAACTGCAAAATGACAAACACTATTCAGCTTCCAGGTCGAGGGAAGCCCGCAGTTTTTAGCATCCTTGTTGATCTGAAAGTTTTTCACACACACCCACAGGTATTGAGATAGGTGAGGTACTTTGTGGTGTCAATGGCACTTCAGTGTTTCTGTGTCCTGCCCGTGTTGGGTGTGCAGTGGAGCAGCCACTGCTACACCTGAGAAGAGGCAGCATCAGCCTGGTTCTAGATATTGCTTTTTAATATGCAAACAGAGGCTTTACTTGGAAAATGTAGATATTCTACAAAGTAAGCATCAGTACTTCCCAGGAATATTGTCCACTTTGATAAATGAGTGTCTCTACTCCTTTCCACAAGACTTTCACTGAAAATGAGATCCCTCTTTCTGACCTGAGCAATGTGGAATCACAACAGGAATTTCTGCCAGGGATGTCTTTGGCCCACAGTTTCACTGCCCATGTCTATTGTTGAAATCAAAGAACTTTTTGGGATATTTCCACCAGTTTCATCCAGAACAGCTTCATTTTGTTATGCCCCAGATAGACAGAAGGGGAACATAACACACAACTTTATCATGGTCCTTGCCACAAAAGCAGCTCCCCAGAAGCCTGTACTTACATAAACATACTTGATTCCCAGTTACACTACAGGTTTCTTCTATTCTTTGATGAAAACTCTCAAATTAACTATTTACCTGCAAAGGAAAATACTAGAACTTGCTTATTTTTGGCTTCACATATGACTTCTTTTCTGTCTTTTTTTCTTTTTCTTGGTGCCTCCATCTTTCTTCACTGTTATTCATCCCACTCACATGCCTATTTCAAATTCTTTTCTCAGCCATTCAATTCATTATCTCTTTTTTTCTTTTTCTCTTTCACTCCAGCCATGGACAACTCTGAAAATCTTGGACAAATCATTCTCCTACTGCCCATCTATCCATCAGTGGATACCTGATCTCGTCCCCCTGCAGTTTTTCATATTTCAGTGGCTAGGAAGCTGCTGCAGCACAGCAGCCATCACCAAGGCTTACAGCCCGACCCAGTCATGGGCTGCTTCCCAAAAATCACAGTTTTGGTCTCATTTTGGATGCCAGTCTCCTGCCATGGCCTTCCAGCTTGGGGGGTCCCACAGCCACACCATAAGCTGAGACAAGAAAATGCCCTGGTTAAAAATTAAGTGCTCCCAAAAGTTGACTTTTGGGGGTCAGGCTGCTCCTGCCCAGGCTTGGGGCTACATCAAGACTGTGGGTCTGCAAACAACTTTAGACTGATGGGCTCCTGTCAGTGGGAAATGGTGAGCAGCACAGCTCTAGCCTTTATTTCACATTGTTTGTCTGTTTGGAGGAGGTCAGGAGATTTGAAAGAGAACTCCCCAGTTTCATTCCTGTGTTTCATTGAAATGGCCCTAATTTTGCAATCCCTGGTGTGTAGTGACCTGTGTGGTATCTGTAAAACGTGACATCACAGCTTCAGCATCTTAAACCTTGACCCTCCCAGATCAAGACAGCTTGCACGGTTAAAACTTAAAAAAAAACAAAAACAAAAACAAAAAACAAACAAAACCAACCAAACAAACAAAAACTTTAAAATACATAATTTTCCATTTAGAAAGTGACAAAATGAGCTCACTTCAGTAGGTGAAGCAATGTTACTGCTGTTATAACTAGACCACTGTTACTGCTTGTCATTTATAGAGTGGATGTTAAATGGATCAAGATTGCAAACCTACCTTGCAGAAAATTCAGGGCTGTGGAGAGAACCTGAAAAGGTCTCCAAACCAGAGTAAAATTTTGTGACTTCAAAATTGGCAAGGGGTTAAAAACTGCCTTCGATTTGATTTAGAACAATGAACATATTTCAATTTGGATAATGTTTATCCATCTCATTTGAGCTTCTCTTATATTAAATATGATGTGTTAGCTGGTATATTTAATATGGAGCATGTTAAAGATACTTTAATATAGAAAGAAAATAAAATTAAAACATGACAAAGTCAAAACAATTCTATTTTATATCAAAACAAAATGTTTTGATGTTATTAAAATAAATCAAGAAAGTAAAAATGAAATGTTTTGACTTTTTCTTGTTAAAAATATTTGTCAGAATTGACACATTCTAGAAAAACATTCGGATTTTGACAAACAGAATTCTTTTTTACAGAAGAATTGTTTCACTGAGCTCTAATTAAAAACTGGCTAACTTGCAGATCTCGAAAAATAGTTGTCAGTGGTGAATTATTACTGTTCTTCACATATATGGTGAAAGGGATCAGTTCATGGGCCAGTGCTATTTAATATTACCATCTGTGATCCTGAAATGGATATAGAAACACTTCTGAAAACTTTCTAGGCAATAAGGAGTTTGGCAGAGCGTTCAGGGCCATCACAGTGTGACGGGGATCACCTTGGGAGAGCAGGAACTCAAACACCAGGTGTGGGGAAAATCCAGACCCTGCCTCCACGAACAACGATGTGGACTCTTCTGCCTGACAGCAACTCTGCCTTGGCAGGACAGCACTGAGGAGTTTTAATCAATAAATAACTAAGCAGGAAATGAAATGAGAGCAGGGGACAAACAAGCAGGATACTGAGAGGGGACCAACAGAGGAAGAAGGTGTCCTGCTCTGGTATCAGCAGCATAGAACTGGAAGTGTGGAAAAAATATGCTGAGGAAAGGATAAGTTAGTGAGCTTTGTTGTTTTGCCTGTCAGAAAGAAGACAGAGAGAGTTATAAAAGGGAATTTAAGGCAGACAAATTCAGAGGATGAAATGAAGCAACTACTTTTACCAGTCAGTCTGACTGACCACAGCAATGTAGTACCTGTCAGAGCAGTGAACTCACCATTTCAGGCTGTCTTTAAATCAAGATTGGCTGCTTTACTGAAGGCACAATTATTTTGGTTCGGCCCAGCAGAAGTGGGGAAAAAAATTGTATGACCTCAGTTACAGAAAACATCAGAGTGATTTTTTTAATATCCACTACATTTACAATCTATGTGAATCCACATATTGACTACTTGCACAGGGTAAGTAACCTGAAGAGAGCAAGGATTTTGTAATTGAGTCAAATTATGCTGAAAATCGTGAATTTATCATCACTATTGTCAACAGTTGTTAAAGGTGGATGTTTGGAGTAAAAATACAGTCCTGGACATCATTTTACAAAAGCATTTCCACCTTTCAAAATTGTGGTGCTAAATCTAACGACACTGAGCTTTTAACCCTCATTTTAGAGGCAGAAGAAGAGAGCTGATCTAGAATCACTGCACTGGTGCCAGGGAGACTCACGCAGATGTAACAGGAATACCTACTTTCCTTCCCCATTTAAAGCTTCTCTGGTGCCTCAGACATGGCCCAAGACCTCAGGAAATTTTCAGCAAACACAACATTACCGTAGAAACATTTCATTCTCAGTGAGCACTATTTCCTCAGGAAAGGAGCTTAATCAATATAATATCTGTGTTTAATTCCTGCTCATGCTACAAAACTCATTGTGTGAAGCTAGGTTTGTAATTTATATTTGTATTATGTTCTTCTCTACATGTAAAATGGGAACCTGACCTTTATTTCTATCATGAGGTCCTTGGGCAGAAGACTGTCTCTTTCCCCATGTGTGTACATTTACATATAAAGGAAAAAGCAAACCAGCTTTGGGTATCAGCTCATCTGTGACATAGATAATATTTGTTCTTGTACTGCTCTATTTAAAAAAATATAGCCAACAGTTAGGAAGTGCAACTTCGAGATATTCTTTCCCATCCATGAATTGAATATTATATATTTAAATAAAATATTGAATCATTTGAAGGAATGGATTTATTGTATGGCATGTGTTTCTCTGCAGAACAATGTGACAGCAAGATAACACTTTGCAATTTCAGATCATTTCCCATGGCAAGGAAATTATATTTGCCAGCCAGCTGGTTTCTTTTACACTCTTTACTGTACAAATGATAGATACTGGTTGGACTGATGTTAGTAGAACATTGTTCACAATTAAGTCTAGTAACTAATACAATGATAGAAAATTTTGTATCAGCTTCTGGTATTTTCAGCTTTCAAAATCTACTCATGTTTTTCAGGTTTAGAAGTCTTCAATTGTTTTGCTTTTAGAGTAAGATGGCTTTTAATGAATTTATTTAATTGCATATCATTATAATACACATAATTAAACAAAATATATAATGCTTAGTAATAGTGTCACACAGAATTATATTTGATGCTATGTATTTTGAAGTTTAATAATATTTAGTATATTTATAGGTATGTTTACACTGTTTGCAATAATTTTCTATATTATATTTCTTACACAGAATTGCATATCAAGAACTGGATTTCCTTGTTTTAATTGTGATAATAGTAACTGTTTGTATCTCTGACACAGGGGGCATCAGCCATTACTTATCAGTATCTAGGACAAATCTAAGAATTTGGCAATTTAAATACGCAAAATACAGCAGCAAAAGAGAAATGGAGGAAACAAAATTGGTCCAGATCAGGTTAGTTAAGAGGTTAGTAGCAGAGTAAGGTGTTAAACTCCATCAGTTGCTCAGGCAGATACACATTCCTGCTAGTGAACCCAGCTGTTTAAATGCATATTTTCTCCCAGCCCAAAGGAATGGTTGGAGCAGCAGTGACACCCTGTTTGGTCCAGCGTTATGAATCATAATGTAGCAACAAGAATGTTACTCAGTGGTAAAGTTTAAAGTGCCACTCACTTTTTGTCACTCCAAGTAATTCTCCACCCACAAGTTCCTAACACAAGCGTGTACTTCTCAAGGGAAGCAGCTGTAAATCAGGACACTGAATGACAGGACTTGAAAAAACTTGGCATGAAGGGCTCTGTATCTTCCATCTGATTAGGTCATTGACACAGTCCATATATTATTTCCTCTAACTGAATTTCTCAGCCATCTCCCCCTGTCAGCTTCCTCTGGCCTTCCTTGCTGAGGACCAGGTTACACAAAGTAAGAGGTAATATTTACAGCTCTCTCTTCACACACACCTCCATCCCCTCCCAGAACAGATGTTAGCCAGCAACTTAAAAAGATCTTGGTCCTTCTAACCCACAACACAAAACCAGCTGCAGCAGATTTTGCCCATTTTAGCCATAGAAAACCAGGCTATGAGGAATTCTGTAATGATACCACGCTGCACTTAAAGTCAAAACCAGCTAAAAATTGACAGAAACCTTTTTATCTAGGATATTCTTGTTTTATTTGAGGTGACCTATAAGATTGGTTTTGCCCTTCTATTTTTCCATCAAACTTTTGCATTATCATCTGGGCTAGGTGAAGGTTGGTTAAAGATCCAAGATTCACATTAGCTCAGATTTGTCAAGCTTAGAACTTGGAAGCAGATCTGATTTTGGGACACTGTAGCAAGCAGCCCTGAACACTGTTGGATCTCCAATTAAACAATCAAACAAAGATATCCAAAATCACTACTGCTTTTGATAACATATGCCAGAGAAACAATAAAAATAATTAACACCTTTATAAGGAGGTCTCCATTTTTTCTCAGTTGCAAACTCGTTATGTGCAGCAAGCCTCTAATCTAATCCTGCCACTCTTCAATATTTTCTCCTTCTCATCTTTGCTGCTCCCTTTTATTTCATGTCCCTGTTTTTAAGCCTTTCACTGTCTCCTATACCTACCTTTTCATTAATCACTTTTTTTTCCATTCTCTTTCCCAAAATCCTTTCCTCATCCTTCTTCTCCATGGTGCTAGTTCCTCCTCTCATCAGAGAGACATGCTCTTCTTTCTGATCCCTGCAAATGAAGATCCCTTATTTGAATATACAAATATCCCTTATATGTCAAGAAACAACTGGATGTGTCAGTCAGTGTTCTGGTTTAGTTGACAGGGTGGTGATGGGTCAAAGCTTGGACTCGATGATCCTGGAGGTCTTTTCCAGTCTCAATGATTCTGTGATCCTATGATTTCACTCTTCCCCCATGCACCACTACCTCAGACAACTCCATTTGAACCACAAACATTGTTCATATAGGTTAAGACTGGGTCAAAACATTTTCTTGGTCTATTGTATAAGGTACAGAAAATAGTTTTTCATTGTTGTGCAGTATTATTAGATGACATTTTTTTAATTTTATTTGTTTTAATCTGTTTCTGAAATCTTGGTACTGCAGTGAGAGACTGCAGAATTTGGGTCAGAGTTAGAATCACAGAATCATTAAGGCTGCAAAAGACCTCCAAGATCATCGAGTCCAACCTTTGATCGATCACCACCTTGTCAACTAGACCACGGTACTCAGTGCCACATCCAGGCATTTCTTGAGCACTTCCAGGGACAGTGACTCCCCCACCTCCCTGGGCAGCCAGTTCCAATGCCTGGCAACCCTTTCAGCAAAGAAATTCTTTCTGATGTCCAACCTGAACCTCCCCTGGTGCAGATTGAGGCCACCTCCTCTTGCTCTGTCACTCATTGCTTGGGAGATGTTGCAAGCCATCATTGCATGCCTGGTGTACACAAACGGGAAAAGCTTTTGTTTATTGTAAAGCTGTGCCAGTCTGACACCTGCATGACAACTTAATTCACCCACCTGTGCAAGTTAGTCTGTTTTGCGTTATATAGAGGAAGTATGAACGAGCTGCAAGACATTTTGGTGCAGATAAAACATTGCCACTTGTTAATTACCGGAATTGCTAAATCTGGACAAGCGCGCTGGGACAGCCAGGAACCCAGCACTCCTTCTGCAGCTTTTAAACACATCCTGTTGCACAATCCAAAGGAGTAGAGACTAGCCAGTAGATCACTAGTCATCGTTTTTCCAAGCTTGAAAATAAGTTTTACCTTTAAAGCTTCACTGATTTTTGTAACAAGAGCCGAGGGAGCTCAGTGAGTCCATCTGAAGAGGCCGGATCAACACTGTGGCTTGGAGCAACTCAAGAGCTCTCACAGTATTATCACAGCCCAGAGAGCAACAGCTGCTCACAAGCTGAAGCTGGAGACCAACTTTCAGAGAGCATCTTAAGTGTTTAAAAGGTCGAATAAATGAGGTTTTTGTATCTCACCCTCCCCACAATCTTGTCTTGTTGTTATCTCACTGATAAAATCTGGGGAGAACATGCTGCTGTTTTTATAGTGCGACACGATTGGCAAACCCCCACTTCAGAGAAGTGTAGGTTGTAGCACGCATGACTAACGATTAATGATGCTCATTAAAAAATGAAGTTCTGATGAAATTCATTAATGCTTGGCTTGAGTCTTGCTAACAGTTACGCAACATTAAGAGCAAGGCAATTACAGATCTTGGCTGCAACTCATTGAGAGATAAAAGAATACCCTTTTTCCTGTTTAACTCACTGTATGACATGCTGCACTACAAAAATAAGCTGTCTTGAAAAAGCTTTTTCAACAATGAGAGAGAGCCTGCAGCTCCATTGCCACCTGCGGGTAAGTGCTGGAGTCTGTCATCCCCCTCTGTCTCCCAGGGCACAGGGAAATAAAGGTATCCATAGAAAGTAAGGATAAAAAGTAAGAGTGTGCTTCTGACTTGCCTTGGTCAGTCACAAAGTAATTTCAAGTAAACATCACCTCTGGCCTTTCGAGGGAATGCTGACACTTGAACACACTCCTAAAAATTTAAAAATCAGATGAGCAGCTTTATTTTAAATAGCAAGGCAAGAGACCAGGATGAGAGTGAACTGCAGGCTAATTGCAGGGAATATTAACAAGGAATGGGAAAGAAACATATAGATATACTTAGTATATCTATTAACAATATAGACACATGAAATATAACTCTTAACCCATAATCCTATATACATCCTACATAACCCAAATCAGCTTTCTATTGTTATTAAGGTCAATTGTGCTATTGTGAATTCACTCAGGGAAATCTCCTAGAAATGCACACTTTATATAGTTGACATTTTAAAACATTTCATGTTGGAATCCACCACATGTCATTGCTTTCCCTCCTATTAGTGTCTGTAGTTTGCTCTTTATCTCAAGGAAAATTAATAACCTCTTCAGGATCATATTTTCTAGGATGAACTCAAAAAAACCTCCTTGTTACTTCCCATGGACAACTTCTAGCTCAAGTAAGAGCTTGCTCTGTAGTTTCTGGCCAAGCTGTGAATGAAGGACTTTTGCCTGAGGAAGAAAAGTCAGATTCCATGTTACCTTGGACTAGTTCATCAGCACAGGAGATCTCCTTTTCACTGCAATTACAACAGTGAACAACAACTAGCCACAACTTAGCCCTCCCTGTGGAAAGCTTTGAGTATTTGGGTAGTGGATGCCAGATAAACACCATCTCTTGGCTCTAAGCAGCAACTCAGTAGGGATGAGTAACCCTAGATATCTAGTCATAGTCTGAGTATTTTCTATGAAATTGAAAAACAATTCTTAACTCACCCACCCTGTAGCAGTAGTAGTACTTTAGCAGCAAAAAGCCCAGGGGAATAGGGCACTTGTTTAGGTCAGCAAGATCCAGCAATGCTTGGAGTATTTGAGAATTTCAGGCTGCATTGATTATGTGAACAAACCATTGCTCTGTGATCATTACACTTCCAGAAAACAAGCAGAGTGAAAAGGAGAGGGCCTTGCAAATTAAGATAGAATTGTTATATACATAAGAAATCTACTTAAGCAAAGATGCATGGGGCTCAAGCCTCCTACACTGCTTTACTTGCTTGTTATATCTGTCCCTTACTACACGTGCACAAACTCTAACAACACCTTAATCAAGCCCACTACAAAAAACCCCACAACATTTTGTATTTGGGGTATGGAGGAAATGGCCATTTTCAGGATGGCAGGCACATAATGGACCACAAATTTGGGCCCAAGAAACATCTTCCTCAAAAAATCCACCACAAGCAATTGCACAGAGTAACTGAAGCCCAAGTAAAATCCATGCTCTTGGTGAAATCATTCTCTTTGGGTACACAACCAAGGTGGAGGAAGCAGTTTTGTTCATGTACATCAAAACACAGAATCATAGAATGGTTTAGGTTGGAAGGAAAGATCATGTCATTCCAATCCCCCTGCCATGGGCAAGGACACCTTCCACTAGACCAGGTTGCTCAGAGCCCCATCCAACCTGGCCTTGAACACATCCCAGCTGATTGCAAGCATCTAACCCTGTGCCACTGAATGCAGAGCCTGTCTGCAGCATCATGGATCACCCTGCAAAATGGTCCCCCAGACTTAACACAGCCCCCATGGGCATAAATTCAACATCAGAGCTGCCCAGAATTTTCATGCTTTCCTCCGTTTCCTCAATGGTAGTGATTCCCCCTGACAGTCATGTTCCATCTCATTCCTGCCTCCCACATGTTAAACTTCAGTGGTCAATGACCAAGCCTATTTAATATGTAAAACTGTGAAGAGTAAACTTTGTATAAGCCAAATACTGACTCAAAGTATTTATTTTTAGAGGGGTTGTTAATCCCAGAGAGACTTCTGCATTTGAACACAAGTCAAAAGCCTTTAAGAACTCTCAAGTACTCCATATCAAGTCTTCAAACCTGAGGAATGCAAAATCATCACAATGTATGCTAACAGTGCAGTTAGAAACAAACTTTATTGTTGCAGTTTGAAATTATTTACACAATATAAATCTCTTTGAAAGGTACATTACTTCATTTAATCAGTGGTAGAAGGCCTTAGAATAGCTTCAATCACATTTAGTTCAAAAGAAATACAATTCACTCCAATGGATAAATGATGCACCTAAACTCCACGACACACAAGAAGGGTCATAGGGACTTTTTGGGGGGATGAGAGTGCTAGAAGATGACAAAGGCTCTTTTATAAATTGAGCTTAGTTTATTCACAGGACACAAGTGGACTTGTGCTTAAAAGAACACTGAATAATATGCAGTACCAAAAAAAAAAAAAGACACAAAATGGAATATACTCCTAATATGCTGAGGCCCTGTGTCTGCAAGTGTTTAAAGGATTTTGGACAGCTGTGTTAAGAGGCTTAAACAGAACTAGTGACTCTAACTCGAAGTCATATTTAGGAAAGATTGGATACATTCCTGGCGCTGAGACTATTCAAAGCACTTGTGTACAAAGCAGCAGCATTAACTACCACAGACTGCATCTGAGATGCAAAACATTAAATGGAAACTTCCTATAAAAAAAGAAATCACGCACTGAAGACCGGACACATATTTTTTGGTAACACTTAAGAATTATTACCACCAAAAACTTAGAAGCATTTACTTATTTTTTTCCAGTTCACGCTGTGTTTTATGGCATTTTATACAATATTTTTCATGTTTCTCTTCCAAGGTTTTTTTCACTTTGTGTTTTGCATGGGTCTCTATGTAGGGACAAAAACCCCACTTAACAGAGGAAAAATGCTCTTGCAATGCCACAAAAATAGGTTGGTGCAGGACCTGAAGTTATTTCAGCATTTTTTTGTCAAAGTTTGCTAGATTTTAAGTAACTTGTTTGCTTTCTAAATGTTCACAACATTTCCATGAAGTTTCCCTCTGTGTCATCTCTCTAAAAATATCAAATTGGGAAGTCCATGAATTAAATTCCGCATCAGTGGGAAACCACAACAGCAGCTCAACCATTTTAGAAGGCTGCAGAAACAGCAAGTGTAAAACCATGAACCAGAAATTTGGTAATCTGGTGAAATCTGGCCATCCAAGATCCTAACGGGCTTGAGGGCCATTCCAGTCAATTTTCTGACATTTTGCAACAATAATAAACCCCTTTCTTAAAGAATTTGGTGCAGAGCACCACCTACACTATTAAATACAGACAAAACCCCAGCACATAGTGTTGCCAACTAATCAACTACATGGGGTTTTGGCGGGTTTTTAAAATTATTATCTTTTGAACCATTTCTTCCCTCTCCCCCCACCCCAGGTTGACTGGTTTCCTAATGACACAATCTCTATAAGTCAGACCAAGTGGAAAAGTCACTTAAAAAAGGAGTGGGGGGAGAAGTAGGGGGAAAAACAAACAAACAAACAAAATCAATCAAACAATGCCTTTTCCAGTATCTCACTCCATCACTTGGATGGAGCACCTTCATACAACTGGCCTGTGCAAACGTTTCACATATTTTCCTTCCCACTCAAGGTCTCTAAGCCCCAAAGTGGTTTAAGCCATCTGCAATGGTGTGGTTTCTCACTGCTGAGAGACCCTTTCTTAAAGGTTGTGTGTGGCTAACAGAACACCTATTTGCACAAGACCAAAGGTCGTGGCTTTTCATATCTTTCACAACTGCTGAAAACTATCATCTTGCCACCCACAGTCATAAAAAGGGGGTAAAAAAATCAGCTGCAAGACCATTCCATATCAGCCTTGCATTTAACTCAAGGTTTGATCAAATGCTTTCTGCTCTACTACTGTGATTACAACCCGTCTGGTGTGGAAGATGATAGGAGATAGTTCCCAATTCCAGTAGTTTAGCAATCTAGCAAAACTTAGAACACAGTAAATAACAGAAAATATTAACACAAAGGACACACAGACACCTCAAAACACAGACAAGGAAAGATGTGGTCAACCTCCTCTGCAAACTACAGGAAGGACTGCTCCAAGCAAGAGATTATAGCCCACTGGGTTTTAGAACAAAGTTTTATTTAATCAAAAAGTTACCCAAATTTAAGATTTCTTTTGGTAAGAGTAACAAAACAGTATTTTGTAAGCTTTTGTTAGCTACCTAAGGCTTTAAAAAAATCTGAACTTTATTTCGAAGCAAACTTTACCCTTTACAATTTGCTCTTGTCCTTAAACCATGCAAGTAAACAAGCATAAACAAAACCTTGCTACACCAAAAGCTGAAGCTTGAGTTTCCATGTGAATGATTTCCTTTTACTTACATTTACCAAGCCCATCCCTCCTCTTGACTAGTACTTCTTGGATAAACTCACTTCCCAGGACCCTGGTAATCTGAAGTGTCACCACTGATACACACAGGTAAGGCTGACACATTGTACAAACTGTATCAAGATCAATTTGTCAGATGGAGTATGAGATTTGCACAGCATTTTCCAGCACAGTTAAACACCAGTGAAAAGAATAAACTAACAGCTTGAAGGGCACTATGGGGTTTAAATAGACAGTGAAAGGCAACAGTGATGAAATATAGTCAGGAAAAAGCATTGCTTCATTGTCTATGTTTCCAAGGTTAAAGGCCTCTTCAGAAAGGGACTTCCTCTATAAAAAAAAATTCTGATGAGAAGTTATGTACTGACAAAACAGAATATAAATTTAGTCCAAAAAGGAAATAGTGATGGCTAAGTATGGAAAGGAAGTTTTATATTTATGTTTACCCTAATGAAGCAGGGTTGTGAGCACAGGGAAGAGGGGGAGGGAATGGCACACAGGGAAAATACCTCAGCTAAGTTTCAGATCATCTAAAGGGAGTACCAATAGTTCTAGCATTGACAAAAATTGACTGGCAGAACTATTTTAGTGATTTGGGCACTCAGCATAAGCATTTACAAGTTAGGAACTAATCTTAAAATAAGGCTCTATCCACCAAAATATTTAAGTTGGGGGACTCCTATCACAACTACCTCAACCACTGTCCCCATGGGAGCACACATTTCAGGAGTGCTTCAATTCAACACACTTATGTTTTGAAGTCACCAGCATTCAAAAATGTATAGGAGACTTTTGGAAGTTTAAGTAAACAATTTTAACGGCTTTCCCTATCCCACAGGTACTACATGTACCTCTGATGCATGGTTTGCACTATTATTAGAACAGATTTTCTCTTAATCTAAGTACTGCATAAATTCCTTTATTCCTAGAATCATTCCCAAGAGTAAGTTGTCAAAAAAGCTAACAGGGGAAAAAAAGACCCTGGATGCCCAAGGCTATAAATGGATACCTTAACATAAAACTATTATGTTGTGTTACAGGTCAATTTAACAAAAGAAGTCTGCACACAGAATTAAGATTTCTTCTTTACATCAAAATTTCTACAAAATAGGAGAGAATACAATGCAATACACAAGTCCATAAATGCAAGATACAGTACAATTCACACTAATTTACAAATGGTTATTTACACTGTTGTATATACATGTACAGTCAGACCTGGTTAATGCAAATTTGGTATGTCCTTTTAAAATGCAAAACAAGTGTAAATGAAGGCATTTAAAATTATGTGATAGGAGACTAGGTACTGCTCAGAAATCTTTAGTGTTTGGGTGACCTATGAAATCAGGCCTGGATTAGCCAGATCTGACTGCAGAAATGAGAAGAAAAAAATTCACACTATTCTGCTTTACAAAAGCAACCAGGCCACTACGGTCTATTGACTTGATGCTATTTCTGCAAGAATGCCATTACTAATAATCCTCTTTATATTTACAATATAGGCTTAACTACAGCAAGAATTATTAATTTTGGCATTCGTGCCCTTAGCTTAACATAAAGGCAACAGAGTATCTTCTTGGCAAGTCACAGTCAAAACTACTAAGGATGTTTCTAGAGCTCAGTCATTTCTTTGTCCTCCTTCAAACATCTTAATGTTGCTATTACAGAGACTGAGATAAATTAATTGAAACAAGTACATGTTCTCTAGTACCTAACTTACATTCAGAATGTCCTGTATTCACAGTTTCAAGCTACCTTATCTGCAATGCCATTGCAAACTACTGCTTCAAACTTAATGCACCTGCAGATATTCCTCAGTGAGCGAGAATATCCAAGTGCTACTGGCTCAAACGGATGTGGAACAAGGCTCAAGGTAACTGGCATTTCTTTTTGGGAGATGTTTTACAGTATTTCCTCAGAACTGATGACAAATTGGTTTAATCTGCACTTGTCTTGAAGGAAAGCTGATGCAAAGCAGCGTTTAAGTGTGTAAAATTAATTTCAACGTGCAAAATTAAATCTTCTACCACGACTGTAAAGTCAACCACTGTAACCTGTGACAGTCCTTGTGCTTCTTCTAAGTGGCTCAGGAAAAGCTTGGAGTATTTACTACCTGCTTCAAAGTGCTTTTACGGGATTCAGTGGAACTTCACAAGGATGAGACTGAGCTGCACTCAGGAAAAGCTTTGGTTCTGCAGAAGCAAAACTTCCACTCCTACAGTTATTGCTACTTGAGCTATACAAACAAAAATACTACTGACGAAAACTACACTAACTCCAAATGCAAGTAGTACTGGTACCTGAAAAGGGAATGTGTCTTGCAAGCCATTGGGAAACTTGGGATCTGTCAAGTGTTGGATTTCCCAAAACCAAGTGAACTTCACTGCCTTCTTTCAAATATTTCACAAATACAAAGCAACACTGTCAGAAATAAAGCCACCACTTGGAAGAAAATAGTAATAAAAGAGTTCAGAAATCTTTATCAGTCTTACTTCCAAGCACATCTTGTTGAACTTAAAGGAAATACAAGAGAGCAGGGTATTATTCATCATATGTCAATAATGTCCACAGGGAGAAAGTACAGAAGATCAAGGTCTTCAGTGCCTTCATGAGCTCTAGCAACATCCTTGATAACTGCTACAAAGTAAATTATAAATGTCTATTTGTTTCAACTACAAAGAAAGTTTGTCCAGTATAGTAGCCTCCAGCTAATGAAAATGGTTACCTCATTTCAAGTTACAAAAAAAATCCCAGTTCTCCCATTTGTATAAGAATTTTTAAGGTTTTGACTGAATAAAATAAAATAAAAAAATAAAAAAAAAAAACAGAAACATTCAGAGATGAATATAAACAGGAGGAAAAAAAAATCCTAAACCGTGCTTTTGTAAAAGAACAGAATGCCATTCGAAATGGTCTTCAAAAGGTGAAAATTTTTCACTCACATGAATTTTCTTTGTCCTGAATCAATCCAAGCTTTTGTAAAGCACATATGTATATACGTGTGTACACATGAGACACACATACACACACAGCAGTGTGCCATAAAGCAACTTTGAATAAATATCTTTGCTGGAGCCTGTACAACAGACTTCCCCATAATATTTACTCTTCAGGTAAGTTTGTGTTTGCACGTGTACTTGCACACGCACAGACTTTGTACATGTGGGCACTTATGTGACCAAAGTGCAAAGTTTTTCAGAGTATCATCAGAGTAGAGTACGTGCCTGCCCAGCTCCACACTGCACTGGTGAGCTTGATTTTCCTGTTGTGGGTTTTTCCCCCCCTCTCGTGTCCCCCCCCACCCCCCTTTCAGAGTTAAAGCCTCTTTTCCACACAAACTTATACATTGTCCCATTAAGTAAACATTGTCTTTTCAATTCACATTTTGTAATCCAGACCATTCTTGGTATAATAGCTTTAAGAAATAAGAAAGTGTGTGTGATGATCAAAGCCCAGTTGCTCAAGTCATACACTTTTCCATACTGTCCTTCAGACTGGAGACTTCGAAAAGCAATTTGCTGACAGTAAAAAAAAAAAAAAAACAGAAAAGAACCACCAGACACACCAGAATCTGCACAGCTACAGGACCAGGCATTTAAGACTTAGAATCCAAGGTTAGAAGATGACAAAGCAGAAAGATGTCAACAACACATGAACTGTAAACCTGTGTCTTGCTCCCCAGTGCAACAGGATCTCTGTTCACTCGTCTCCAGTTCCACTAGATCCTACTGAAGCACATCAAATACAGACACCAGAATAGTGTTCAAATTTAGAATCAAGTTTCAAAAAGGAACATAGATTTGGAATAGTGGTCTTTTGCTTTCAAGAGTACACTTAATAAAAAAGCAGCTTTCGCACAGGAGTTACAGATGGTACATGCCCTCAGAGAACCTTATGGCCACAGAACTTTCACATTTCTACAGCTTAACACATCAAGAAGGAAAAAAAAAATCAAAACATTAATTATCATTTCAGCAAACCGGTTGATTCTTGTGCAAAAAAAAAAGAAAAAAAAAAGAAAACAAAAGTACCACCATATGGAAAGCTACCATTTTCTTTAAAAAAAAAAAAAAGGGAAAAATAAAAAGACAATCCTAACCCTTCTCCCTAGTTACACTGGAGATCTCACAAGTCTATTGTCACTCGTTTTGCTCGTACACATCTTAAAGGGTAATATTCTCTGACAAGTCTTCTTTAGCATAAGTTAATGCAACTTCAATAAAATAAGTTGTTAAATGAATCCTTTGGAACAACTTCACTGTCTGCACCCAACTTTAACAAAAACTGATGAAAGCAGCAATGGAATCATGTTAAACTTATAATAAATAATTCACATACAACATATGTTAAATTACAAAGAAGGATTAAATTGCCATTTCTACAACTTTTTATAGATTTAGCAAGTTTCTAATCCGTTTTATATCAACAGCAGTACGTATGCTCTTCATATTAAATTTAACATTGAAGGACTGTTTAGAGGCATTATTTATAAAGCAAGAACCACCAAGTGAGCATTACAGCACTTCAACAAATGTTTAGCTTTTTTCCAGTATCTGTTCTTAGAAAAGATCCAGGGGTTGTCCATCCACTTGGTAAGTGTCCTCCTCTTCGTTACTCAGGAAGAGTTAATGTCATGACCTCCAGTTTCATTTTGAAATACTGGTTAAACCGAACAATTGCATACCTTTTGAAAGGGAGAGAGAGAGAGAGAGGGTCTAAGTTAAGAGCAGGTAACTCCTTACATGAAAACAGCCATGCTAAGGAGGGCTGGTCAAAAGACCACCAACCCCAGGACCCTGTTTCCAGCACTGACCCTTCGCAGCTGCCAAAGGAAGAACTTCACAACAGCACATGGATGTTCTGGTACTTCCTCACCCCACTCCCAGCTTGCAAAACAGATGCTGTTCTGGTATTATCCAAAGGTAATGGCTGTGTTGTTCTTAATGGGCTGTCCAACTACACTCCCACAGAAATGCCATCTCGATTATTACAAGAGTGGCATTTTATTCAAAGTTGACAAGTTTCGGGGTTCTATGACCCGTGTTTTCTCTGAGTTTGTCGCGCCATCTCGTGGTGACTCACGGGTACTGCTGCAGTAGATAATCAGTCACAGGAACCCAGAGTGGTCTCATGGACAAAATGACACAATTAAGCCCAGCAAACTGGCTTAGACAGGGCAAAAAAATTCCAAAGTGGGATATTTTACCAGGAAAAAATGACTGCTTTTATCACCTCACACAGGCCCCACTGGAGAAGTGAATTCCTCTGCTTGTTGCCATAAAAGATCATTTAAAAAATGCCAAAGACACATCTATCCACCTGAAACAGAACAACCCTGGCCAGCACCTCAGGAAACAGGGCTTAACATTCATCAGTTACAAAAACTCTTTAAAAAAAGTTGGGGTTTCTGGGATCAACACTCCATGCAGTCAGTACAAAAGAGCTTGTTTACTACAAGAATCCCATTTCTTTGACTCCTGCAGTTGAAAATGTAGGTCTTGGATCTGACAGACAGCACACCTCACTGATACACTTGGTTTTTAAGCCTTTGTCTCTTTAATAAAAAAAAGCACTCAATGTCCCAAAACATTATGTTCCTTGCCTTTTTATACCATGAGTTTTATTCCAGGGGCACATACTAATTAGAGAACTTTCAGAAACAAAAAGGACAGACAGCTTTTACTATCCTGTTTTCTCTGAAAGATGTTATTGTATGACCACATAGATCAGGTCTGTCTCTCAGGTCTCAGTTTCTGATAGCTGGGGTGTTGGAGTAGATGGCCTTACAGATCCCTTCCAGCCCCCAGGATTCCATGTTCATACATAGCAAGCACACTTACCCTAGAAAATCAAAGTCAATGGTGGAATATTTGGCTTGAATTAGAGCCCACAATCCCCAAAAGAAGTGGGAAGCCTAAGAGAAAAAAAATTTATCAGTGAAAAATTAACCTCATTTCCAATCTAACATGCAGACATATTCTTACATTGAGACAGAAAGTTATCTACAAGAGCACTCAAAACACAAACTTTTTGTAAAGTTATTTGATATCTCTTTACCAAACAGATTGGTAAGCAGTATTATAGAATAAACTACTGGCAATCAGAGTTACAAGTAAACCTATTGGACTCCTAACTCTCCATGTGTCATTTTCAAGAAAAATAATGTTGCATTTATAAAATAGGTCACCTATTAAGTAGATTGTTGTACAACTATATAAACCATACCTTAAAAATGCACAGAAATTCAACTGTCTTATCTACTATCTAATTAAATATATATTATTCCACAGTTATTCATATCTAGTACAAATATGAAATTCCTTTTGAATCTTGGAATACAGCCTTGGATCTCTGTAACTACACACACTTTCACTGCTGACTTGGACAAAGATGATATGCAGTGCTGCATGAAAACCTTAAACTCAGCCTTTACACAAACTTTTCATTTGTTCCAAACTTACTTCCATGTTCACTTCCAGACTGAAACCATTAATGATTTGATCATTAATATACCCCAAATCAACATGTAATGGTCACGACAGTCTCCTTGTGGAAGATGTCTCTGGACCACCCAGGTTACAAGCTACAGACTTCAAACTTCAGTGAATAACTGCTTACAGTAATTACCTAAATGGCTTCCCAAAGACTGCATGTAACACTTGACCAGGAGTTTAGAAGGCACAAAAATGCACATGCACCCAAAAGCATCTTAACGTGGTAACTAATATATGTCCATGTGAATCTTGTATCTCTAGTTTAGATAACTTTGCCAGAGTAGCAGTTCAGCATTGTACATCAGCATCCATTAACTTTAGGTCATGTTTTCTCTTAACAAAGCTTCCCACACGAACTGACACAAGTGTCACACAGTATTTGAGCATCATGTGTGGTCTATAGGCAAGCCTTGAGCTGTTCTCTAAACACAACTCTATCCTCTTAAACTTTACTGTGACCATCATTTAAAACTGACAAAACAACACTATATATTTTAAAACAGACCACCAGCCTACTTAACTGCAGCTCTAACTTTCCCAAATAAATGGGACAGCTGAGTTTAACAGTAACAGTTGACATTTTAAAAGAATAGCACCAAACAAGCTGCTATTTTCAAAGACTTGTTTAATAATCATTTCCTTGTGAATTGTATTTCCTCACTGCAACCATTAGCTTTTGCCAGAAAACAGAGCATTACAGTAACAGAAGTGTGTTTGGATCAGTAGGAAAGAGAACTAAAATAAGGCTAGAGTGGCTTCTTTAGACTTAAGTCCTCCTACAAATAGTTTGCCATGTTATTCTTGAGAAGAAAACAAAATAGAGGTAACTTTTGTTGTAACATTTCCAATCACATCTTCTAGGCAAAACAAGATCAGGGCTAGTTGAAAAACAAAAATGATGTGAACCTCTGAAGTATCTGTTAAGAAATCACACAAAGATAAAGCTTAGAAAAAGAGAAAGACAACTTCAAACTGCTTCTAACAGTATATATACACTCATGACATTCAAAGATATAATTCCACACCTATGTGACTTTACTTATTCTACCTCTGTGAATTACATTTGATGTGGTTTGTTTTCCTGAAGGACAGGGCACCAAAGTCAGGTCAAAACTGAACAGGCTCCATCCTTTCAAAGGGAAAGAACAAGAGACTGAAGTTGTTACAGTCAAAGTCTGCAAAAGACAGACTGACAGAGAGGAAACAGCCTATAATGCACAGAGATACTGGAGGAGTAGGAAGCAGACTCATACAGACAGTCCTCTCTCTAGAACTTCTGAGACTGACTCCATGTGCACTTTGCTACAATTTAAACCAGTAAAGGTGATAAAAAACAAATCTGAAAGCAACTCCCTTCTAGCTGAGACACTCAGGTAAGGAAAGTTAAATCAGTACTGAAAGATTCTGGAGTGACCTAATTATCTGCAACAAATAAATAAAAATCAAAATATCCTGGTTTTACTCTAACAGAATTTTATCATCTTATTTTAAAAAGGCTTTTAAAGTCTGCCTTTATGAACTTGCTCTTCTGTCCTCTTACCACTACAAACAAAAGTTCAATACAGACCCACCATAAGCTCTGGCCAACTCAAACTTGCCAAAACAATAAACGGTCAACAGAAATACTCACTAAAAGCTCATCTTCTCCTTTTCTGAATGCCCAGTGCTTCTTTCACTGGGAATATTCTACAGACACAATTTTTAAACAGCAAGTGGAAGGAAATTCTACTTCTAACAGAAGCTTTTCTTTATGTGCCACAGTACTCAGATTAAGAAACTTGGAATTACCTTTGTCCATAGTGTGCCTAATCAAGTGTTTGTTACTTACCAGTGCAAACTGATTGACTTGGACATACAGAACTTCAACTTCTTTTTCACTGACTTCTGTGCCAAATCCTTTATATTCTTTGTAGGCCTCAAGGTAAGATCTCAGCCACTGTTCCTGTAATTTTCTGTTAGGATAAAGGCTGTAGTCTACCTCATTTACTCCTAGAAAAGAAAAAAACACCTATTAGAACCTTCTTTAGCCTAAAAAGACCATTAGAAGCCCTAAGTACCTATCATTCTTTCTTGTGCACCTGTCTTTCTAGTGCCTAGCTGTGTGCACTCAGATATTCCAGGGTAAGGCTGTGATTTTTACAATATGAGATTCCCCTAAATATTCACTCAAGAAAGCTCTTAAATAATTAGAGCTTACAATTCTCTATGTTTAAAAGTCCATTACTACACTACTTCCCCCTTCCCATCCCAACACACAGGCACAAATTGCTGTAGACAAACATCAGCATTTTTACTTTGACCTGACTTTATCAGTTACGTGTTGTCAAGAATTTCCCCACACACAAACCAGTGTTCAACATCTGATTTATGTTTTCAGCCACCTCGAGTCTACTTGTAGGCCAAGATTCAACAACTTGGGCTTTGAGAGAAGCTTCAAGAAAAAGTATTTGCAGTATGAAACAAAAGCTCTCAAATATATCAAATATTATATATTTTGTAGGAAAAGGCACTTGTACGCAACAACATTCCAAGCTGAGTCCAGATGCATATCCAGTTGTCACTAACTAAGCTCATGTCTGAAGAAAATTTACTACAAATCTGTCTCTCTCCTCCTCAGGGTTTGGTGGAATTAGAAGTCTTATGTCTATAACCCCTTTTTATCCTGTTTTTCTTCCTATACTGGCAATGCTTAGTCACAGGCCATAGGGAATCTGGCAGGAGCCCCAAACCTGGATCACAGCTCACTCCCACTATTACTCCCCAGGGATTTGGGAATTCTCCTCAAGTCTTATACTATGAACAGTGCAATCCCCTAGCACCTAAACTCTCTTGTGTGTCAGATCTACTCAAATTTACCTTCAAAACATAATTAAGATTTTTACTGGATGGAAAGTAAAAGTGAAGCACAACCATTCTTCATAGGTTAAAAAAAAAAAAAAATATCTGTGCATTTAGTCTTCTTACCAATGTAAGACTTGGAGAAGTGCAAGACAAAAATCAAATGCTCCCAATTATACTTTGTAAAAGAATTTAACTTGCTTTCCAAATGTTTAAATTACCAATTATACAACTTAAGTTCCCAAGTACACATCCCGATTTTTTCTTTAAGTTATCTAAACTTCACATTGTGAAACAACTGGTAGATTAATGCTCCTGATTTCACCACACTGTGCTTTCCATCTGCACTAATCACTATGTAGGTTTTTGCTGCTGTCCCATGCTCTGAAACACCACAGCACACACTTGAGGTTATTTCTCCCTTATGGAGTAAATGGAATGGGCATTCACTGAGAAAATTTGAACTAGATAATGAGTCTACAAACACCTGATTCCTTTATTCCTGAAATCCCACCTTTTTCCTATGACAGTCTTACCTTTACCTCTCATTTTAGGACAGGGCAAGTACTCAGCACACCCATTCAAACCAACAAAAAAACCAGACAAGCCTGCCTTTTGGCACTGTGGAACCACACAGAGTATTCTCAATATATACCTACAGTGTGACATCCACAGTATTTCATTACAGTTGGCTGTCTCTGCTGTGTCACTTCACAGAAGGCCCCTGGGAAAGCTGTGGGTTCTGTATTTATCTAATTCTACCAGCACACAGGACGTGACACTGCCATTTCTGGCTTAGCAGAGCTGCAAAGGAAAGGCATAACTGGCCTGCAAAATGAGACAACATATTCTGATACCGTGAGCTGACAGCTGTAAACATGCATTTAGATAAACAGACAAAGAGGATGTGCAAGAATGAGGTAGTTGGGTTTTTTTAATTCATAAAACCAGTCAAACTTCACCTCAGAAATCCAGTTCTTACCTGCAAATTCATTGAAGTGATTTCCAATGTCATAAGCCAGGTAGTTGTATCCAGAGTACTCATAGTCTATGAACTGCACATCACCTATGTGAGAGACAACAGCAACAACATCAGAGTTCAGATCAAGTGAAGTCACAGCCCTAATCCTTTGGTGTCCTTTGAAGATTTCAGGGAAAAACCAAACCAAACCGTGCACTCGTCTTTCTTGTGCCCAGTTGTGTGCACTCAGACATTCCAGGGTAAGGCTGTGATTTTTACAATATGAGATTCTCCTAAATATTCATTCAGAAAAGCTCTTAAATAATTAGAGTTTAAAATTCTCTCTGTTTAAAATCTGAGCTTAAAATCTGAATAGGAGAATTTCAATTTTAACTCCTACCACATGAGGGCACCCCTTACCCTCAAAATAAGGAGTAGTACATTCTTTATTTAAATTTTATGTAGAAATAGCAGATCAATTTTTCCTTGACTTAAAAAAAAAAAAACCAAACAAAACAGTTTTGTTCATTCTCACACAAATGTGAAACCATAGTGTACTAACACGTTGCAACAATGCTGATATTTCTTCTAACACATTGATATTTCCTGCTCCCTCTAACCACACTTACAAAGCAAGACTATTCTCAACTGTTCCTTTTTTTATCTGGCTTAAACTGGTCTCAAGAAACTGTCAGACAGTCCTCAAAACTATCAAACTACATAGTATTATGTAAACAAGGTCTGACAAAACAGCAAAATACAGCCCCAAATGTTTCCAAATTACTTTTACCTGTAGTGTAACCCAGGAAAATGCTTCACTTAATTTCTACAGCACATAAAAGTCAAAATATTAGCAAGATAGATAAGTAAAACTAGAGCTCTTGTATTTTAATGGAAACCAGCAAAATGACTAAAAACATCAGAAAAGGAAGCAACTGGTAAACATAAGAACTTTGCACTAGAACATTAAAAACTAAAAAGTCTTGCATTTCTCAACTACTATGCTGAATAGGTAATTTTCACCCTTCTCCCTCTCTATACACATTCTTTTGATGACTATCTGCAAATTTAATTAATAAAAACATTCCTTTATTACAAAGAGCAATCTTCTTAACATGACTTAAAACATCTTACAGATACCAATGCTGTCAGAACTCCAGGTAAAAAACAAAAAATCACGAACAATGTTAAAATTAAGTACATTACATACATATATTTCCTAGACTAAGGATTTTAAGTGCCTAAAATACTGCCTCCTTAAGATTTAGGAATATCATACATCTCAAATACAATAGTTTCACCAATGTCCTGACCAAATTAGCACAGAAGAACTTTGTTAAAAGGGTTCCTTCATATGCAGTTCAGCTTTACCATATTTGAAATATTAACACATTAATGTTTTCCAGACAGACAAATACTTACAATACCGCCACAAATGAACTTCTGCCACTGCCTGACTGGCAAATTCATACATTTATTTGCTCTTCCCACCAGTTCTTTATTGCTGCTTTTCAAAAGACACACCTCTAAGTTACAAGCCAGTCAAAATACACAGCCCAACCCTGGTTAATATTCTGCTACACAACTGATCTCCTGAACCCCCAAAACATTTCATATTGTCTGCATTTATAGAGGGGTTTTACTTCCTTCTTGACATAAAATTCCAACACAGCAGGTAAAAGTCTGCTTGTAAAATATGGATGTAAATACTTTAAATTTTTTCACGTGCAGATTACACCTAGAACATACCCATGTGCTACGATGGATTTTTAATTAAATCCACGGTTAGTTAAAGCTAACATTTTAAAAAACTCACTTCCAGATATAAAGAACATATCATACAACCAGAAATTTAATCTAGCAAGATAAAGCTGAAGCTGTTACTAGGCACGTGTCCTATGAGGAAGTGAACGTGAACAATGAGATAAGCTTTCAGTCAGTGCAACGTAGCACGGTGCACGGCACCACAAGGCAGCAACAATGGCATACCCAGTCTGAAGCAGATGAAGAAAATTTGGCAAACTCACATTTGATAAGACAAAAGTTCAAAGTGAAAAAGTCTCGTATTTATACTGATCCCTTTCAGACTCATGCTACTGTGGAACTCAACCTTAAAGTTAATTTTTGCACGAAGGCTCAAAATAAAGATGCACAGTTCCTTCTGTGAAACTGAAAGAAAGCAAAAGCTTTTAAGTTGGCTGCTTCATAAATGCACAATGCATACAATGTGCCAGCTACCTTGTTTTAGAAGAAACAGAAGAAAGTTCTCATTGTTTAAATAACCTTAATACTAGAAGTTACTTTTAAGATTTACTGCAGCTCATATGAGAAAGTCACTTCTCAAAAATACAGTTTACTTTAATGGTTTAGCAGGTAGCTTTTATTCTGAGGTTTCTAATAAGTACCAAGAATTTGTGCATCCCATTGATATCCCTGGGAGCAGGCAGACCAACAAGAGGTACTGCACTTAGACATGATTTAAAAATAAGCTCTACCATCTCTCTGGAGAAGCTACTGTTAGCAACAGGAATAGATACCCCAAGAGTGTTGAATACTGCAAGTTGAAACATGTTCCTTTCTTCCAGGGATCTCCTAGTGCAGACAACATGCAATGAACTCTACAAAAACCACAGACAAGACACAAAATGGAACATATGTTGTGTTCTATATCCCAGAAATCAAATTTTAAATAGATCAAGTGGTAATCAACAGATAGATCTCCTCAAGGTACTGACAGGTAGGAGCGTGATGACACCTCTCTTTCTAGTTGCTCTTCCCTTTTAACGGTCTAATAAGGGTAAGCACTTCCAGGGTGCAAGTCCTGGCTGTAGTTACCACAGCTGGATGATGTATCCCGAGTTCCATCCCATCCTGCTCATCAGGTGAGCCAGAGCCCCTAAAAGACAGCTTCAAAAACAATGATCTGTGCTACAAACATACTTGACAATTCGTAAACGGGTCATATACCCAAAAAGAATAATTTTAGCTATAAATACCCCGTAGAGCTCTGCAAAGCAAAACAAGTTTTTAGATCAAAACTAGAAGCCTTAAACGTACCTCAGTCTTCAGAAGCACTGAGCACCCACAGACTCCTACCAAAGATCATAGAAAACATTGGGTAGGCAGAGGGAATAAACAGAACAAAACCAGCCATCTACCCACACACTTAACTTCCTGCCAGGTGATTTTCATATAATCAAAAAGAGCACATACAGATACAGACAAAAGAATTCTGATACATGGTCTTGTTGAATAACAAGTATTTGAATACTCTTAAAACATCCAAGTATTTTTTGAAACTCCCAAGTTATGTTAAAAAAAAAAAAAATCAAGAAATAAAAAAAAATTTAGGAGCATCAGAACACAAGGTCTATAAATAAGCACTACGAAGCATCAAGACTATTTTTAGTATTCTTGATGTCAAAATTGTAATTAAAAGCAATGTGAAGCTCCAAGCTATATCCTTCAAAGAGCAGACGACAGTGATAATTATAAGTTATGTAAAGTAACACTTGCAGACTTTCATATCCTGAGTGACTGAGAACGGACATTAACAAAACAGCAAGAGGCAGGATTCTCTCAGCCACAGCAGGAACAAATTCAAATCAGATGAGTGAAACTCCATTAAATGAAGTTAGCACTCAACATGCTATTCCAGTCTCATAAATAAAATGTAAGGACAGGAGACCGATTCCTCTTAAACACAGTATGTGGCACAACTGATTTTTCTTTCAAGTCAGAAAACTTAAGGTGAAGTTAATGCAGAGGACAAGCCTAAAGCAAAGCCCTGGGACAAGCCATATTCTTTGTAACTGCATTAGACATGAGTCCTAATATCTGTTGATAGTCTGTAGCTTAAACACATACACATGCCCCATGATGGGCAAATTAAGCATTCACAAACAAAATGATAAATGCAGCGTTGCTAAAACAAATAGTTTTTGTTCATGCCAGCTTCTGAAAAGCCAGACAATGCTACCAGCTTTGCATAAATTTTACTGAGGAGTAAAGAAAAAAAAAAGTAGTTAATACAGAAGTTCAGTTCTCTCTCTTATTTCCAGCTTAGGGTCACCAAGGTCTTTTAGATTCACGGAAGCCTTTCTAGATGGAAGAGTAAATTAATCAGAGTACAGCATCAGCAAAGCTGTTAACTACTTTCATACAGTTTGATGCCATTTATAGTGAAGCACATCTTTAATGATTCTATTTTGTGCTCTTGCAAAATTATTTGGATACCAATAAAAGGTTTTGCTCTGGTAAACAGAATTCAAGCAACACAATACACATATTTCTTTGCAGTTAAAACTCAGCTTCCACTTTCTGCACTGTGAAAAGTGCACTATATGAAATAGCTTTCAAATGACAAACATTCTTTCTACAGATGGCACTGAGGTTTGGTTAATATGAAAATGGTACCTGCTGTACCCAGATTGCACAAGTTTTACAACAGTACATGTGCAACATTCAAACATAAGTTTAA
This sequence comes from Manacus vitellinus, assembly GCF_001715985.3. Taxonomy (NCBI): domain Eukaryota; kingdom Metazoa; phylum Chordata; class Aves; order Passeriformes; family Pipridae; genus Manacus; species Manacus vitellinus. The sequence goes on from NW_021940682.1 coordinate 4,344,821, forward strand.
AAATATATTTATTTCATATTTCCAAGTCTTCCCCCCACAGCTGTTTACAGCTTGCTTGAAGTCAAAGTAGTTTACATGCCTCCCTCCTCCCCACCTTGTCCCCAAACTCTAAACACTCACACACTTGTTACTGTAGGATTGCTCACAAGTGAGGCACTGCTGGCATTGTTTTTTCCTCCATTCTGTTTACAAAAAGAAAAGCATATAGCATTTGTTTTTCAATTAGGAATTTAAAGCCTATTGACCACGATAGCAAACCTTTTAAAGGAATTCCTCGGATTGTTCGCTTTTTTGTTGTGTGGTTCTGCTACAAAAAGCAACTATAAAAATTTCTTTTACCTAAATAAGTCTGTTCTGGAATTCTACAACTCAAGGTAGTTTCAGCGATAAAATAACCCACACAGTAAAAATAGATTTATTTTTGGTACTACAGCATCACAACAATGTATGTAAGATCACAAGTCAAATTTTTTTGTACACCTCCCATGCTTTTCTCTATCCTCTTTTTAAGCAGAGCTATAACCTATCATTGAAACTAAGTAAAATCACTGAAGCTTGGTCCTGAATTCTTAGAATTTAAAATTTATGTTAATAGCATTGTAAAGGTATATATGTATATATATGTATATACCAATATAACTAAAAGTACTAGCAACCCCCTTCAAAAGTGGTATTACTCAGAGGGAAACTTGTATACAAATCACCTGAGGAATTCATTTCCTCAATTCACATGCACCCAATGCATATGATGCAGAAATGTGTTAAAAATACTTGGCCAGTTTTCATACTAGAACCAACTCCAGCAATTAGTTTTTCTTTAGAACTTAAGGCAGATAAGTTTGATAGGTCAAAGACCAATAATAACTGATGGAGAAGGCTTCAGTTCCTTTCAGTTATTCACCTCAACACTTTGGGCTTACATACCAACAATCTTACCCAATAGCACAAACAAATACACAGCTACTAGAAGGAATATGTCACCCTCACTTCAAAAGAAAACAATCTGATTAGTTGGTTGCCCTCAGCCAAGCTCAGCTATTCGAAAAGGGAGGAAAATTGTGCACTTTTATTGCACAATGGTCATTTCTGTGTGACAAGTTTGCCTTATTTGTTTTAATATCTAATTAATTCACCTAGTAACTGAACCTCAAACCACTAAAATCAATAAACTGTGGGTTTAAAACAGAAGCTTTATACATTTTAATAACACAAATTATGAGTTAAACGTATTATAAGAGAACCAAAAAAGTAATTTATCTCCGCCAAGACGTGTACTGCCTACAACTGTTTAAATAAAGTATGTACTTATGAGAGAAATTTAAGATGTCTATGTACCTATTGCAGAAAATAAATTGAGCTACTGAACGTAATATTAAATCTCACTAATATACTGCATTATGAAAGGGTATTCCCACAATCACAAACTGGAACAAAATACATATTATTACAGGAGACAATCTTCATGTTATTTTCTATACTTGCATGATTTTCTTTTCTTCCAAAAAGCTTTATACAACCAGAGCAGAATTAAGATCAACAGTTAACATATTTTGAAGCCTAGTCATACAGACAAGTTGGGGATTAACAAATTCATTAGTTCATTAAAGAAAAGCAAAAAAACACTGACTTTCTTCCTCTGTACAGTAATATACAGATCAGAATTAGTCTAATTAAGCAACTTAAGTCTTTGCAGAGGTATCACTACCATTGCACTGGGTCTTAAAAGCTCAAACTGAGTTCACTTGAACAAGTCAGTAAAACAACACCACTGATGCAGCTCATATAATTACAGCACAAAGCCAACTCATTACTCACTGTTTAGTTCAAGTCCTACCTCGTTTCTTGTTGTAAATAATATTCTTACACAACAGGTCATTGTGACAGAGTACCACTGGTGATCCTAAATTTGACAGTCTTTCCTTCATCCAGGCCATCTCTTCCTGAAGAACTTGAGGACTTGGAATGTCACTTAAAAACCTTTTTACGTATAAGAAGATTGAGAGTTAGTACTGTGTGTTCCATATCAAGCATTCTTCTTGCAAATAATGCAATGGACCCTCTCCCAGATCAGGGCAATCATTGCCTTAGCAGTCAAATTATTACAATTATTTCCCTCTGTCCTCCCCAGAAAAAAATTCTATGGAGACTATCTGTGCTATAAACATGATAGCAGTCCAAAAAGGAGGAGTAAAACTTGAATACAGTCCTGCACATTTTAAAGGAGCAAAAATTAAGTGTGTTATTGCAGGAATTTCAATCACTTTTTGCTTATGTTGCATTACTTCCTCCAAGAGGAATATACAACAGTAAGTACTAGGTACTATATATCTATATAGAGAAAATTAACATCAATTTTTAGTCTAGTCTCAATAAATATACTTAAGTAGCAATTTTATCTTCTAGATTTTCCATTAACTCCTCAAGTTTTCTCAGTTTTCTTAAGAACTTTATGTTGTAAAAGAAAAGCAACTTTGCTAAAGCATTCTTTAATTACAATGCAGCAAGAAGGGCAGCTGGTATCAATGATTTCAAAGTTACATGAAGAATGTTTTTAAGCAGGAATCTGCTTCCTGAGTGATATGAAGTTCAACAGTGTGTAAACACTTTCAAATTAGTTTTAGCTTAAAAGTTGGATCTCCACTCTCTGAGAAACATTGTCTTCAGCCCAAGCTTTAGATTACAGCAAGAAATTTTATTTAGGTTAAACATTGCTGGTTTTGCCATTCCTCTCATCCCAATCTCCCAGTGACTGACAGTAGAACCCTTTGGAAATATTTTCCCTTTTTGTGAAGCTCCTAACACCCACAGTTTGATTTGCAACTCAACAACTATATTGAGATGCTAAAACTAAAACGTAATTAAACCCTTAGACCCAAGTTATACAACCGTTCATAGTCCATGACAGTAAAAGTCTAGAGTGACTTGTGGATACCTTTTCCTCCACTGGAAAACACTTTGGGAGATCATCCTATCACCCAAACTAACCTTAAACTAGTTTTAGTGTTATGTCACCCAATTTTGGAACAGACTTATAAGCCGAACACAAACAAAACAGATAAGAGATGGGGGTTAAAATGGACAAGCAGCAGTACTCCTGCAACTCCAGGAAACAGGTTTTTAGTATTCATTCCAGAACACAGGTCTCAGTTAGAGACTGATGGTTCTCTTAAAGACTGTTGAGAAAAAACTACCTGAAGTAGGTAAGTTGATGTTGGTTCTTTAAAAAGAGCAAAGGAAACTACCACTATTCAAGTATACAATCAGATGAAGAGCTATATGGATATAAACACAATGTACCAAATTAGTTAAAAACCTCTGTCATATTTGACATATATACAGCTACTTCAATATACAAGATGCAACAAAACACAGAATTTTACAAAGTTAAACCTTTTTCTTAAATATTCATCTATCCCTTAACCAGAAGGATTGAAAAGTCAGGAAAGAACACAGTGAAATACCCACCTTTTATTTACTTCCTCATCTGCAAATTCTGTGGGTATGAGAGAGAAGTATTTCCCCATCTTCAGCCATAGATTAGATTTAGGGATCCACCCATTGTGTGCATGAATAGTATGGATTTTAGCAAGTTGTCTAGCAATGAGTCTGAAAAACAGAAGTTAAATTAATGTTACAGTCAATGTATACCTGACAGACTATCATATTTTTCCCAACAATACAAAAACAATATATTTAATTGAAAAATTCTAAAAAATGCAGCACAGGAATTCAAGAAGGGTGTAAATAAGAGCAACACAGCCATAGGGGAGCATCTTTCTAGAATCAAAAGGTCATTAGCAACACTACCTGTGGGAGGGGAAGGACTGGAATTCCATTACAACACACATACTTCTGTATTTACAATCTACTCTTACTTACCTTTAGAAGAATTGATTCAAATTAGCTGCCCTTGTTAGGCAAGTACATTTCAGTGCACACATGAAAAACTAAAACCTTAAGACATTGGCACTTTCTGTTCACTGCTAATAGTTTAAAAAAATTATATCCCAATGGAAGACTCTTGGATCTATTCACAAAAGGAATGTATTGGAAACAGAGCTGAAAGTACTTGCCTTAACAAAGTCCAGCCCCCTAAAACTCCACCATGTTAAATGATCTCTCCAATGGTAATGAACGTTTTAAATACTCACAATAAACACCTCTAATGAGTACACAGTGTTCTGTGGAGGCAGCAAGGATCTCTTGTTCAGCACTGAAATACTATAACTAAGAGCACACTGAGCTGTCAAGAGTGTGAACATCGACTCAGTGCAGGCTTATAGAAATATTTATTTTTTGCCTGCTCATAAACTGTGCTTGAGATGCTTTAGGCCTGACGGGACTTCATAAACACATAACGAAATTCTGAAATTTAAAAAAAAACAAAACAATAATTTAAAAAGCTTACCTGAAAATATCTGGATTGCACACATGCTCTGGATCCAGTGCTTCTCCCTGCATGAACTCGTAGCACAGGCCATTATTGAAAGTACAGTACAGCTGGGGTGCACAGCCATGGGCCTGCAGCACACGGAAACTCTTCACTTCCTCATCTCGATCCACCAAGAGCTCGGTCTTATTTCCATAGATCCGAACTAGAACGACATCATCTGTTATGTCACCAACGTAGCAGCCAATTAATTTATTGGTGATTCCATCAGTGAACAGCTGAAAAGTAAAAATAATGCATAAGCAACTTAAAAAAACTGTGTTTTTGATGTGCAGGGGGAGAATGCTGGGTTGCTCTTTAGTTCCCCAAACAGAAATGTTTACTAGATCAAGCACTAACAAAAGAAAACTTTAAGACAGAGGAATATTGTGAAAATTGTAGGGATTTTTATCAGTAATACACAGAAACAGAAGAGGACAATCTGAAAACATGCTACAGTGAACTACAGAAATGCTACATGTGAACGGCAATGCTGTAAAATGAGTTTCCACATAACCACTCTAAAGAACCATGTCCAGAGAAGGGCAAGGAAGCTGAGGAAGGGTCTAGAGCACCAATCCTACAAGAAGCACCCAAGGGAGCTGTTCAGTCTAGAGAAAAAGAGGCTCAGGGGGGACCTTATTACTCTCTACAACTACCTGGAAGGAGGTTGTAGTGAGATGGGAATCGGCCTCTTATCCCAGGTAACAAGCAGTAAGACAAGAAGAAATGGCCTCAAGTTGCACCAGGGGAGGTTTAGATTGGATATATTAGGAAAAATTTCTTCTCCTAAAGGGTTCTCAAGCATTGAAATAGGCTGCCTGGGGAAGTGGTGGAATCACCATCCCTGGAAGTGTTCAGAAGGCCTGTGGATGTGGCACTTGGGGACATGGTTTAGTGTTGGACTTGGCAGTGCTGGGTTATTTGTTGATCTTAGAGGTCTTTTCCAACATGAATGATGCTATGAAACCGATGGTTTAACACGGCTGAAATCAAAGCCCAACAAAGCACCAAGCCTAAACCAGTATTAAAACAGCCATCAATACAGGTAGCACAAAAACAAGACAAATTTGATGCACTTCAGAATTTCAGTATCTGTCAATTAGTGCACAACCAGTAAAAAAGATACTTCTGGAGTTCTCAACTAGTCCTTTTAAAAAAACAAAATTCAGGTAAGAAACAGTTCAAGTTCAGTGTTTCTCACCTTCCCACCAGCCTTCAGGTTTTACTGATTGCAAACAATTCCTGAAGTCACTTTGGTTTTACTACAATTTTGAGAATTCAAGAATTCAAGTCTTGAAATTCAAGACCTTAGCCTTAAGTACCATTCCAAATTTAAAAGCTGCTGACAAAACCCACTATCTTCCCATTTTACTTCATAACTGGTATGCACCATTTAAAAGGTGTAAAGAACATTTTAAGTCCTTAGCATTGGGATGTACATAAATGCAATTTAAAGTCCTGCACTTTACTAGACTTTGACCAGTCTTGTCACAGATGCCTGAACATACTGAAGACAAAGCAAGTGACTTGCTACAAAAATAAGAGCAATATTTGAGCATTATGTTTACATCTAATGACAACCTACTCGCTGCCTTTCAAATAATGATGGAGGTATGGAAACTTCACATTCCCAGATAGGGAAAGGAGGAGGTGGACCAAAAAAATATCTCCCACTCTTTAACTGCCACTTCTTTCACATTTGATGATAACACCTAAAATAGTCATTAGACAGGCTGAACTCCTGCAGAGGTTGCCTGGCAATCAGACTAGATCCTGAGCTGCTGACTGGGCTCCTTGTATCCCATTGCATGTAGTCAGGCATTTGACATCACTTAATGCCTGCAAGGGTAACACAGCAATTCTTAATCTCCTCCCACAATCTGGGACAGTAGAAAACAGATATTGGCTACTTTTAAACTCTTTGCACTCTGTCAACTCAGTCTGAATGCCTAAGGACTTGCTAGATGAGCACTAACCATATTATCTTCAGCTGTTAAGTAAGTGACTGAATGACAATTAATATCCTCACAACACCAGAAGCAAGAACACCAATGCTTTCATACCTTCTCAAAGTCACATGCAGTCTTCAGTAGTAAAGAATTTTAAGTCAAGGTTCTCACAGCAACTGTAATTTATACTAAAGTCATATCTCTTCTACTCTGTCGCCCTCAAAACCCTGATTAAAATTTAATTCAGAAGAATAAACTCTCCCACAAAACATAAAACAGCCATTCAGGACCACACGGTAAAACGTGCACAGCAAGAATTAGCTTCAACTTGGTTAAAATACACAGCTAGACAGAAACATTTTCCCTTTGTCCTGCAAGTTTTAACATCTTTCTTTGGGGAGTGCTTTCATCACTAATTCTCACTTAGTTGTCACTTCTGGTATATGCCAAGAGACAACTATTAGAACTTTTTCAAACTATGCAGGTCCATGAAGTTACAAGCAGATTTAATTTTAAGGCAACAGCAACACCATGTTTGGGGGTTTTTTTCATTCTTAATTGTAATTAAAAAAATGAAATCTATTAATCAGCATTGGAATACTAAGTATTTGATGACAACAGGTTGAATTCCTTATTTCCTGATGTCCATTGAGGCAACCTCCAATATGGCTTCTCCTTAAGCCCTAAGTGAGGTCCAGAACAAAAACACAGACAAATGCAGTGATCTGCTGCATTTCAGATCTGATATTGAACCCTAATAGTTAATAAAAAAGTATTTTTACTAAAAACACATGTCAACAACAAGCAACTTCTTTACAGACATCATCATCCCTTAGAACCTTGGACAGTTGGGGTGCTGACTTTTTTTATTATGAATTTTGGGAGGTTTTTTGTTTAGTTTTTATGTTTGGTTTTGCTTTTTTTTTTTTTTTAAAGCAAAACTCAGTTCAGAAACTTTGGCTCTTTTTTCTCTCCTCTTCAAGAGATAGCCTTTAGTTTGAAAAGTAAAGTAGTACCACTCAAACAAAAGTGACAGCTTATTTCCAGATCTCAGGGGTTTAGGGAAATCAAGTATAAGGAACAATTGTTTTTGAATTACTAAAGAAACAAATTCTGAACTTGGGTGAGATCTCCCTATTTAGGAAAGACAAGACTTTTACAATAGAAATGCTGTGGTTCAGCTATTACACCTTGTTTTCCTCAACACTCCTATGTGATGAGGTGAACAGATTCACCAATAAATGCAGAAAAGGACTGGGCAAGCTTTAGTTGTCATCACAAATAAGAAATAGCTCACATTCCTGAGGAAAGATGCAGAATATCAGAAGATAGAAAGGTACTCCATTTTCTTGAACAGTTACATACACTCAATCTTGCAGAAGTAGCTTCAGCAAATTACAGAACTTTCATCCAGACACAGAAACCACAAATTCAAATCAACCTGCTTACAAAGCCTCCTTGACTGACTCTAAAATTAAGACTTCACAATTTATGGGCACATTTTGTGATTATTATTTTAATAACTCAGGAGACAAGATATGAAACATCCTAAAGTCTTCATAGCAACTAAATGTTACAATGTTCATCAAGAAAACTGTTCCATTTAGCACCATAGATACCCAGTTTGAGCAGTGCTACCTAATCCGAACAAGCAGTACTTAAATATAGTTTTTACAAGTATGACTTGTAAGAAAAATTGCTCTATGAAAAAAGACATGGGCTTAGAGACATCAAAAATACCAATACTACCAAAAAATCCCCAACAGATGTTAGTAGTGCTGACGCAAAGATACAGTAAGAATTTGAGTTGTTATGATGTTGAACAGAAATTTGCTGGGCACTGCACAGCTTCTTTCACAGGTCTATTATCCCCTTAAAACAAGTCTCATTAGTGCCAATAAAAAGAAATCTGCAACAAGGAAATTGGACTCCCTCAACTGATAATTTAGGAACTCTACTTATTAGCATCTATTCGTAACATGCTGCTACAACTAATTATTTATAGCCAGGAGGATTTTAGTTATTCCTTCTTAAAAAAGCAGAAGGGTTTGCTTACTTTTCTAATAACATTCAGAGTAGATGATTTCCATGTTCCACCATAAAAAAATCCAGTGTTTTCTACCAGTAAAACAACATAATAGTCTCTTTATTCTTTTATTCAGAATGCCTTTACTGTAGCATTTAAAGAATCAGCTAAGAGGGCCTTGCCCAAAACACAACCTGAGATGGAGCAGAGCAAAATATTCTGTAACAAAAGTATCAGTGGAGCAGCTTAAGCACAGAATAGACTCTAAAAGCGTGGACAAGAATCAGTAAACTCTCAGGGCCGTGTGGAAGAAGATGGAACAACCTAAAGAATGTAATGTATAGCAGGTAGAAAATTCTAGGAATAAATCAATAAACACAAAGAGGCAATAGAAGTCAAGAACACAATGCAACTAAAAAAAAAAGTCCAGCAGAAAGATTCTGATACTCCTGTAATCTGTAAATATTTAATTACTGTTTTGTGTACTTAACACATTGTTATACACACTTTCAAGTGAGGTGACACAGCTAAAACTAAATTCTGAAAACATTTCTGGAAATTGCATTTATACTGCCCACAATCAGAGACCTAGTTTGAATCCAAGTCTTTCTGGCCTTGGGAACAAATAAACTCTTTACTGAAGTGCAAACAGAAGGTAAGAAAGCTACAAACAAGCTTGAGTTACTCAAATGCAGTCTCAGAGTGCAGCACGTGGTACAAACAAGACAGGCCAGGTGAGCCAGGGAGAGAAAACTCATGACATGAAGCACCTTTGAGACAGAGTTTATCTAAAAGACTCTTATCAGGTTATTAGATTCCTGAAAAGGAATCTAATATGGATAATATATACAATATATAATAACATGATAGATTTGTTACCATCTCATGAGCAAGTGATTCATGAAAAGCTTATATCTAATCCTATCTTTCCAGGTATTTAAAAGAATGATAAGAATGAGGGCAAAATTGCAGTCAGGTGTAACAAGCATGAACAGCCAGAAATAAAACTGTTATGGGGCAAAGTAGAAAAAACTTATGACTCAGAAGAGATATCAAACCAAGCAGATTTTCTCCTTCTAGAATGTGTTATTACATTCAGAAGAGGAGAATATAGGTATTGCACTGCTGTAAAAACACAACAGTGAGGTGAAGTTTCAGCTTAAGTAAATAGGGATTGCCCAGATTCTGCTGCTGAAACCCAGATTGACATTAAGATCTCTAGAAAGGAACAGACTTTAACAATGTATTTCCTTAATACACACAAAACTTCAAGTTATTGCTGTAAGGTCTAACTTTGTTTTTTCCTGGGAAAGTATAGCCTACACAGACACATCTGTAAGTATATAAGTCGAGAACTTAATTTCTAGAGACAAGGTGAGCTATTTCTCTCTCTCTCTTCTTTCTGTAGCTATTTATAAAACAAGGACAAAGTACAACTACTGGAAAATGCCCTGGGTAAATTCTCATATGCTCAGCAAGGCTTACAAGAAACGTCATTCCAAGGTCTCCAGGCTCTGGAGCCACATCCTCTAGTTCATTACACTCTGTATCTGAAAGCCACGTCTGCATGACATTGATGGTCAGATGATCATAAAGATGATTTGGCATCAAGAATATCAAGGCAAGCAGGGAGCCAGTAAATTCAGGGCTCTATTCTACAGTAAGTTTGGCCAGAGGCTGAACTAGTAGTTTTCTGAACTCTTTCTGATCTGCGTGACAGCAGTGTGGAGAAAACAATGCTGTATTCCATAGATAGTGGTGCTAACACTTTAACTTTTTTTCTTTTTTGGCTAATAAACCATCTACGCTTCAGCTTTAAGGTGTGTGTGGGTTTGGGTTTTGGGCGTTTTTCAATCAATTTTTTTTTCTTAAGGTCTTAACTGAAGTTTTGCATCCTCCATATTCTCTACATAAATACCATTTAAAATTACATTCAATAGTCTTATTATAAAATGCTATAGATATATCACCCCTTGCAAGGGCTGATTCTGATCTAAATGCATAAGATGTGAAAGCTTTTTTTTTTTTTAAATGTCAGGGGAAAAGAAACAACAAGAAGTTACATATTTTTTATCTTGTTTCTGAAAAATATACTCCCCCCTGAAAACAGTCAACATTAGGCAACCAGTTAACACTTTTAAAGTGATTATTAAAGTGTAAAAAGATCTTTTTACAAATTTTGTGATAGTGATGGAAACAGGTACAGATATATTATAATAATTAAAAAGAAGGTAATAGGAAAGAAAGTTATTTGATTTACTGTAACTCAAAAATTAATTTGCTGCTCCTCCCTCTGGAGTATTTTGATTTGAAATGGCCACGTAACAGCATGGAGGAGAAAAACAGGAACTGCATCATCTTGGATAGCTCCCTTCCTACCCAATGTTACAAATCTATAGCATAAGTTACATGCCTTTACACAGACACATCCAAGCTGTGCCTAAACATATTGATTCTCTCTAATTAGAACCAGAGTCATCAAGAGATACACCTCTATCCTGCACAGCTGCATTACATCATGCACTGTGATACAGCACATCAACTGCATGAAATGCCAGCACAATTTCTGCCCCACCCAGATACCATAAAAACCCTTTAAAACAGATTATCATTATCAATCTTCTTCAGAAGCTTAAAAAGAATGGAGAAACCAATCCAGCCTCAGAAGACATCCAATACTGCCTGCATTTCCCAATGTGACATTGCATTCAAGGCACACCTCAAATTACAGTTTTTCCACAACACATCAGCAATGCAGCCCATTCTGCAACTTTTCTTATTCTTCCCTTCACTCATCACTCCTCCATTTAGAGATATTAGCACTTCAGCATGTTTCTCTTCCTCCTCTTTACATGGCTACTATTTTCCCAAGTGCTGAAGAGCATGATGTGCCAAAACCAGCCATGCAGTGAACATTTCTCTTGAAAAAAATGTAACAACACTAAGAAACAAAATAAATAGTTTACTTACTTTCCCAGAGACTAACATTTTTTGTTTCAATTATTTTGATGCTTTAAAATCCCACGCTCAGCCTGTTTAAATAAACTGTGAAATATTGCAACTAGCTCAGAAATCTGAACCAAATAATAGTTTGTTATAAAGAGAATACCAAGACCAACGCAAGCAAATAAATTAGAGTAGCAGCCAGAAAATACTGCCTGAAGAAAAACTACTGAGTGCAAGTCAAAAAGAAGCAGCTAAGAGACAAGGACAAAAGCTAATCTGGTATATATATAAAAATAGGGGGGTGGTTGTTTTGCTGTTTGAAGGACAATTTTTTATAAGCATGGTTTTGTCCTCTGTGTCCACATTTCACAGCCCCAGGAACAAATCTTTGCAAAGAATTGTAAAATGCTGCAGTAGTAAAGTCATGCAAAGTGTTGATAACTGCAAACACATGTAAATCTTGCAAAAAAGACACAGCACCAGAAAATAAACAAGGTCCAGTTATGTCAGAGAATCAAAAAAAGCAAACCTAATCACAATGATTTGGATAGCTGCTTGCAGGATTTGTAGGGGGGAGGGTTGTGGAATGTCTTATTGAAGAATTTGATCCCATTTGGAAAACAGATTTTTTTTCCACCTCCCCTCAGGTTTCAGCCAGGACAAGAGCACTGTTTGTCAGCCTAACATTTTTATCATTTTAGATCTCTGAATTACTTTTCAGCCGATTTTTTTTTTCCATACACATCATGCTGGTCTACCCAAATAGTGGGAGAAATTAGCACTATTAATATTAAGCCTTTTCACCAGTCAAAGCAGGAAGCCTTTATTCTCACTATTAAATATTACTTCAGAATGGTAAGAAATAGAAATTGGTTTTCCTGCATCATAACACTACACTGCAGAGAGGAAATCATGTATTAACCTACTGAATCTTTCATTACAATCAGACCTACAAGAGGTAGAACAGGTCATGGGACAAAAGAATCCCAAATCTATACTTACTGCAGCTGTAACTAACCATCCCTACTGCAAGGAAACACTAATCCTTCTTCAAATACTGACACAAATGAATCTCCACAAAAGAGGAAAAATAAAAAATTCTTGAGGTGGGCAACACATTCCAAACTAGCACTGTAGAGGTGATACAACCTCTTTAGAACAGTAAAGAGAGTTAAAACAATAACGTTTTTATATTTCATTAATAAAAAAAGTTCAAAACATTAAAATTGGAACGTCCACTGTCACAATTCAAGCTGCTTAGAAAACTCAGAGACCCTGTTCTGAAGAAGAAGCATAGCTTTGTTTATGAAATAAAAAAAAAACTGCTTCTCACGTTCACCACAGCCAGTTTCTGAATTTAGCAAGCAGTGGATTTTTCAGCAGGAGGTTGGGAGAGAGGCCTCCAGAGATTCTTTCCAACCTGGACTCCTGAAAAATGTTATTATTAAAAGGAGACATTCCAGAATCAAAAGTGATTACTGCAAAAACCAGAAAAATTAAGAATTTAAGTGTTAGAAAATATAACAAGTTCTCTGCAGTTCCTAATACATCTTCAGGTGACATCTGCATAAAGTACCTACATGAAGATGAGTGTTGAGAAAAAAAAAGTTTGTCCTTATCAAAACATAATAACTTGAATATTTGTACTATGCTTGTAGGGATAAAATTATTCTTTTGTTGTAGTAGGGATAAAATTCACATATAACTTGAGATAGAGGAGATTCATTACAGTATAGCTGCTTCCAATTCACCAAATAATCAGCAATGTTTCTGGATACCATAGATTTTCCGATAAATACTGCAATAAAAGAATAATTTAAGCACTGAAGACTTTATTTTCACCCTCCATCCTACACTTACGTTCTATGCTATGGTGCAAAAAAAAAATTTTAAATGTTAAAATATATTCCCGACTTTAATTACATATAAATCTCAGAGAAAGTGGGGACTAAGCATTAACATTTTTTAACTACATTGTTTCAAAATTGTTCAGCTGACTAAACAATTAACACGCAACAGTAAATTTTTGCAAGAGAAGTTAATTAACTTTTTCAAGTCAAACTCTGGACTCTTCAACTCAATAATTCTTGGGTCAGAACAATTAGTAAGAGTAAAGGTGGCTAACGGCAGAGTTCACCAAGGCAAGTAATGGTTCTTTCCACCTATCACTGTTCTTTGCCCACTTTGCTGTTTCAGATTAGGCATATTCTCTATGCAATACATGAGTCTCATTTTCATCCCACTCCTAAACACATGCCTCTTTAAAGAGGGGACTCCAAGGCATCCTTCTGTTCACTCTATCCTCTTCACCAAAACATCTTTCATTTCGAAGTCTTTCTGTATGTGATGCATGTGCAACATGTATGTGTAACAGGTCCCAGCTTAAGTACTCACAGGAGCTTAAACACAAACTAAAGAGTTAAAAATAAAAGGCCACTGAAGGGCTTTGTGAATAGAACTGCCTTCCGCTGCCCAAAAGGAAAAACAGTGAGTTGAAAAGTTTTGGTCTGAAAGTAACTTGGTTAAAACTAAACTCAAGACATTTTTCAGACAGAATGTCTTGAAATGAGACAGAATGTCTCTAACCACAGACACTAATCTACTACTTCACTCCTGCATGACCAGTCAAAAGAGTTCCTGTTCCACACCAATGGTACTGGTGGTTTTTATTCTGTTAATTGCTTCTTGCAAAGGGGGTGATAGAAGGATTTTTTTTTTTTCCTTAAGCCTACTAGAACTTTCCCCAAAGATTAGTCATCCCTCCCTAACAGGAAAATATTTTGGTTTCATTTATTAGCATTCCTGAATGAAAGGAAGACAAATATTCTGTTGAGAACTAAAAAAGTAAAAACACGTTTAAGTAGTCCTGCAAGGAGTTGGATTATCCTTATGGGCCCCTTCCAACTCGTGATATTCTATGAACTCTAACAACCTTATTTAGCGTTACATGTTGTAAAGCTACTTTCATTGCACCTCAAGACACTGTAACTGTGCATAACTTACGGCCACTGATCCCAAAGAACTTACTTAGAAAAAGCTCATTAGCTTTATTTTCATACTAATTGGACTGGCATGTGTCAAGTTTTATTTTCCTTTCAAGACACTCGAGAAAATTTCAGTCAAATTACATGCCATTACCTCAACATGCTCAAATTTCTATACAAATTAGTTCAGCAGCTCTCTTCAGAGGAACTTCACTGAAATAAGACACCACCACATAATAACTGCTGAATAACGCAGTTTAAGACCGTATAATAAAGTGCTCAACTAACCGCAGGCTGCAACTGAACTGCTATTTCAGCCAAGTAAACTGGCTGAGGACTTGTCTGGGGCCAGTTTAAGTATATTCTAGAAGCACAAAAGCAGCCAATCCTCCGGCAGATGACTCGTCATCAATACAAATGACTGCTCACCTAGAGAACATCAAAGACTTCAGCGGCGGTACTTCTGCTAAGAAAAGCGAGCGATGACCTTAGCGGGGCTGGTGCGTACAGAGATACCGTCAGCCCCAAACCCAACCCTGCTGAGAATACATGACACGTACTCATTATATTTATTGATTACGGCGAGAGCGCGACAAGGGAGAGTCCAACAAGGGCTCCACCGCCCACGGCTCCCGGGAGAGC